>NC_083581.1:40009199-40609199 GCF_027579695.1 Neoarius graeffei
GCTATATAAATAAACTTGCCTTGCCTTGCCTTGCCTATTGAGAAACTCTGTAAAACTCGACAAACAAAATTTACAAATTAGTTTTATATACAGAAAATACCATTATACAAATATGATCCACGAGGGAAATGACTGTCACCGTAGCTTCGTTGCACATAAAAGAAGTAAACACTAATAAAACCACAAGCATTCGCCAGAGTGTTAACAATGTCTTTATTGTTTAAAATAGCCGCAACCAAATCCCGAGCCGACTGACTCATTTTTGCTGCAGGACGGCGGCAGTGCCTTCATGACGTCAGCCAAGTTTCATTCCATATATTCAGAGTTTCATTCCATATATTCAGAGTTTCATTCCATATATTCAGAGTTTCATTCAATATATTCAGAGTTTCATTCAATATATTCGGGGATTCATTCCATATATTCAGAGTTTCATTCAATATATTCGGGGATTCATTCCATATATTCAAAGTTTCATTCCATATATTCGGGGATTCATTCAAGATATTCAAAGTTTCATTCCATATATTCAGAGTTTCATTCAATATATTCAAAGTTTCATTCCATATATTCAGAGTTTCATTCAATATATTCGGGGATTCATTCCATATATTCAGAGTTTCATTCAATATATTCAGAGTTTCATTCAATATATTCAGAGTTTCATTCCATATATTCAAAGTTTCATTCAATATATTCAGAGTTTCATTCAATATATTCAGAGTTTCATTCCATATATTCAAAGTTTCATTCCATATATTCAGAGTTTCATTCAATATATTCGGGGATTCATTCCATATATTCAGAGTTTCATTCAATATATTCAGAGTTTCATTCAATATATTCAAAGTTTCATTCCATATATTCAGAGTTTCATTCAATATATTCAAAGTTTCATTCCATATATTCAGAGTTTCATTCAATATATTCGGGGATTCATTCCATATATTCAGAGTTTCATTCAATATATTCAGAGTTTCATTCAATATATTCAGAGTTTCATTCCATATATTCAAAGTTTCATTCAATATATTCAGAGTTTCATTCAATATATTCAGAGTTTCATTCAATATATTCAGAGTTTCATTCAATATATTCAGAGTTTCATTCCATATATTCAAAGTTTCATTCCATATATTCAGAGTTTCATTCAATATATTCGGGGATTCATTCCATATATTCAGTTTCATTCAATATATTCGGGGATTCATTCCATATATTCAAAGTTTCATTCCATATATTCGGGGATTCATTCAATATATTCAAAGTTTCATTCCATATATTCGGGGATTCATTCCATATATTCAAAGTTTCATTCCATATATTCGGGGATTCATTCAATATATTCAAAGTTTCATTCCATATATTCAGAGTTTCATTCCATATATTCAAAGTTTCATTCCATATATTCAGAGTTTCATTCAATATATTCGGGGATTCATTCCATATATTCAGAGTTTCATTCAATATATTCAGAGTTTCATTCAATATATTCGGGGATTCATTCCATATATTCAGAGTTTCATTCAATATATTCGGGGATTCATTCCATATATTCAAAGTTTCATTCCATATATTCGGGGATTCATTCAATATATTCAAAGTTTCATTCCATATATTCAGAGTTTCATTCAATATATTCGGGGATTCATTCCATATATTCAGAGTTTCATTCAATATATTCGGGGATTCATTCCATATATTCAAAGTTTCATTCCATATATTCAGAGTTTCATTCAATATATTCGGGGATTCATTCCATATATTCGGGGATTCATTCAATATATTCGGGGATTCATTCAATATATTCAAAGTTTCATTCCATATATTCAGAGTTTCATTCCATATATTCAGAGTTTAATTCAATATATTCAGAGTTTAATTCAATATATTCAGAGTTTCATTCAATATATTCGGGGATTCATTCCATACATTCAGAGTTTCATTCAATATATTCGGGGATTCATTCCATATATTCAAAGTTTCATTCAGTATATTCGGGGATTCATTCCATATATTCAAAGTTTCATTCCATATATTCGGGGATTCATTCAATATATTCGGGGATTCATTCAATATATTCGGGGATTCATTCAATATATTCGGGGATTCATTCCATATATTCAGAGTTTCATTCCATATATTCAGAGTTTCATTCAATATATTCGGGGATTCATTCCATATATTCAGAGTTTCATTCAATATATTCGGGGATTCATTCCATATATTCAAAGTTTCATTCCATATATTCGGGGATTCATTCAATATATTCAAAGTTTCATTCCATATATTCAGAGTTTCATTCAATATATTCGGGGATTCATTCCATATATTCAGAGTTTCATTCAATATATTCGGGGATTCATTCCATATATTCAAAGTTTCATTCCATATATTCGGGGATTCATTCAATATATTCGGGGATTCATTCAATATATTCAAAGTTTCATTCCATATATTCAAAGTTTCATTCAATGTATTCGGGGATTCATTCAATATATTCAAAGTTTCATTCCATATATTCAGAGTTTCATTCAATATATTCGGGGATTCATTCCATATATTCAGAGTTTCATTCAGTATATTCGGGGATTCATTCGATATATTCAAAGTTTCATTCCATATATTCGGGGATTCATTCAATATATTCAAAGTTGCATTCCATATATTCAGAGTTTCATTCAATATATTCGGGGATTGATTCCATATATTCGGGGATTCATTCAATATATTCGGGGATTCATTCAATATATTCAAAGTTTCATTCCATATATTCAGAGTTTCATTCCATATATTCAGAGTTTCATTCAATATATTTGGGGATTCATTCAATATATTCAAAGATTAATTTCCTGAACGGCATGCCATTATATATGTGTGTGTGTGTGTGTGTGTGTGTATATTTTGTCTATTCTTGTGTTTAATTGGGTTTGATAATTATTTATAATAATGTAAAGAGTTCATTTATTAAAGTAAAAATCATAAGAATGATTACAATATGTGTGATGTTTATTTATTAAGTCTTCAGTGGGTAGGCGGCCATAAGGCCTTTCGTCGAGGGGGGGATAATTATGGGCCCCAGATCCCCCTTTGTCTAGGGCCCCCAAATAGCTTGAAACGGATCTGTCTCTGCTCTTCCATCACTGTTTGGTTTGGATCGGTCACCAAACAGGACAAGAACAGACTGCAATGGACAATAAGGTCTGCAGAGAAAATTATTGGTGTCAGCCTGCCCTCCATCCAAGACCTGTACCTGTCCAGAGTCAGGAAACGGGCAGGTAACATCTCTGCAGACCCATCACACCCTGGTCACAAATTGTTTAAACTTCTCCCCTCTGGGAGACGCTACAGAACACTGTACGCAAAAACAACCAGACACAAGAACATTTTTTTCCCTCAGGCTGTCTCTGTGATGAACAGCTAAAACCGGACTCAAATATCAGTAACATCAGCTGTGAAATATCTGCACACTCATACCGTCATTCTGTGCACACTGTATATTTTTTATATTTATATTTACTAATTCATCCTTGCACTATGCTGTGAAATATCTGCACACTCATACCATCATTCTGTGCACACTGTATATTTATATTTACTAATTCATCCTTGCACTATGCTGTCTATACATATATTTACCCTTCTACATGTACATAGCTTTTTGTTTTTGTCTACGCTTTTTATCTGTTTGTACTAAGAGAGCTAAGTGAAACCGGAGTCAAATTCCTCGTGTGTGTTCACATACCTGACAAATAAAGTTTTTATTATTATTATTATTATTATTATTATTATTATTAATGATGTAAAGTGAATGCGATGGTTCACTGCTGTCCACCAGGCACCCAGCAGAATCACACCATAATACATGTCATGGTGTTGTTTCTGGTGCATGGCATGTGCTGTCAAAGAAAGGAATAGATATGTATTTGCAGACCCGTTGCAACAAGGTAGGCAGACTTGGCAATTGCCTAGGGCCCCAGCCCTCGAAGGGCCCCCGCTGCCGAACGACTGGTTATGTATTCAATAGCAATGACAACTTTTTGAGCGTGGCAGCGCAGCGCCTAATGACACTTGTTGAAATACCCTAGTTCCAAGGGGGGCCCCCTAATGCACAACAGCGCCTCCCTACATGCTTTGGCCGAAAAGTGCAATGACAGTCTGTTGTCGACCCCTCAATGCCTATCTCCGTCCAGTCAAGTGGTTGCAGAGCTCCGCGGCAAAAAAAACCCCAAAATCAAATATGAAGCGAAATTACCCCTCAGGGAGCCAGAAGAGAAAGAAGAAAAGGGAAGAGGAAGACAGAAAAAAACAAGACACTGGTAAGTGAGAATGTACACACTCATTAATACCAAGCGGGTCAACAAGCAAATTTGGTAGCTAGCTTAATACGTTTACTTCTTACACTTCCTGTGTCAGTTGCCTCAAGTGAGAGGAGCTTTTCAGCTCTGAAGCTTATTAAGAACTATATGAGGTCCGCCATGGGCCATGAGAGGCTCTCCGGACTGGCACTGATGTCAATTGAATATGATGTCCGCAGATCTTTGGACATGGAGGGTATTGTGGCTGCCTTTGCTGAAGCCAAAGCCCGCAAGCAGCAGTTTTAGACATTTTGCCCATGATTCTAGTTGTGTATTCTTAAATTTTTATGTTTTTCGATACCTTTTGCACTTTTCTGTGTGTGCTGGTTCTTATTAAGATTCTTATTCATGTTTGTAATCATTTAATCACCATTTGAAGTTATTTCTACTTGTGTATATACTGTAAATATTTAGTGTTGTGTTATATGCACATTTTATATTACTTTGTCTTATTTTCATATTTGATATATATACACAGTGCTCAGCATAAATGAGTACACCCCCTTTGAAAAGTAACATTTTAAACAATATCTCAATGAACACAAACAATTTCCAAAACGTTGACAAGACAAAGTTTAATATAACATCTGTTTAATTTATAATGGGAAAAAGTAAGGTTAATAATATAATTTAGATTGCACATTTTTCAGTTTTACTCAAATTAGGGTGGTGCAAAAATGAGTATACCCCACAACAAAAACTACTATATCTAGTACTTTGTATGGCCTCCATGATTTTTAATGACAGAGCCAAGTCTTCGAGGCATGGAATGAACAAGTTGGTGACATTTTGCAACATCAATCTTTTTCCATTCTTCAACAATGACCTCTTTTAGTGACTGGATGCTGGACGGAGAGTGATGTCTCTTCAGAATTCCCCAAAGAAAATAATTTCTTTACACCACAAAGATGAAGGCTACAAGAAGATCAGCAAAGCTTTACTTATCAGTCAGAATACTGTAGCAAAAGTGGTACAAAAGTTTAAGAAAGATGGAACTGCAACCATCTCACAGAGATGTCCAGGTCGTCCACGGAAGTTAACACCTCGACAGGAGCGTCTTCTGATGAGAAGGGTTGAAGAAAATTGGCATGCAAGTTCACTGCAGTTATCTAAAGAAATAGAAAGCCAAACTGGGGTGACTATTTCCCGTGACACAATACAGCGTACACTGCAGAGGAATGGCATGCATGGATGCCGTCCACGAAAGAAGCCTCTCCTAAAGCCCAGGCACAAAAAAGCCTGCTTAGAGTTTGCCAGGGCCCATGCTGACAAAGATGAAGACTACTGGGACTCTATACTCTGGAGTGATGAGACCAAGATAAATGTTTTTGGAACTGATGGTTTCAAAACTGTATGGCATCGCAAAGGTGAGGAATACAAAAAAAAAAAATGCATGGTGCCTACAGTGAAACATGGTGGTGGCAGTGTCCTTATGTGGGGCTGCATGAGTGCTGCTGGTGTTGGGGAGCTGCATTTCATTGAAGGCATCATGAATTCACAGACATATTACTCTATATTGAAAGAGAAGATGCTACCATCACTCCATGCCCTTGGTTGTTGTGCACTTTTCCAACATGACTAAACACACATCTAAGGCCACTGTTGGATTTCTGAAGAAGAACAGGGTGAAAGTGATTCAGTGGCCAAGTATGTCTCCTGATCTGAACCCAATCAAACACCTATGGGGAATTCTGAAGAGACAAGTTGAGCATCACTCTCCATCCAGCATCCAGTCACTAAAAGAGGTCATTGTTGAAGAATGGAAAAAGATTGATGTTGCAAAATGTCGCCAACTTGTTCATTCCATGCCTAGAAGACTTGGCGCTGTCATTAAAAATCATGGAGGCCATACAAAGTACTAGATGTAGTAGTTTTTGTTGTGGGGTGTACTCATTTTTGCACCACCCTAATTTGAGTAAAACTGAAAAATGTGCAATCTAAGTTATATTATTAACCTTACTTTTTCCCATTATAAGTTAAACAGATGTTATATTAAACTCTGTCTTGTCAACATTTTGGAAATTGTTTGTGTTCATTGAGATATTGTTTAAAATGTTACTTTTCAAAGGGGGTGTACTCATTTATACTGCGCACTATATATATATATATATATATATATATATATATATATATATATATATATATATATATATATGTGTGTGTGTGTGTGTGTGTGTCTGTATTTTGTGTATTGTTGTGTTTAATTGGGTTTGATAATTATTTATAATAATGTAAAGAGTTCATTTATTAAGTAAAAATCGTAAGAATGATTACAATATGTGTGATGTTTATTTATTAAGTCTTCAGTGGGTAGGCGGCCATAAGGTCTTTCGTCGAGGGGGAGGATAATTATGGGCCCCAGATCCCCCTTTGCCTAGGGCCCCCAAATAGCTTGAAACGGGCCTGTGTATTTGTAACTGTGATTCCTATCTCATTATTGATATCACTGTCACAAGACAATGCAGCAATTTATTGAGATGAAATACATGACACTTCACAATCCAATGGTTCATACACTGTAAAAAATGATTTGTTGTTTTAACTTAAAGTTAGTGCAAGGGCTGCCTTAAAATTTTGAGTTCACTGAAATTCACATAGTAAGTTAAATTGTTGTGAACTTACGATATTAATTTCAGTGAACTCAAAATTTTAAGGCAGCCCTTGCACTAACTTTTTTAAGTTAAAACAACAAATCATTTTTTACAGTTATTATTACTCCATTCAGGTTGATTTTGTGCCCTTGCAAATATTTTGCTCATACACTGATCAGGAGCTCTGCTTTTAGGCACTGCCTAAATATCTACAGTATGTTAGCGTATGTAAAGTCATATCCATTTCAGTTTTATATATCCTGGACACTAATCTACAGCAGGCATGTGCACTGAAGTTCTGAAGTGTACTTCTTATCCAAAATCAAAAACACCTGATCTGGATATTAGATCCAGATGTGTATGTTGTAAAAGCCCTACAACTTTAATCACTATATTCCAATAAAACCCTCCAAGTTGTTCTGTTGTATAAAATTTCTGATATTATAGTATGGTGAAGTTACTGTTACCATGCCAAAGTTTGTTATTGTCCAATAATTCCTCATGCGCCATACACATTTACACTATATCATTAATTAAAGAATGACATCATAATTTTTAATCCATTGATCATCAATTATAGTTATAGATAAGTGACTGTTGTGAAGTGCTGACACTGGCAGACCCGTTGCAACAAGGTAGGCAGACTTGGCAATTGCCTAGGGCCCTCGAAGGGCCCCCGCTGCCGAACGACTGGTTATGTATTCAATAGCAATGACAACTTTTTGAGCGTGGCAGCGCAGCGCCTAATGACACTTGTTGAAATACCCTAGTTCCAAGGGGGGCCCCCTAATGCACAACAGCGCCTCCCTACATGCTTTGGCTGAAAAGTGCAATGACAGTCTGTTGTCAACCCCTCAATGCCCATCTCCATCCAGTCAAGTGGTTGCAGAGCTCCGCGGCAAAAAAAAAAAAAATCAAATATGAAGCGAAATTACCCCTCAGGGAGCCAGAAGAGAAAGAAGAAAAGGGAAGAGGAAGACAGAAAAAAACAAGACACTGGTAAGTGAGAATGTACACACTCATTAATACCAAGCGGGTCGACAAGCAAATTTGGTAGCTAGCTTAATACGTTTACTTCTTACACTTCCTGTGCCAGTTGCCTCAAGTGAGAGGAGCTTTTCAGCTCTGAAGCTTATTAAGAACTATATGAGGTCCGCCATGGGCCAAGAGAGGCTCTCCGGACTGGCACTAATGTCAATTGAATGTGATGTCCGCAGGTCTTTGGACATGGAGGGTATTGTGGCTGCCTTTGCTGAAGCCAAAGCCAGCAAGCAGCAGTTTTAGACATTTTGCCCATGATTCTAGTTGTGTATTCTTAAATTTTTATGTGTTTTTCTATACCTTTTGCACTTTTCTGTGTGTGCTGGTTCTTATTAAGATTCTTATTCATGTTTGTAATCATTTAATCACCATTTGAAGTTATTTCTACTTGTGTATATACTGTAAATATTTAGTGTGTTATATGCACATTTTATATTACTTTGTCTTATTTTCATATTTGATTTATATATATATGTGTGTGTGTGTGTGTGTGTGTGTGTGTGTGTGTGTGTGTTTTGTCTATTGTTGTGTTTAATTGGGTTTGATAATTATTTATAATAATGTAAAGAGTTCATTTATTAAGTAAAAATCATAAGAATGATTACAATATGTGTGATGTTTATTTATTAAGTCTTCAGTGGGTAGGCGGCCATAAGGCCTTTCGTCGAGGGGGGGATAATTATGGGCCCCAGATCCCCTTTGATCTACCAGATCACAGCAGAAAAATTTACTGGTAAAACCTGTTGTTAAAACAAAGTGTGGTGAAGCAGCTTTTAGCTACTATGCAGTACAGCTATGGAACCAACTGCCAGAGGACATCAAAAATGCTCCTGCTGTTGGCAGCTTCAAATGTAGACTAAAGACCAAGCTGTTTTCAGATGCTTTCTGCTAAATTATTAATATTGCCATCTCTACATGTTTTAAACTCTTTACTTTTACAGTCTCTCCATGTTTTAAATTTTACTTAACTTTTATTCTATTTTATTCTGCTGTTTTTTTTAATTGAACTTTTATCTCATTTTATTATTTTATTTCTACTATTGTTTAATTCTTATTAATTTTCTTCCCCATTTATTTTATGTAATTTTATTTTCTATTGTTTACTGTTTTGCTTTTACTTCTGTAAAGCACATTGAACTGCCACTGTGTATGAAATGTGCTATATAAATAAACTTGCCTTGCCTTGCCTTGCCTTTGCCTAGGGCCCCCAAATAGCTTGAAACGGGCCTGGACACTGCACACCCCTTCCATGAATGTCTCCTCACAGAAAACTTTCATATCAACAACTACAGTGGTATGCAAAAGTTTGGGCACCCTGCATGGTTAGTACCTAGTAACACCCTATTTGGCAAGTATCACAGCTTGTAAACACTTTTTGTAGCCAGCTAATAATCTTTCAGTTCTTACCTGGGGGATTTTCACGCATTCGTCCTTGCAAAAGGCTTCCAGTTCTACAAGTTTCTTGGGCTGTCTTGCATGCACTGCTCTTTTGAGATCTATCCACAGATTTTCAATGATGTTTAGGTCAGGGGACTGTGAGGGCCAGGGCAAAACCTTCAGCTTGTGCCTCTTGAGGTATTCCATTGTAGATTTTGAGGTGTGTTTTGGATCATCGTCTTATTGTAGGATCCATCTTCTTTTTAACTTCAACTTTTTCACAGATGGTGTGATGTTTGCTTCCAGAATTTGCTGGTATTTATTCGAATCCATGCTTCCCTCGACCAATGAAATGTGTCCTGTGCCACTGGCTGCAACACAACCCCAAAGCATGATCGATCCACACCCATGCTTCAGAGTTGGAGAGGTGTTCTTTTCCTGGAATTTGGCACCCTTTTTTCTCTAAACATACCTTTGCACATTGTGGCCAAAAAGTTCTATTTTGATTTCATCAGTCCACAGGACTTGTTTCCAAAATGCATCAGGCTTATTTAAATGTTCATTTGCAAATTTCAGGCGCTGAATTTTGTGGCTAGGACGCAGGAAAGGTTTTCTTCTGATGACTCTCCCATGAAGGTCATATTTGTTCAGGTGTCGCTGCATAGTAGAACAGTGCACCACCACTCCAGGGTCTGCTAAATCTTTCTGAAGGTCTTTTGCAGTCAAACAGGGGTTTTTATTTGCCTTTCTAGCAATCCAACGAGCAGTTCTTTCAGAAAGTTTTCTTCATCTTCCAGACCTCACCTTGATCTCAACTGTTTCTGTTAACTGCCATTTCTTAATAACATTACAATCTGAGGAAGCAGCTACCTGAAAACACTTTGCTACGTTCTTGTCACCTTCTCCTGCTTTGTGAGCATCAATTATTTTATTATTCAGAATGCGAGGGAGTTGCTTAGAGGAGCCCATGGCTGTTGATTTTAGAGACAAGTTTGAGGAGTCAGAGAATTTATACAGCTTTGAAATCTGCATCATCTGACCTTTCCGAATGAAGAATTTGAACAAGCCACAGCTCCATAAGCTAATTAAGGTCTGGAACCTTGGTAAAAGTTACCTGAGAACTCAAATGTATTGGGGTGCCCAAACTTTCTCATGGTGTTCCTTTTCTTTTTTCACTCTCCAATTGTACAAAACAAAAATAATACACAAATCTTGCAGAAAACACTGAAAAGAAATATGTTGTCTTTACCTTTATGCCTTTTGGTGATCAGTTCATCTTCTGCTCACTTAACTATTCACAGTAACAGACATTTTCAGTAAGGGTGCCCAAACTTTTGCATGCCACTGTATGTGTTCTTTAATCCATTTAAAATTAATCAATACCTTCTGACCAGTCACAGTGCTGTCATATAAATAATGTTAGTCTAGCATTACTCCTGTACAGTATATGCTAAACACTGAATTTCACTTGTAACAAGGATACAGGGTGAACACATGGGGATTTTTTTTTTGCACGCACGCACACACACACACACACACACACACACACACACACACTCTCTCTCTCTCTCTCTCTCTCTCTCTCTCTCTCTCTCTCTCTCTCTCTCTGTGTGCTTTTTCGCAGGGAAGTTCCCAGAATCCAGACACATGCACACACAAGCTCAACATGGGTATGTAAGTGTGCCAACATCTTCAAGAAAACAAAATGATCAATTCTTCAACACATTATGTGTTGAAATGAATACAAGACACATACAAGAGGACTCATTTAACCCAAACACGTTATAAACCTCACATTTTAGCAACTTTTGATCAGTCGTCAGACCAAACCTACCACTGTCCATGGACCTTAAGTTGTGCTTCCTTTTGAGAAACTGTACGTTTTTGCTCTGCTGGTATGAAGCATGATTAATAATTAAAACTGTTAAATCTGTCATTTCACAGTCATGAGACGCCATCCAATTAAACTGTATGTCCACCTTTTGTTTAAATAATCAAGCAGTCATGTATAAAATGGATGGATAGAAAAGTTATTGAAATTGCACACACCTCATGCATGTGTAATGAAATCAAAATGAGTTCAGAAATGTGGTTTAAATAAAGTACACAAATGCACGGATGAACTGCATGAAGCACTAAGGAATGTTAATGTAGTCTAGATGTGGGTGTTGTCAGGCTTCTACTGCTTGTTCAACATAAATGAAATGTCAATACCTCCGACACAGCTATACATAAACGTACTCCAATGGTAATGACTTAACCAACCCAAAATGCCTGCCTTACTTATCAGTGTGCCTACGTTGCAAGGATTGGCTGCTCTTATAGATAACTTTAGCACATCCCTTATCAAAAAGAAGTATACTTCAAGTTCATTTTATTAACTATACTTAAGTAAAGTTAAAGTATATTTCCTTAAGTATACTTTTGTGTACCAAGTATACTGATATCAATGTACTTACAGCAGTGATGTGCGTGAACGAGTTCAAAAGAATGCGTTCACTGAACACGCTCATTTTTTCATGAACTTTGAACTGAACGCAACACATGTTTTAATAAAGAACTTGAACGTGAATTTGTTCACATTATGTGTCATGAACGGCAGACATCACTGTAAATGAACGTTGAAATTTGTTTTCCCTTGATAACTCGAGTGGCATTTGTTTTCTCTTTTGAAACGCAACGAGAGAAAGTCTCCCCCTCCTGTATTCTCGCAGCCGGTGCCGCTCAAATCATGTATCACACCAGACAGAAATGGCTTTGACATTGTGTGCGCAATGCATTGCGGGGAACGTAGTGTCCGGCCGAGAATAGTTGAATAACATACTGGCTTCCACACTACGTTACCCATGATGAATTGCAGCAGGGCGGGGTAGGCGTAGCAGGCAACGATGAGAGCGAGGAGGAGAATGGGCTGGAGCGAGAGAAGGAGTGTGTGAGAGACCAATGACGAGAGTGAGAAATTTGAGCTAATATATAAATGCAGTTCTAAGCTATAACTAGGGACATGGTGGTTATTATACAGTAGTACAGTAGGTAGTATACATTGTAGGGGGTCATTTTAGTTCATGGATACTGTACGCATGCTGTGTGTGTGTGTGTGTGTGGGTCAGTTTTCAGTTTGTACCAGTGTAACCATGTTCCTGTTTTGAACAGATAGACCACGTCCCCAACACTGAATAGAAATGGTCACCAAATACTGTTTGAAAGTTACCTAAAGTTAACCTAGTTACCTAAAGTTGCATTAAGTTATCTTACAGTTACAGTGGTGCTTGAAAGTTTGTGAACCCTTTAGAATTTTCTATATTTCTGCATAAATATGACCTAAAACATCATCAGATTTTCACACAAGTCCTAAAAGTAGATAAAGAGAACCCAGTTAAACAAATGAGACAAAAATATTATACTTGGTCATTTATTTATTGAGGAAAATGATCCAATATTACATATCTGTGAGTGGCAAAAGTATGTGAACCTCTAGGATTAGCAGTTAATTTGAAGGTGAAATTAGAGTCAGGTGTTTTCCATCAATGGGATGACAATCAGGTGTGAGTGGGCACCCTGTTTTATTTAAAGAACAGGGATCTATCAAAGTCTGATCTTCACAACTCATGTTTGTGGAAGTGTATCATGGCATGAACAAAGGAGATTTCTGAGGACCTCAGAAAAAGCGTTGTTGATGCTCATCAGGCTGGAAAAGGTTACAAAACCATCTCTAAAGAGTTTGGACTCCACCAATCCACAGTCAGACAGATTGTGTACAAATGGAGGAGATTCAAGACCATTGTTACCCTCCCTAGGAGTGGTTGACCAACAAAGATCACTCCAAGAGCAAGGCGTGTAATAGTCGGCGAGGTCACAAAGGACCCCAGGGTAACTTCTAAGCAACTGAAGGCCTCTCTCACATTGGCTAATGTTAATGTTCATGAGTCCACCATCAGGAGAACACTGAACAACAATGGTGTGCATGGCAGGGTTGCAAGGAGAAAGCCACTGCTCTCCAAAAAGAACATTGCTGCTCGTCTGCAGTTTGCTAAAGATCACGTGGACAAGCCAGAAGGCTATTGGAAAAAATTCTGTGGATGGATGAGAACAAAATAGAACTTTTTGGTTTAAATGAGAAGCGTTATGTTTGGAGAAAGGAAAACACTGCATTCCAGCATAAGAACCTTATCCCATCTGTGAAACATGGTGGTGGTAGTGTCATGGTTTGGGCCTGTTTTGCTGCATCTGGGCCAGGACGGCTTGCCATCATTGATGGAACAATGAATTCTGAATTATACCAGTGAATTCTAAAGGAAAATGTCAGGACATCTGTCCATGACCTGAATCTCAAGAGAAGGTGGGTCATGCAGCAAGACAACGACCCTAAGCACACAAGTCGCTCTCCTAAAGAATGGTTAAAGAAGAATAAAGTTAATGTTTTGGAATGGCCAAGTCAAAGTCCTGACCTTAATCCGATGGAAATGTTGTGGAAGGACCTGAAGCGAGCAGTTCATGTGAGGAAACCCACCAACATCCCAGAGTTGAAACTGTTCTGTACGGAGGAATGGGCTAAAATTCCTCCAAGCCGGTGTGCAGGACTGATCAACAGTTACCGCAAACGTTTAGTTGCAGTTATTGCTGCACAAGGGGGTCACACCAGATACTGAAAGCAAAGGTTCACATACTTTTGCCACTCACAGATATGTAATATTGGATCATTTTCCTCAATAAATAAATGACCAAGTATAATATTTTTGTCTCATTTGTTTAACTGGGTTCTCTTTATCTACTTTTAGGACTTGTGTGAAAATCTGATGATGTTTTAGGTCATATTTATGCAGAAATACAGAAAATTCTAAAGGGTTCACAAACTTTCAAGCACCACTGTACATCTTAAAATCACTCTATCAACCATAAAGATATGCAGTTTCCTTAAAAATAAAGTTTTTTGTGCCTTTGAGCATCTTGTAACAGTTTTGCCTTCATTGCCTTCATTCAAGAGTTTTGCTCATTTCATACACACACACACACACACACACATATTATATAATATATATCAAATAATTAATATATATGTATATATTAAACTATATATTATTTACTTCTTTAATTAAATGCTGGTATATTTCATTGCACTAAGTATAGAACTGGTCTACCTTGTCTGTACTGTTGCATGTTTCATCACCTGGTAAGAAACCCACAATTGCAGTGTCATGAGCAAATGTCTACAGTGAACAGTTTCAGAGAACGTATAGTGATTTTCTAGCTCGTGGTCTGAAAAATGTTTTTATTTTCATATCTCACCAAAAAGTAAAATGAATTGAACTTTGAACTAGTTCAGAATTAAAATTGTGAACTTTGAACGTGAACTGTTCACTTTGAGCATGTATGAACTGAACTTGAACTAGTTCAGAAAAGGTGTGAACTGGCACAACACTGACTTACAGTATACTTGTAAGTAAACTAATCTAATACTTCTTGGGACTAAATTGGCCCACTTTTAGTTTGTAAAAAGTATACTTTGAGTCTAAGAGAAGTAAACTTTGAGTATACAACTCGTATTTTTTTATTTTGTATTGCAAGTATACCACAAGTAAACTTATATACTAATAGTTTACTAGTTCTATACTTGTAGTCCACTCTTTAGTTTACAAAAGCATACCTCATAGTATAGAGGATTTCGACGTGACGTCACAGGTGACGTGACGCCCCGGTGTCCGCCATTTTGAAGGTCAAGCTAGCTAATGTCAACAACAGTAGCTAGTATGTTACTGTAGCAATGTTTACGTTCAGTCATTTGGATGACTGTTAAAACCTTTCAGTCTCAAGTTTTTCCTTTACTGTATTTACTAGTTTACTGAGCTAGCGCGCTCGGGCAGGCTGGGAGCGAGCGCGCTAGCTCGGGCAGGCTGGGAGCTAGCGCCAACCTGCCCGAGCTAGCGCGCTCGCTCCCAACCTGCCCGAGTGCGCTAGCTCAGTAAACTAGTAAATACAGTAAAGGAAAAACTTGAGACTGAAAGGCGCTAGCTCGCCAGCCTGCCCGAGCTAGCACGCTCGCTCCCAGCCTGCCCGAGCGCGCTAGCTCAGTAAATACAGTAAAGGAAAAACTTATAACGGGCCATGTCTCAACAGACTAAGAAGTTATTTCAATGACATTTAATAACATTTTGTTTATCCTGAGGACCGAAAGTAAATGAAAATGTGAACAAACCTTAGCTGTCAGTGAACAATCCTGGTGGAAGCAGGTAAACGTCGTTCTCTAAGCCTGCTAACCTCAATTTTTGCAAATACCTCTCCCTCTGCTCGCCCTGTAAATGCCCTACGTCGCTGGATAGTGAAGGTGTTTTCTGCATCTCGCTCCTTTATCTTTTATGTTTTTTCTCTGGTATTTCCCACACGCCTGACTGCAGGTCAGGAAGATCACCCGCGCTGCAGTGCTGCAAAGCCAGAAAAAGATAGCCTGGTAACGTGTACGGATCACGTACACCAGCATCATTGATTTTCTGGTGATATTGCTTCTTACTCGCGTCATCTAGGCCGGATAAAATACTCGACAATGAGACTTCGTCATGATCAACAGTGTATCGCTACTGGTAGTCGCCATATTTGTGACCGTCAAAATGGCGCCGGCTACTTGTTGACATGGCAACGGTCACGTGGGTCGAAAACCTCTATACTGGAAATATACAGAGTTTACTTGTTTTATACTTCTAGTCCACTTTTTAGTTTACTAAAGTATACTTTATAGCAGGCGGCACGGTGGTGTAGTGGTTAGCGCTGTCGCCTCACAGCAAGAAGGTCCTGGGTTCGAGCCCCGGGGCCGGCGAGGGCCTTTCTGTGTGGAGTTTGCATGTTCTCCCCGTGTCCGCGTGGGTTTCCTCCAGGTGCTCCGGTTTCCCCCACAGTCCAAAGACATGCAGGTTAGGTTAACTGGTGACTCTAAATTGACCGTAGGTGTGAATGTGAGTGTGAATGGTTGTCTGTGTCTATGTGTCAGCCCTGTGATGACCTGGCGACTTGTCCAGGGTGTACCCCGCCTTTCGCCCGTAGTCAGCTGGGATAGGCTCCAGCTTGCCTGCGACCCTGTAGAAGGATAAAGCGGCTAGAGATAATGAGATGAGATACTTTATAGCATATTGGAAATATACTATTAGTTACTGGTTATATACATCTAGTTAATAACACTATGTACATAAAAGATAAGTTTAAGTTCCAGTTTACTCTTAAGCTATTCCACCCCAGAGCTGACCATAAACTTATGGTACATATGGGATTTAAAACATGCTGCCGTATATCACAAAGAAAACAATATGTGTGAAAAGAAGTATTTTATAGGCTACTATCAAAAGGATAAGCACAACTACAGGGCGAGTACACTTAAACATAAGGCACAAATATTTTAATACTTTATTACATTTTTGTTAAGTATATCTTGATCAAAAGTTTAAGTATAAGCTGAATATACTTGGACTTTTCTATATACTTTTCAGTATAAGCCAAGTATACTTATGTATAACTTTATTAAGTATATCTCTGATAAGTAAATGAAAAGTAAACTGAAAGCATACTCTCTTATTTTTAGTTTAAAAGAAGTATACTAGAAGCACACTTGAATAAACTTCTTTTTTGTAAGTGATAGTAAAGACGGGGCGGCACGGTGGTGTAGTGGTTAGTGCTGTTGCCTCACAGCAAGAAGGTCCGGGTTCGAGCCCGGCAGCTGGCGAGGGCCTTTCTGTGCAGAGTTTGCATGTTCTCCCCGTGTCCACGTGGGTTTCCTCCAGGTGCTCTGGTTTCCCCCACAGTCCAAAGACATGCAGGTTAGGTTAACTGGTGACTCTAAATTGACCGTAGGTGTGAATGTGAGTGTGAATGGTTGTCTGTGTCTATGTGTCAGCCCTGTGATGACCTGGCGACTTGTCCAGGGTGTACCCTGCCTTTCGCCCGTAGTCAGCTGGGATAGGCTCCAGCTTGCCTGCGACCCTGTAGAACAGGATAAAGCGGCTAGAGATAATGGATGGATGGATGGATGGATGGATGGATGGATAGTAAAGACAATGCTAAGCATTGCTCAGCCTGGACAGTATTCTGTCCTAACTCTCGAGGTCAAATTTCAGGACCACACTTAGCCTATATTGCTCAACTCTAGCCAATCCACTTACTGAACCCAAACCCAAAAGAAACTTGCATACACATGCGAAGCTCTGCAGAGAGTAATACAAGCTCAGGATTTAATCAAGAACCCTGGAGCTGTGAGACAGCAATGCTACCTGCTACATTTACGAACCACCATTTTTAACACTAATGTCGTTTATGTAAATTACTCAAGTTTTATAGTTGTTATTGGTTACAAAAAATGTTCTCCATTCAACCAAGCTCTTACAGTCATCAGCTCTTGGTTCTAGATCAGCAGAATTTAGGTCATGCAACCAAACCAATTTTTGGCTTTTTGTAAACACACTGCTTCAAGGGTTCTTAGCCAAGAGCCCTTAATTATCCAAAGAACCCATTAAAAAGCTAGCATTACAGGTTAAAATCTAATTGGCTGCCCTTACTTCTATCTGTGCATACAATTGTAAGTTTTTTGGAGGAAGAGAGTCACAACTGGTGACCTGCCCAGGGTGTACTCCAAAGTCAGCTGGGATTTGCTCCAGCTCATCCGTGACCCTGACAGATAGGTGGTATAGATGATGGATGGATGGATGGATGGATGGATGGATGGATGGATGGATGGATGGACGGATGGATAGTCACCACACTGAAAAAAGGTTATGATTTCCTGTTCAGTCAATAGTCACTTCCTGTTAGGTGGTTGTGGCCCATGTTTGTGACAAAGAGTACCAAAATAATTTATTTCTTCGAAAAAAGAAAGGGACCTTCTTTAAAGGTCGATTGTTTCCTTAAGAGTTCTTAGATTCCCAAACATTTACTACTCGAAACCCTTTACAGAAAACATTTAAGTGTTGTCAGAGAGGAACAGCCGGAGAGCCCTTAAGGGTAACTAGACCTTTTACTTGCCAAGGTAAAAATTTGCACCATTTCATAGACTTCAAATATTCAACTGGGTTTATTTTAAAGGTATAATTCATGATCATACTGAATCTTCAAACCATAAAACATGTGGACACATGCCGCATAAGATAGAATGCTGGAATTTCAGAGGCTCAGCTTTTCTGAACCACAAAAATTGAACCAAATTATTGGCAATTAGAGGCAACTCATTTTTCTGTATGGTGTTTAGGAGTTTCTCCCATGAGCAGACATGTTATTCATCTCATCTCATCTCATTATCTCTAGCCGCTTTATCCTTCTACAGGGTCGCAGGCAAGCTGGAGCCTATCCCAGCTGACTACGGGCGAAAGGCGGGGTACACCCTGGACAAGTCGCCAGGTCATCACAGGGCTGACACATAGACACAGACAACCATTCACACTCACATTCACACCTACGGTCAATTTAGAGTCACCAGTTAACCTAATCTGCATGTCTTTGGACTGTGGGGGAAACCGGAGCACCCGGAGGAAACCCACGCGGACACGGGGAGAACATGCAAACTCCACACAGAAAGGCCCTCGCCGGCCACGGGGCTCGAACCCAGGACCTTCTTGCTGTGAGGCGACAGTGCTAACCACTACACCACCGTGCCGCCCACATTTTATTCATATGAGGAGGAACTTCATTGAATATCACGAAAAATGTTTCACAATACCTTTAAAGCGTTAAGGATTTAAAGCTGAATATTTCACTAGAATGCTATAATTCACATACTGTAGTGTAGTGTACATAAAAGCCATAATATACCATACAGCACGCAGGTAACATTAGTTGATAAGTTGGATCAAGTACAGTCAGTGCCTACCATATGTAGCATATCAGCAGCTTCAGGACTAACCATGCCACGGTACTGGTTATGCAAATCCAAAATCTCCTCCTGCTGTTCTACCGTTAGCTGGCCAGACACTAATGCCAGGACAAACCAGAATTGGGCATAGTGCAAAGCTGTTTTCCAAATCATCTTCACTGAGCAAGTGTAAATTCTCTTAGAGAAACTCTTCAGTCATCCAGCTTCAGTCCAGATGTGAGCATCTAAATGTTTTTAAGAGGGTTTATATAGTTCTGCAAAAGGGTGTAGGGGAGGGAGAGAGAGGAGGTTCTCAAAGCTTTTAACTACAACCCCCACCCATGTTACACTTACTCAACCCTCTCCAGGTCAAGTTACATATTTTCTTCACACACACACACACACACACACACACACACACACACACACACACACACACACACACACACAAGCCAGCTCACACATGTACTCTTGGCTGACTCCCTGCTGTCAATATACAGTAAACCATTTAGTCACTGACATCTGCTCCATGAATCTCCTTCCATATCGGAAGTATTGGACCAAACAAGAACTTACAGTACATCTGGAGCATAAATGCCACTTTTTGAGTTAGCAATGTGTATCCTAACATCTTGGCCCTGTTTCCTTCTATCTGTGTGTTTCATAAGAAAAGGAATGCCACAGATAATAAAGGACACAGTCAGATAAAATCCACTCTTGTTTTTCCTCAGGCATTTACTGGACTCAAGTTACTTTCGTAATTTCCTCACTATGAAGCTGTAGAATTTAATGAATCATTCTTTTAGCAGAACTCTTTTTTTTAAATAACATACCACAGTAAATCAAAGCAATCTAAGTGTTGTGTTTTAATACTTTTTTTGTTATAAGTATTAACTGTGTACATTAAGAGGTGTAATCAAGAATTTTGGCAAAATTTAGCAGTACTGAAATTCAAAATCCAAACAAATAATATTTGTTCCCTCCAAAGTCACACCCTCAAATCACATGCACATAATCTGCTTATGCTAGAACGTCCAAATTCTAGCACAAGAAGTGGAGCCTTCGGAGTTCTAAGTTGATAAGTAAGGACAGGCACGTCTTTGTTTCAGTTGGCTGGATGTTGGTGATCTACATCATTTGTTTTTGTCCTGCTTACAGAGTTTAAGGCTTTCTTCTTTGCTGAGTAAATTTTTGGAACATCAGGCACTTTTGCAAAAGTGTGTTGACTTGAAAAGTTACTGACTTTGGAAAGTATGAAAGTTGGATAGTGCTTTTTAAGAAGAAGAAGACTTTATTTGTCACATGTACATACACTCAAGCACAGTGAAATTCCTTCTCTGCATTTAACCCATCTGAAGCAGTGAACACACACATGCACACACAAGTGAGCAATGAGCACACACACAGAGCAGTGGGCAGCTATGCTACATCGCCCGGGGAGCAGTTGGGGGTTAGGCACCTTGCTCAAGGGCATTTCAGCCATGATACAGAGAGAGGGGAAAGTGCTGTTCATCATTCACTCAACTCCTCTCACATTTTTCCTGCCGGTCCTGGGAATCAAACCGACAACCCTTTGGGCCCAAAGCTGCTTCTCTAACCTTCAGGCCATGGCTGCCCCCAAATAGACATCGTCACAAAGCACTTTTACAGAAATTTGATCGAGATTCAGATCTATAATGAAAAAGCCACAGGAGACAGTGGCGAGGAACTTCCTGAGATGATATGAGGAATGACATAGTGCAATTATAAAGTGAGGAGAAATAAATATTTGGACACTTTTCCTTTTGTTATTTAATATACTTCCAGTGCATATATCCATTTCAGCTGTTCAAGTTCACATGGACAGCATTTTTTTTTTTTTAACATGACTACAGATCCATAGCAAGGGCCTTGAACATTCCCAGCAAGACAACTGGATCGACAGGTGGAAAGTTCATGGAACCCCAACTAATCATCCCTGGACAGATGCACCATGCAAGATTTCAATTAATGCCAAGGAAGTTAAAGAGAGAAGTCAACAATCTCTTGAAAATATTTGCAGGATGGCCCGAAAGCAGCGGAATCAACAGCTACACAGAGAACAATGAAGAAGCAAAGAAGTGCACTGCAATGATTCTACACCTCATTGTACTCCTCTGCTAAAAAAGAAGCCAGGCATGCACATCTAAAAGCATTGAAGCAAATTGGAAATCCTTTAGAATAAAATATTCTGGTCTGACAAAGCAAATAAAGAGCTCTTTAGCAATAATACAGAATGCCATGTTCAGAGAAAAAAGGGTTGTGTGTATGATCACATGAACGGCACATTTACAGTGAAGCACAGTGGTGGGAGCATCATGATATTGGGTTGGAAATGGTACTGGAGCATTACATGTCATTGAAGGAACCATGTATGGAGTGATGTGGATTTAGCCAAGAGTAATGGGCCAAAACAGAATCACGGTTGATGTTGCTTGGACTGTTTCCTTTCCTGAGCCAACTGTATGAAATTATATAGAAAATCTGAGTGGCAACAGTAGTATTGGTGCCAATTGATATTAATCATGGAGGTCATGGGGGAGATTGGGAGTCGTGGGATGAGTACAGGACAGTCTTTATGATTATATCAGCAGCACTTTCAATACCATTCAAAGTACACTGTGAGTAAGCATGTCTAAACTGGCATGTAATCATAAATAAGTCTAGAATTATCTGCAGAAACCTGTGAAATATTGAAACAAGACAAAATATACAGTACCTAGGTGCCTCTCAATATACTAACCCTCAAAACACACAATGAACATGTTGTTGTATAATTTATTATAGTGTTGTTCATAAATAGTACATCCCAATAAATCCAGCCTTTCTTTCATGTGAAAAGATGAAATGACAAGGGGGGAGTGCATACTGATAACAGTTTACATCATTTTAAAATAGTCATAAATTATCAAGTACTAGAAAAACATATGAACATTATTAACTTTCTGTAGCCTGACATTGCCAGTTGATTTATTTGATTGAGTTCTATTTAGGATAATTTTTCAGTTCAGGAAAGACATCATAAGTCAGTGCATTACAGTAAAACATTAATTCCCCCTTGTTTAACTTATAATACAATCTGTGTTTATCTATTATATAATTTGAAGTCAGAGAATAAATATAGTGACCATGTGTGTGCAAGATTTTGAACAAAAGTTTAAAGAGCATTGTGAAATACCCAATGATACCAATTTTAAGTTATAGTATTTAAAGTAAATGTATTTCTAGACATACCTCTAGATACACTTAGATTGTAAGTCAATATTCAACATTTGGGGTGAGTATTTAGTTGTCCAAGTCGCTGACAGTAATAAATCAAGGCAACAGCAGTCCAGGAACTTATGAAGTGCTATTTCTAGCATTACATAATGTACATAAGGTACTTTAATTAAATGTATAAATCAGTTGTCAGTATCCTTGACTTGACCTTGATTTATTATTACTTGGCAAATTTCAGCATGAGATCATGTTCATATCATTCGAAAATAAAAAGCTATCAGACCAGCAAGCATGAGTGTAGCTGCCGAGGGTTTTGTAAATCCTGCTGAACTTCCTGCACTCGTGGTGTTTGCCAAATTTTCCATGGTAGTTAAATTTGCTATCAAGGCAGCTGAAACTCCTGAGGTGAAATTCGTACTGAGATCTGTAGGAAATACACAATGGATTTTAAGATTTTGCTGAAACGTTAAAGCATAATACTTGGTTTATTAGCATTATAATACAACCCCAATTCCAAAAAAAGTTGGGAGACCTTGTAAAAGATCAATAAAAACAGAATGTGAAGATTTGCAAATCATGGAAACCCTATATTTCATTGAAAATAGTACAAAGACAACATATCAAATGTTGAAACTGAGAAACTTTATTGTTTTTTGAAAAATATATGCTCATTTTGCATTTGATGTCAGCAACATGTTTCAGAAAAGCTGGGGTTAATTGGCAACAGGTCAGTAATGTTACTGGGTATAAAAAGAGCGTCCCAGAGAGGTGGAGTCTCTCAGAAGTAAAGATGGGGAGGGCTTCACCACTTTGTGAAAGACTGCATGGGCAAATGGTGCAACAATTTAAGAATAACGTTCCTCAGTGTAAATTTGCAAAGAATTTGGGGATCACATCATCTATGGTATGTAATATCATTAAAAGATTCAGAGAATCTGGAGAAATCTCTGTATGCAAGAGACAAGGCTGAAAACTGACATTGCATGCCTGTGATCTTCAGGCCCTCAGGAGACACTGCATTAAAAGCAGACACGTGTCTATAGTGGAAATCACTGTATGGGTTCAGGAACACTTCAGAAAACCATTGTCTGTGAAAACAGTTCATTACTGCATCCACAAATGCAAGGTAAAACCAGATATAAACAATATCCAGAAACATCGCCACCTTCTCTGCACCCAAGCTCTTTTACGATGGACTGAGGCGAAGTGGAAAATTGTCCCGAGGTCTGATGAATCAAAAGTAGAAATTCTTTTTGGAAATCATGGACACCACGTCCTCCGGGCTAAAGAGGAGAGGGACCGTCTGGCTTGTTATCAGTGCACAGTTCAAAAGCCAGCATCTATGATGGCATGAGGTTGCATTAGTGCGCATGACATGGGTAGCTTATACATCTGGGAAGGCATCATTAATGCTGAATGATATATATACACGTCTCAGAGCAATATGCTGCCATCCAGACAAAATCTTTTTCAGGGAAGGCCTTCCTTCTTTCAGCAAGAAAATGCCAAACTGCTTTCTGCACATATTAAAACTGCATGACTCCATAGTAAAAGAGTCTAGGTGCTAAACTGGTCTGCCTGCAGTCCAGACCTGTCTCCCATTTAAAACATTTGGTGCATTATGAAGCACAAAATACAACAAAGGAGACCCGAACTGTTGAGCAACTGAAATTGTATATCAGGCAAGAATGGGACAACATTTCTCTTTCAAAACTACAGCAGTTGGTCTCCTCAGTTCCCAAACGTTTACAGAGAGCTGTTAAAAGTAGAGGAGATGCAACATAGTGGTAAACATGCCCCTGTCCTAATTTTCTGAAACGTTACTGACATAAAATTCAAAATTAGCATACATTTTTCAAAAAAAACAATAACAATTTTCAGTTTCAACATTTGATATGTTGTCTTTGTACCATTTTCAATGACATATAAGGTTTCCATGATTTGCAAATTATTGCATTCTATTTTTATTTACAGTTTCCACAGCATCCCAACTTTTTTGGAATTGGAGTTGTAAACATTTAGAAAATATTATTAAAAATCCTTAATGTTATTTATGCATGGACGTATTTATGCACCAAATATGCCATGTATTATATGAATATAAAAATCACAGGTTTATATTAATGCACTCATTCAAATATATGTTATCATTTCTGTAGTAGTAATGTGGACTTCTATTGCAGACGCTCAACAGCTTGTCAGGTTACTGTGAAACTATCTGTGAAGGCACAAAAACCATCTGTCCTCAAGACTTTTCCATGTCAGAAAACTCAGTTACAAAGCGCTGACACTGGACATTCATTTTACTGATGTTAACATCTTACAGAAAACTTCACCATATTAATAATCAGACATGGTTTTTATCCATTTAAAGGTGCCATAGAATGGAAAACTGTATTTAATCAAATCAAATCAAGTTTATTTGTATAGCGCTTTTAACAATAAACATTGTCGCAAAGCAGCTTTACAGAATTTGAACGACTTAAAACATGAGCTAATTTTATCCCTAATCTATCCCCAATGAGCAAGCCTGTGGCGACGGTGGCAAGGAAAAACTCCCTCAGACGACATGAGGAAGAAACCTCGAGAGGAACCAGACTCAAAAGGGAACCCATCCTCATTTGGGCAACAACAGACAGCTGACTATAATATTAACAGTTTTTACCTTGGCATAGTTGAACAAGAAAGGTTCATGAAACGGACATACCATGAACCTCAAACGCTGTCTCCTCTTTCAAATACTGTACATATCATGTATATGGGCCAACTCCAAAATCCTGGAGTGTTTCTCAACATTCCAAACTCATCAATATTCAGGCCCCAAAATTTGCCAACGTCAGCCCATGTTGCAGCGGAGGCAATACTACTTCCACTTTTGGCATCAGTGGCTGCCTAGCTAGCCGCTCCATCCTAAATTTCCTTTGTGTTCGATAAATTATGTATGTACACTCACTGGCCACTTTATTAGGAACACCCATACGCCTGCTGTTTTACGCAGTTATCTAATCAGCCGATCCCTTGACAGCAGCACAATGCATAAAATCATGCCGGTACAAATCAAGAGCTTCAGTTAACGTTCACTTCAAACATCAGAATGGAAAAAAATTGTGATCTCTGTGACTTTCACTGTGGTTTGAGCCAGATGGACTGGTTTGAGTATTTCAGAAACTGCTGATCTCCTGGCGTTTTCACACAGAACAGTACTGAGAGTTTACAGAGAATGGTGCGAAAAACAAAAAAACACTCAGTGAGCGACAGTTCTGTGGGTGGAAACGCCTTGTTGATAAGAGAGGTCAGAGGAAAATGGCCAGATTTGATTCAAGCTGCCAGGAAGGATATAGTAACTCATAGCAACTCTTTACAACTACGGTGAGCAGAAAAGCATCTCAGCATGCAATAGCAGAAGACCACATTGGGTTCTACTCCTGCCAGCCAAGAACAGGAATCTTAGAATCAAGAACTAGTTCCTATTAAAGTGGCCGGTGAGTGTATCTATCTATCTATCTATCTATCTATCTATCTATCTATCTATCTATCTATCTATCTATCTATCTATCTATCTATCTATCTATCTATTTATCTGCTGAAACTTCAACAGTTCTGTAGGTATTGTGAAGAACAAAACAATGACAAACTCACTGAGGTATTGTTCACCTGGAACAAAGTGACACCGAGCTCATGGGAGATGCCATGGAGCACTTGTGCAAGTTTGAGACATGGCTTTTGAACAGAATGAGCTCCTATGTATATATTAACACTGCAAAATAATAGTCCAGACTTTGCTTGCATACCCATGGAGAGTTTCTTTGGAAAATTACCAGGGCGTTCACAAGGGTCCTCCCAAAACAAAATTGGCACTGAGCCAGAAAGCTCATGGAAGCTCCTGCAGCGCACTCACATAGCCCTAGTGATACACACCAGCTACAAACCAACCAATCAGAGCAGAGCTCATCAACATATATTAATTAACCCTTGCTAGCGGCTTGCTAGTTGATAAAATGCTCTACGCTTGCATTGCTTTGCGCTGTTTAAATCAATCAAACCATGAAACTGATAAAAGTTTCTCCCGGGTTCCCCATGAAGTTTGAAGGAGCAAAGGATTTTAACAAAAGACAACGAGAAAGGGGGAGGCACGGTGGTGTAGTGGTTAGCGCTGTCGCCTCACAGCAAGAAGGTCCGGGTTCGAGCCCCGTGGCCGACGAGGGCCTTTCTGTGCGGAGTTTGCATGTTCTCCCTGCGTCCGCATGGGTTTCCTCCGGGTGCTCCGGTTTCCCCCACAGTCCAAAGACATGCAGGTTAGGTTAACTGGTGACTCTAAATTGACCGTAGGTGTGAATGTGAGTGTGAATGGTTGTCTGTGTCTATGTGTCAGCCCTGTGATGACCTGGCGACTTGTCCAGGGTGTACCCCGCCTTTCGCCCATAGTCAGCTGGGATAGGCTCCAGCTTGCCTGCGACCCTGTAGAAGGATAAAGCGGCTAGAGATAATGAGATGAGACAATGAGAAAGGTGGCTCTTGAACCTGTCACTGCACTGGAAGGAAACCGGGTTGAAGAACGCTCCAGTTTGCAGTGATCACTTCGTGAAAGGTTTGTAAATTCCTCTGATTTATTTAGTTTGGATTCACACAACTTTTCTCGCCATTTTCCATTATTTCGTGATGTTTTGAAGTTCAGGAGATGCTTAAGTTCTCAGATGTGTTTTTGTTTACTGTTTGATGTGTGTGTGTGTGTGTGGGGGGGGGGGTTTCAGGGTTTTTTTTTTTTCATTCTAGGTCCAAATCATAGCGTTATAAATGGGCATGTAAAACTGCATCTGGGTATTTTTCACCATGATCAAAGTCACATGCCTTCTATTTAGGCATCAGAGAACAATTTAAAATAGTAAATAAATGCATTCTATGGCACCTTTAAGGTGAGTGTCCACCATACAAGTCCGTGTCTGTGTTGTTACTACAGAAATTAAATTGTGTTTGAACAAACCCAATATTATCAACATCAGGGCCGCAAACAGAATGTCACTGTATGTGGTGTAAAGAAAGCATTTACAGATTGTGACCTTACCACAGGTATTGTCCACACATCCTTTTGTCCCATTTGGACATGAGAAGCATGCTGGTCCTTCCTGATATGGTGATTGTCTCAAAATATTACCTCTGTAGAGCATATTACATTGGTTTTTTTTTATTGGGAATTAGTACCTTTCGTATGCTAATACATTGTAAAACAATATGAACGAAATAAGCAAATGAAAGTATTCTTCTTCTATAGCGTAGTTAATGAAAAAAGTGATACAGAATGGTGACAAATGAAAGGTATTGCTGTGGTGGGGGGACATTTATTTTTGCTAACGTTTTGCTTCAACTTTTCTTGTTCTCTTAGAGAGAATCATCACTGCAAATCAATCCACAGTTCTTTTGACCGATCACTTTTATCCTAAGATGAAACATTTGTATCAAGATGGGTGTGGTCTCAAGAATGACTCCACCCCCATGTACAGAACTCAATAGATGGGTCGCATCCAACATTACATCCACCTCATTAGATTTGCAAAACATGAAGTGGTGGTCAGCTAAGCTCACTGTTCACAAAGTGTTATCATCGCAGAGGCACCTTGCTAGTCGATAAAATGCTCTATGCTTGCATTGCTTTGCGCTGCTTGAATCGATCAAACCATGAAACTGGTAAAAGTCCAGGAGACGTTTAAGTTCTCAGATGTGTTTTTGTTTACTGTTTGATCGTGGTCACCATATTGTAATCTAACCCGTATATTTTCACTTTACTTATCAGGATGTCCAAGCAATCTTGACAAGGACGATGATGGAAACTGGGCTCCTACACTGAACTAGATAGATTAGATAATCAAGACGATAGACTAAACACAAAAGCAGAGCTCACGAGTTAACAGCACGAAACTGCTTCCCCGGCCATGCATTTACAGTGAGCTGTGATAACTTCTCCGTCCCGATTCACCAATACCTAGGTCTTTAAAGGTGTTTCTGTGGATCTTTGTGAATGATTTAGCTGGAAGAGAAGAGCAGGGAGGATTGAGAATTGAGTGGCTGTGGTTTGTTTACACCCAATACTAAAACTTGTAGCGTCCTAACAAACATCACAAAGACGCGTACAAAGAGCCCAAAAATGCCTAATTACCCGGGCATAAACAATACAGGATTTTTATCTTGTAGTGTCCTGATCTCAAGATCTTTAACCCAGCCACATATAAAAAGTTGTGCACCTCCATGCTCTTTCAGGTTTTCATCTGTGTGTCCATGTAGAATGATGTCTGCAGCACCAGGTAGTGTGAGATGTCGGGGAACTCAACAGATGCATCATTTTCCAGCTCATAGGAAAAATCATTCTTTGTTAGCATGTAAGGATCTATCCCATCGCAAAGAGCAACTTTCTGAAGGTATCTTGACCGTGCATTGGCCTCTAAACTGCAAAAATAGTCAGAGATGGTTTCACTAGTTCTTCGCATAATGACAGCCAAATCGATTTATCTGACCACCACTTCATTCACCAGAAATAAACTCACAAGCAAAAGCCATGGGACTGAATACAACCTATAAATGATTTGAAACCGTTCCAGAGACATGTACAATCGCTGCCAGGATGTTCTGGAGGCTCAAGGTGGCCTGACGCACTTTATGACTAACACGCTTTATGTTGGTTTTTCCTTTAATTTGTCATCCATTTGATATTCTGATACGTTAAGAAAATCCAACAAGGAAGATCAACGCTGCATAATTACACAAAGACTTACGGAGGGAAATAGTTGCAGACCAGGATTGTGGCATTTTGAACTTTAAAGTTAGGAACATCAGGGCAAAAGTGAGCAGCACAGCCGACGAAGGTGGTGTTTGCCCACACAATCTGAAACAATCAGACACAGCTTCAGTAATCAAAGAACAGTAGAAGTGTGTAGTTAAGATAAATATGGTAAAAAAATTCACACATTTTTAAAATATAAAGAATTGTGTTGAGTTGTATGAATTTAGTAAAGCAATGGAAATGTTTTTTGGGGGGAGGGGGTGATTTTGTGACAGATATTGAAATTCCTGATTTATGTACTTAGCTATCAATTACAGTATTTTCTTTTTTCTTTTTTTAATATAACTTTTAAAAGTGAAAGTGCGGATCAAGAGTGCGATCATTTTAGGTCAACATGCTGTTGAGAAAGTATTTTATTCCAGTTTTTTTTTCTCAGTCGCTTTGGTGCATTTCTCAGATCAGAATTGAAATTCTCAAAACTGCTTGTTCAAGCTCCACATCATCTAGTCAATGGTGCACATCATAAAAGCACTTTCTCATTATCTTGAACAAACAGCAAATGCTTTGGTACATCAACGCAACTCATTGTGTACAATCATCTGCTGTTTTTACATTATCAGTTGCTCATGTCATGTCGGTCAAAATGCTTTATGCTGGTTCTCTGTTGAATACCCTCTCTGTTCCTATCCTCCAAATCATCAAGGCATTATTTCATTGCTTGAGTCACTGCATGCAAAAGTGTTGATGTGGTTGTCATCATCTGTCAATTGTATTTTATACATTTCTATTGCATTTTTTGGTAAATATGTGTCTGAAATTGATGACTCCGTCTCATGTGAATCTTAACTTTGACTTATGAGGGGGAATGTGTGAAGCATCAGATCAACCACAATAGCTCAAAGGTGAATCCCATGAAACTTCAACTAGCAGGCATACCGGTATACACCAATCAGCCATAACATTCTGACCACTGACAGATGAAGTGAATAACATTGATTATCTCATTACAATGGCACCTGTCAAGGGGTGGGATATATTAGGCAGCAAGAGAACAGTCAATTCTTGAAGTTGATGTGTTGGAAGCAGGAAAAATGGGCAAGTGTAAGGATCTGAGCGACTTTGACAAGGGCCAAATTGTGATGGCTAGATGACTGGGTCTGAGCATCTCCAAAATGGCACATCTTGTGGGGTGTTCCTGGTATGCAGTGGTTAGTACCGAACAAAAGTGGTCCAAGGAAGGACAACCGATGAACCAGCGACAGGGTCATGGGTGATGAAGGCTCACTGGTTCGCATAGGGCACGAAGGCTAGCCCATATGGTCCAATCCCACGGAAAAGCTACTGGAGCACAAACTGCTGAAAAAGTTCGTGCTGACACCTTTCTGTTTTAGCCAGTGTTAACTTTTTCAGCAGTCAAAGCCGCTCAGGTCCTTACACTTGCCTATTTTTCCTGCTTCCAACACATCAAATTCAAGAACTGACTGCTGTCTTGCTGCCTAATATATGCCACACACTGTTTCAAGAAACACACTGGTGTACAAGCATTAATGATTTGAGAAATGCACCAAAGCGACTGAGAAAAACTGTAATACTTAAAAAGAAAAAAGCTTCACTAGGGACATCTGATCAACAAAATCTAACGAAGCTCTTTAGATATATAATTTAATTATATTTCAAAAACAATATAATTCATGTGATCACATGAAAATAAAGTCATTATGTGGGGGAAAAATGTGTGCACATGAAGCAGATGGAAAAAAAAATTATACTGTATGAAAAAATCACATGATAATCATGAAAAAAATCCTGTGATAATACATTAATCGTGAAATAAAATTGCATGCGAAAATTTTTACAAAAACATATTCAGTGTATGTGAGGTATTAATCTATGAAAAATAAATAAAGCTCATTCAAAAATGTTGAAAAATGTGAAAAAAAAAATCATGTGTAAATGAATAGTGGAAAAAAAAACCCACAACAAATGAATCATGAAAAATATCACACAGGAAAAGAAATGAATCATCCCATATAGGACAACAAAGGAATTGTGAAAGTGATCGTTTTTAATATGATCCAATCACATGTGGAAGTAAATCAGTAATGATGGTATGATCTGCTTTTCTCCTTCTATCTCACCTGAGTGTAGTGTCCACACAGTTTCCCTTCAGTACAGCTGTTGTTGTTAAAGTGATAATTCTGACGCTCATTAAACCTGGTGAAGAAGAACAAAGACACTCACAGAAGATCCACAACACACTGGAGCAACATTCATTTGTTTTTAGCAAGTCTGTGTTGAGTCATGATTAAAGCTTTATCCATACCATATTGTCATTGGTTGTGTGATGATTAGGGGTCCGAGTGTCATGAAGAGGCTTTCCCCAAGGGTGCCATTGACTTTAGAGTTGTGCTCCCATGTACACTGAGTAGAGTAATTCGCAGCCACCTGAGCTATCGTGTTATCCCAAAGCTGCAAAAACACAACCCAAGGTTCAAGCATGTGTAGATGTCTTTACTATAAATGCAGAATATTGCACTGAGGTATCAGAGTTCCCCTAAAAATCAACAAACATAAGAGTTTCGTTCCCATCCTAATTATTTTTAACACACACACAAAAAAAACATTGTGTTATCTTAATGTGTTTGTGTCTGAAACGCTGAATAAAACACTTTGGAGTATACTATTACAGGGAAATAATCAACAGTGTGGTGTAAGCAAATGGTGTTATTACCAAGTGTTTTATTCCTCTTATACCACAGCAACTTATCAACGATTACAGTACGAGTTAGTTCCTGTCCTCGCTTACAGTATACACGACTCGGCTTGCTATTTTCTCTCTCTTTAGGTCTCATTTACAAAACACTGTAGTCCTCGGTTCTGAACAGCAGATTTTTTTCTCATCTCATCTCATTATCTCTAGCCGCTTTATCCTGTTCTACAGGGTCGCAGGCAAGTTAGCCTATCCCAGCTGACTACGGGCGACGGTGGTGTAGTGGTTAGCGCTGTCGCCTCATAGCAAGAAGGTCTGGGTTCGAGCCCTGTAGCCGGCGAGGGCCTTTCTGTGCAGGGTTTGCATGTTCTCCCCATGTTTGCGTGGGTTTCCCCCAAAGACATTCTGATTTTTTAAAAAAAATGTATTTAAGAACAACACATTGTACGTTTTATCCATTTATAGTTGCATTTAATGTTATGAAACGTCTGTGAAATAATTTGGTAAATGTGATATTTCAGTTTGCTTGTTTTTTTTCAGATGTAAAACATGTAAAACCATTGTTTATGGTTTTTTATTAAAATTATTGAAAAATAAATAATTTTAATCCATTTTAGAGTAACACTGTAATGTTAGAAAATCAGGAGAAAGTGAAGGAAACTGAACGCTTTCTGAATTCAGTGTTTGGAGTAAGAATGTTATAATTTAACACCGATAACAATCGCATTAAAATTCATTTATGTGTGGAAAATGTGCACATTGTTTATTTATGTGTTTGTTTTGTGTCTCAGTATGTAATTGTATTTATTTATTTCTGTCTGTCTTTATTTGATGATAAGAAAATAACGGACTAAAAATGGAGTCAAATATTTATTTATTTATTTATTGTTAAACTCAGTTGTAGTAAATGTGAAAAACATTGCTAGGTTGTTATCAAGAGGTAACCGGTATATGTATAATGGTTTCATTTTTCATGAAAAGCGTGTATTCGATTTGTTAATTTTTGAGCTACGAAACATGGAACTCACACCTCCCTCATGTCCGTGACTCTTGGCAAGTTTCTGTATAAATTATTGCTGAATAAGCAGAATTCAATCTTTCCGCTAAACTTCTGCACTGAATCTCACCCCAAAAAAACAAACCAGACAGGATGACCACATGGTGTTTACACGCACACACACACACACACACACACACACACACACACACACACACACACACACACACACACACACACACACAGAGTTTGCAGTTTGCGACCACTTACTTTTCCACATTCATGACACTGAAGCGTAAAAAATGGATCACTGATTTTTATAATGTTTGCATGACTTTTTATACCGATTTCTGTGTCAGCAATCTGCATGCTTTTTTTTTCTGCATGGAAGCATCATCAAAGGTGCAGTTCTGATGATACAGGTTAGAGGCAACAGTGGTCAAAGTTCTAAGTCCTTCCTGTGCCAGGATCTGGTCTTTCCAGGCAGTCTCCCATCCCAGTACTAACCAGGCCCTTATGGCGCATCAGGTGGCGCTGATGTCCATTTCTATAGCCCTCGGCTTCTCGTCTATTACATAGCTGGGGTTACAGTGGGGGCTGGTCCTCTGGTAACCATAAGAGTTTGACTCCCTACTCACATCTGTTTCATGGCGCCTCGCCAGATAGCAGTAGGTACCATTTGTATGATGGTCTTTGGTATGATCTGACCACAAGTAGAACTCACAATCTCCCGGTCGAGAGGCAGACATGCTAACCACTAGGCCAATTTGTGGTGCAACAGTGGTCATGATACAATTTTCCCAAGCAACAAAAACACTAATCACGTATGCTTCACTGTGCCAGTGGTTTAAAGGTGTAATCATGGCTGTCCATTTGGGCAGAAGTTAACTGTTTTGCAATTCAAGTTTGTTCCATCCAAACTAGGAGAAATGCTACCTAAGGTAGGACACAAATTCTAGTACCAATAAGGAAGTGACTGGCAGGTGACTGTACACACCTACTTGTCCTAATTGTTTTGTTGGTGGGCCATATCATTGGAAAATGTAAGAAATAAGAAGTTCATTATCTATTACAAAACATTTAACTCTTTAAATAAAAGAACCAAACAATAATTCACGTATTGTTTCACAGTAAGTCCTGGTGATACCACATTTTACTTAAATCTACCATACACCAAACTGCAAAACATTCCCTCAGTGGACATGTTGGTGCAAGTATCCTTAGTACTCACCATGTGTTGCATATTAGCAGCTTGGGGAGTGACCATGGAGCGGTACTGGTTGTGCAAATCCAAAATCTGGGTCTTCTCCTCATCAGTGAGCAGGCCAGACGTTAAAGACAGGACAAGCCAGAATTGGGTGTAGTACAGAGCTGTTTTCCAAGTCATCCTGGAGTACCAGGGATGCTGGGAGAAAAACAGATTACCTCAAAATGTTAACATCTGTGGTTAGCACGTGTAGAAAAGTCTACTTGTTTTGAGACTGAAGAAACATTTCTGAATTGCTTTTGGATCTTCTCGGTACTGCTGACTGTAACTGATACCCTGATACATATATTCAACCTTCATGGGGTTAGGTTACATATTTTCTTCACAAGCTAGCTCAAACATATACCTATGTATGCCTTTCTGGGTGCATTCCCATGGGGAATGGGGAAAATGCTGCCTCAGGAGGATGTCTAACAAGACAGTGAGGCATCAAAGGCCATTCAAAACTGATCGTTTCTCATTTCCTGTGAGGATTGTTTTTTTTTTTTACATTTTTTAAACACAAAGAGCATTTAGTGCATCTGGTGGAGTGTGAAAACTGTTTTTGAACACAGCCCATAAAACTTATGCCTGGTCTTGGGTTCATGTCCTGCATGATGACATGCCATGTATCCAAAAAGCACTGTATTGCCACTTACCTGTTGGTACCACAAGAGAAAAAAGCAAACAGATGAACCTAGTGCCTACCAACTTGCATGCTTAAAGGAATTACAATCAATCAATTACAAAGAATGATTTCTTTTATTTTAATGCAAATCTGTAATTACAGTATTAGCCACACCCCCAAACAAGTCCAGACCCTGTCCTACCGTAGGTGCAGAACAAATGTGAAAACCACCATACTTAATATGTGACCTCTAGTTAATTATTTGGTGGAAAAAGTCTTTGTGAATTTGCCTACAGAGACTCAGGCTGATGGTGTATCAATATCGCAGCTCCAGTGACTCTAGTATGTCTTTATTGTGTCATTCCAAGATTGACAAAGTTTACTATTTAACAGTCGTCTGTATGCTTAGGTTCCTGTGGTCACAATTGTGAAAATCTACTGACATCTTTGACTCAGTCTTTTTACAATACCTTTGTTACCAGAATTTAAGCACTGCTTGAGAAATGTAGATTGAGAAATTGAACCCCTGACCTTGATATTTGCCTTCTCGCATTTCAGTCATATGATTTTTCTGTTAAATGTTTAGGACCAAATTTCTGGCTTGGCTGCACAGTGCGAACGTAACAAGTCATGAAAGATTACTAAAATTACTCAGTACTTTTATGGTAATACTTCAAGAAAGTTGATAAAATGGACTGTGAGTGTTACAAACATCCCCCAAATTGCTGATTCCACTTAAATTGGCAGAACCCCCCCCAGCAAATTTCTTCTTCACATCTTCAAATCACGGGGGAGAGACATAACTCTGTCATTATGTGAATGGTAAGTGGATATCAGTTATTATACTAACTTGGCTAATGTTCGCAATGCTTGCTGCTGAGATAGTCTCACCGTTTGTCCCATAATATAGCTAGCTAGCTAACACAGAGTATGGTAATTATTTTCAGTTCTTTTTTTTAATCTCTAGTTATGTTTACATTGTGCAGCAAAGCTGGTCCCACAAAATGGTGATCGCAACAGAAAATTACTCACTATTTATCTCTTAATGTGGTTAGCTAGCTAACATAGACAGCTACGAGGTAGCATGAAAGCTGCTTGTTAAAAATGTAAGTGTATAACAACAGTGGATTATGAGTATAAATGAAAATGATGCACAGAAACACAAATGCAATAATATTGAAGCAGTCTGTCCACTATTTGTTCCTCAAAATAGCAGCAACGTCACATGAAATGCAAAGCCATTCATCTATGGCTACACCTTATTCCAAAATAGCCATCATTATATTATTTTCCAGGTTCAGTCACTCAGTACACTTATCTACACCTATGTTAAACCAGTCCAGTTGAAAGGTCTATTTTCAAGAAAGGTCTAGAGTACAATTCTTCAAACTGCACAAGGAACTAAAGTCTGTGGGAGGAATCAAGAGGCATGCAAGGAACTCCATGCATGTCCTCTCCCATGGAAACTTCTGATAATATCGTTCAATCAACCCTTCAAAAAATAACCAGCATTCAATTAGCATTGCAGACTGATTGTCGGCACACTATAACTCATGCACGTGAACTGGTCTGACTTGAACGCTTAATAATATAGCTATTACACCTAGGAGTGGCCATAAAATAAACACACAAAGGCATGTATGTGCTAAAAAAGAATGGATTAGAGAACACTGTACAAAGTAATTAATAAGGAATTGGGCTAAGCAAGTCATCTCATAGGTTAGAGATTGTGGAAAAATAACAGATTTGTGTAAAGCTTTTTTAAGAAAAGCAAGTGTAAATGAAAATGAAAGGATGAGATGGATGTAGTGTAGAATGTTCTGGATCATATAGAGTTTATAAAAGCACTGAAATATGCACTTCCACGTCTAAAAAAAAGGGCTGATTAACGTTGAAATACAGCTTTGAACTCTTAAGAGAAGTTCAAGTCAAAGTATAAATTAGCTGCACATATGAAAGCTCCACTACCAGAACAATTCATTCATCCATCCATCCATCCATCCATCCATCCATCCATAACTGTTTATTCTGTGCAGGATCATGAGCAAACTGGAGCCTATCCCAGCTGACTACATATGGGTGAGAGATGATCACAGATCATACACTCAGAGGCAAACAACCATTCACACCTACAGTCAATTTAGAGCCACCAATTACCCTAACTTGCATGTCTTTGGACTGTGGGGGAAACCCGAGCGCCCAGAGGAAACCCACATAGACACGGGGAGAACATGCAAACTCCACACAGAAAGGCCCCTGTCAGCCATTGGACTCAAACCCAGAACCTTCTTGCTGTGAGGTGACAGCGCTAACCACTACACCACCATGCCGCCCAGAACAATTCATAATTGTAGAGTTCACAGAAAATCAAATAAAAAAAGATTCAAATTCAAATCACTCACTGATTTTTGAGAGAACATTCATTGAGGCTAAGTAACAACAGCTTTTATTCATAATCTATCACGTTAGCTAACATACTCATAACCAAGAATGATTGTTAATAGGTAGCTGTCACAAAACAAACTGTGGTGATTAATATATCGTGTATGTGGCAGCAGATCGATTAGAGTGATGGGTATTAGCTCTTATTCTCACTGTCATATCTGTTAATGTTTAGATTTGTTAGGAATATAGGGATTTAGATTAAACCTGTTTGATGATAAAAGTTTATAAAAAGTAAAAAAAAAAGCTCAAGTAAAATGCAAAAAAGTTTTTTTGTTTTTTTTCCCACCTCTGGTCATAGAAATGCATGCTGTATGGTATAATAATGCGTCTACTCACAAGCATCTGAATAATCTGAATAGTCTCAGGTTCCAGAGGTTATCAGGTTATTTGTGTGGTCATGTATCATGTAAACAGGATAGACTTTTGTCAGATTTTAATTGGGGATTTTAACATGCTATTCCACTCGTCTATGGTTAATCAAATATAATGACATAAATTGTCATAAAAATCAAAGCAATATAAATACATAATTAAACCTATGTAATTAAATATAATTATATAAAAATAAATGCAATAACGACAGAGTAATGGGGAAGAATACACCAAAAAAGAAATACATGATGGATAAAATGTGTATTCTGTACATTAATGAAATGATGTAGAATTTATCAGTGCTGATCTAGCTATGGCGGCACAGTGGTGTAGTGGTTAGCACTGTCGGTTCACAGCAAGAAGGTTCTGGGTTCAAGCCCAGTGGCCGACGGGGGTCTTTCTGTGTGGAGTTTGCATGTTCTCCCTGTGTCCACATGGGTTTCCTCCAGGTGCTCTGGTTTCCCCCACAGTCCAAAGACATGCAGGTTAGGTTAACTGAATTGTCCATGTGTGAATGATTGAGAGGAGAAAACCTCTATAATAATCCAGTAGAAGGCAACGGGAAACTACTACTGTAATTCTTCCCTAGAGACTTTGATGGCTGAAACCGTCAGAGTGGCCACGCCACTGCAGTGATATGCCAAATAGAGAGAGAAAGAAAGATCTATATATGGTAAAATTCCAAAAGATTGATTAAAAATGTCAAACATGATGTGAAAACTACAAAAATAAACATAAATAGGGGAAAAGGTCAAAAATGAGGGGGTGAAGTTGGAAAAAATGAGGAAAATGTCATCAAAAACAAAAGTGAAAAATGGAGAAAAGCCCAAAATGACGACAAAATGGCAGAATGAACAGCAAATAAACAAAAATAAATAGCAAAAATGGCAAAACAAAAAGACATAAAGTCTACATTCGAACAAAATTGAGTTTTTCTGCCTATAACATGCTTCAACATCCCAACTTTACAAAACCACTAATACGTGTCATCAAAACAATATGCAAATGTTTTATTTCCTTGATACTCTAGGCTTTTGTTCTGCAAAGACCATACTAGAAAAATAAAGAACAATTTTAACAAACATGTCTGTAAAAAAAGATGTTTTAATGTTTCAGTTGTTAACTTGTTAGCTAAACATGCTTTCCTAATGGTGTGGCTACCACTCTTCTATCACATTTTTTGGATGTGTGCCATATTTAAAACAGATATAAGACAAATTATTGGTGTGAATACCACCCGTCCAATGAAACTATGCACACACTCTGTGACTTACACTGTAGAGATAACTGTGGAAAAAAACATAATTAACAACAGCAACAAAACCATAAACTTGGCCAACAGAATAAAACTCAGAATTAATCAGTAGTTAATTCTGAACAGAGATCAGTCAAGCAAAGTTCGATGATCAGGCTTGTGTGATTGATATTTACTGCAGGAGATGAGACTCGAGAGCCTGATCTGTAGACAACACTCATGATCAGAGTGAATACTAGTTTTCCATCATACAAAATTTCATTTATTACACATACTGCATTCAAATTGAATTGATAGTTGTTTTTAGATGACCTGTTGGTGTCAACACCAGCAGTGAAAATGGTGTAGAATCAATATGATTTTCTCTTTTGTTGAAAATGCTACACCTTTATGTGTGATTGAGATACGCACAAAAGAGAATCATATTTCAGTTCAAGAAAGCGTCAGAAGTTCATATCACAGATGTTATAAATGTTCCTCATGAACATGTTCCTCGGACTGGATTTGGGCTCCTCTGATGTAGATCATAAAAATTAAACCTTAAAGCTCTTCTTGGCTAAAACACAATACTGCAAGTAGTCCATTTGTAGTCCACAAATACATTCTTGCAAATACACATTCACATACTAAATTCATTAATATGGTAGATGGATTCATCCAAAGTGACTTACATGATACAGGACCTGATCCAAGCACAGAAGTGAGCAGTCGAGTGTAAAGACGTTGCCTAATTTCCAGCAGTGGCTCTCTGTCAGTCCTATTGTTGTCTTAGAATCTTAACCACTGTTTCAAAACAGCTTTGTTATTAATAAATTGACATGACTGAGAAAAGAATGAGGCCCGCCTTGATTATTGGGTGTGGTCTAAGTCAGAACACAAATAATCATAATTATCCAGGAGACAGGAAAGTCAAGATGGGTGTGTGCAGATCAGCAGGTGAGGCAGCCAGGTTAGACCTGTGACTTTATTGGGATGCTAAAATGCTAATCCATAATGAATAAATGTGGCTCCTGCTATCTGTGTGTGGCCTGAATAGGGTCCAAATCGGACATAAAAGGCACACACCTAAGCAACAGGAGTTTGTAGTGTAACCAAGAATAGGAATCTGAAGCTGTTTTAGGTACAACCCCGATTCCAAAAAAGTTGGGACAAAGTACAAATTGTAAATAAAAACGGAATGCAATAATTTACAAATCTCAAAAACTGATATTGTATTCACAATAGAACACAGACAACATATCAAATGTCGAAAGTAGGACATTTTGAAATTTCATGCCAAATATTGTCTCATTTGAAATTTCATGACAGCAACACATCTCAGAAAAGTTGGGACAGGGGCAATAAGAGGCTGGAAAAGTTAAAGGTACAAAAAAGGAACAGCTGGAGGACTAAATTGCAACTCATTAGGTCAATTGGCAATAGGTCATTAACATGACTGGGTAGAAAAAGAGCATCTTGGAGTGGCAGCGGCTCGCAGAAGTAAAGATGGGAAGAGGATCACCAATCCCCCTAATTCTGCGCCGACAAATAGTGGAGCAATATCAGAAAGGAGTTGACAGTGTAAAACTGCAAAAAGTTTGAATATATCATCATCTACAGTGCATAATATCATCAAAAGATTCAGAGAATCTGGAAGAATCTCTGTGCGTAAGGGTCAAGGCCGGAAAACCATACTGGGTGCCCGTGATCTTCGGGCCCTTAGACGGCACTGCATCATATACAGGCATGCTTCTGTATTGGAAATCACAAAATGGGCTCAGGAATATTTCCAGAGAACATTATCTGTGAACACAATTCACCGTGCCATCCGCCGTTGCCAGCTAAAACTCTATAGTTCAAAGAAGAAGCCGTATCTAAACATAATCCAGAAGCGCAGACGTCTTCTCTGGGCCAAGGCTCATTTAAAATGGACTGTGGCAAAGTGGAAAACTGTTCTGTGGTCAGACGAATCAAAATTTGAAGTTCTTTATGGAAATCAGGGACGCCGTGTCATTCAGACTAAAGAGGAGAAGGACGACCCAAGTTGTCATCAGCGCTCAGTTCAGAAGCCTGCATCTCTGATGGTATGGGGTTGCATTAGTGCGTGTGGCATGGGCAGCTTACACATCTGGAAAGACACCATCAATGCTGAAAGGTATATCCAGGTTCTAGAGCAACATATGCTCCCATCCAGACAACGTCTCTTTCAGGGAAGACCTTGCATTTTCCAACATGACAATGCCAAACCAAATACTGCATCAATTACAGCATCATGGCTGCGTAGAAGAAGGGTCCGGGTACTGAACTGGCCAGCCTGCAGTCCAGATCTTTCACCCACAGAAAACATTTGGCGCATCATAAAACGGAAGATACGACAAAAAAGACCTAAGACAGTTGAGCAACTAGAATCCTACATTAGACAAGAATGGGTTAACATTCCTATCCCTAAACTTGAGCAACTTGTCTCCTCAGTCCCCAGACGTTTACAGACTGTTGTAAAGAGAAAAGGGAATGTCTCACAGTGGTAAACATGGCCTTGTCCCAACTTTTTTGAGATGTGTTGTTGTCATGAAATTTAAAATCACCTAATTTTTCTCTTTAAATGATACATTTTCTCAGTTTAAACATTTGATATGTCATCTATGTTCTATTCTGAATAAAATATGGAATTTTGAAACTTCCACATCATTGCATTCCATATTTATTTACAATTTGTACTTTGTCCCAACTTTTTTGGAATCGGGGTTATACAAGTTCACAGAAACTGGGCAATTAAACACTGTAAAAGGCCCATCAACGTTTTTTCAAACCTCATCTGTCAGTGAGCCTGCAGCCTCAGATTCCTCTTCTTGGCTGACAGGATGGATGTGATTTTTTGCTCTTGTAACCAACTCATCTCAAGGTTTGATATGACGTACATTCTGAGATGCTTTTCTGCTCACCATGGCTGTAAAGAGTGCCCATTTGAGCAACAGTAACTCTCCTGTCAGTCCGAACCAGTCTAGTCATTCTCCTCTGACAGCTCTCATTTCCATTCACAGAACTGCAGCTCAGTGGATGATGTTTTTTAATTTCCGCACCATTCTGTGTAAACTCTAGGGACTGATGTGTGTGAACATCCCAGGAGATCAGAAGTTTCAGATATACTTCTACCAACAACAACCATATCATCGTCAAAGGCCCTGATATCCTGATCTGTATCGACATATTTTTTGTGGGTTTTTTTTTAATCTTTAATATGAAGGTGAGGCATGACATATCAGGTGTGCTTATAAATACTGTAAATATTTCTAAATTATATATTATATCATATTTCAATAGACATACAGTGAACAAATCGTTAATTATTGAGGCGAGATGCTACCAGGTGATTACTCTGACGTGCAGTTACGGTAAATAGTGTTCTTTTGATAAATAGCTACCAAAAGTCAGTAGAGGAAAAACCTGTCTCACGACCTTATCATTATTAACTCTTCAGGACTGTAGCCTTTTTATATCTGTTAATATGTATTTAACAGCTATAACATGGGTAGATTTGATCATTTCAGTGCACTGGCTTGTTTTTCTCCCTTAGCAGACTACTCCAGCTTTGTCATAGCAAAAAGTAACATTCTCTTCTCATCATTTGATGTCATTTGATGCTCTTTAACGCATCATGTCTCTTCTTTCTGAATCAGGTGACGTTAACAAAAGACAAACAAAAACAGTTAAACCTGGAATTTCTGAGGAACATTGTGGTTTCCACCCACACTGTGAACCAACACTCTTGCACAGCTTTATTATGAGTCATGGGCTGGATTTAATACACTACCGTTCAAAAGTTTGGGGTCACTTTGAAATGTCCTTATTTTTGAAAGAAAAGCACTGTTCTTTTCAATGAAGATCACTTTAAACTAATCAGAGATACACTCTATACATTGCTAATGTGGTAAATGACTATTCTAGCTAAATTCTACTAAATGTCTGGTTTTTGGTGCAATATCTCCATAGGTGTATAGAGGCCCATTTCTAGCAACTATCACTCCAGTGTTCTAATGGTACAATGTGTTTGCTCATTGCCTCAGAAGGCTAATGGATGATTACAAAACCCTTGTACAATCATGTTAGCACAGCTGAAAACAGTTGAGCTCTTTAGAGAAGCTATAAAACTGACCTTCCTTTGAGCAGATTGAGTTTCTGGAGCATCACATTTGTGGGGTCGATTAAATGCTCAAAATGGCCAGAAAAATGTCTTGACTATATTTTCTATTCATTTTACAACTTATGGTGGTAAATAAAAGTGTGACTTTTCATGGAAAACACAAAATTGTCTGGGTGACCCCAAACTTTTGAACGGTAGTGTATGTGTCAGAACAGAATCTGGAACCTTTCAGATTTTCTGAAACTTATTCCCATTGATCTGGCACGTCTGCAGGTTGTTTTTTTTTACCTTTTAATGAAAATACAATTAATTAAAGTAATAATAATTAAATAGTTTTAAATAATGATCATTATTTATGCATCATATCGCTTCCAAAATGACCAATTTCTTTGACTACTAATTGGTAATCATAACATGCTCATCACACGTGCTTACACATTATGGATATAATGAAAAACAGCAGCTTGTTATTTCTTAAGGTAATAAGTGAAATGTGTGTTTTTGTATTTCTAAAAGACTATGAACTGCCAAAGACAAGCAGAGCAAACTCTGACTTTGGGAGGAGATTGTACTTGTGGAGTAATTTAGATAATTGAGCAAGTGAAGACAGTTTCATTGTTTTGCTATTTGTGTTATGGTTTTTTGTTTGTTTGTTTGTTTGTTTGTTTGTTTGTTTGTTTGTTTGTTTGTTTGTGAGAATGCACTGGCATAGCCATTGTCTCCCTTTGGGATTTGACGACAGCTTTGGATATGCCAACGTTCAACTTTTATACTGACCTTTTCAAAGCACAGCCAATAAGATGAGCCCTCATGTGTTACATAGCAAGGACATGTGGTTTCTACTGTCTTCTTGAAAGGATGACCAAATCCAGAAAACCTGCTTTAAGAATGATCTATGGTGTCAAATGCATCTTGATGCCATCGCCATGTCAACCCAGCAGTAGAAAGGCTTATAATTCATACAGTGTGCCTATGGTAGCAGTGAACAATGCTCACAATGCTTCTGACACATTGGAAGAGTGCAGTTGACTCCAACAGTCTTCCCACAATATCACTGAAATGTTAGGATGCAATCCCTCACTTTCCCTTAGTCATCACACCTACATGAGGGAAGAGCGGGAAGAATTGGGATGAGGGAGTCTCCCTCAGGGAGACTTGGGACAGTTTGTGTTCCCATAAATGAATTTCAATCAATCAGGTTTGAGATGACACCAGAAGTTAGATGTTGCTCCTTAGAGTAACCTACTTCCTTTGGAGCCACGAAGCTGGACACTGCAGTAAGGTTTGTGCAGTTCAATATTTTTGTCAACCAAAACTTGTATTTTCTACTTTGCCTCCACCTCCATTCTATGGTGTAATGTACACTGGTGAATTGGGGATTTGTTGGGAATTAAAGTATGTAGCCTAGAGTTACCAGACATAGTATTATTTATTAAACCTAAGTCCTGGGGGGGGAACATTTTAAAGATTTTTTTTTTCAAAATGGCCAGATAGGGAGGGTTGGGACAGTTCATCATGTTTACAAATATGAAATTGTTTTAAAATGTTTGTTAAAGAAATGTGGACATGTACCTGCATGAGGATTAAGTTTATTTCATTCCTTCTTGAGAATGGAACTGTTTTGTCTCATCAGGTTTTGGGTAAAATGACATTTTTCTATTGCTCTACCAGCATTGTGTATTCATACAGTTCATATGTTACAAGTTTTGATAATAAATAAAAATTAAACATGTTAGGCTAGGTATGGTGGCACTGTCGCCTCACAGCAAGAAGGTCCGGGTTCAAGCCCCATCGCCGGTGAGGGCCTTTCTGTGCGGAGTTTGCATGGTGTCCGCGTGGGTTTCCTCCGGGTGCTCCGGTTTCCCCCAAAGACATGCAGGTTAGGTTAACTGGTGACTCTAAATTGACCGTAGGTGTGAATGGTTGTCTGTGTCTATGTGTCAGCTCTGTGATGACCTGGTGACTTGTCCAGGGTGTACCCCACCTTTTGCCCGTAGTCAGCTGGGATAGGCTCCAGCTTGCCTGCGACCCTGTAGAACAGGATAAAGCAGCTAGAGATAATAAGATGAGATGAGCCTAGGTATTTTATTTTTGTACCATGTCTGCCCACTATGTCCCAAGTCTCCCAATAGAATGCCCAATGTCTCCTCGCAATGTCTCCCCACAAAAAAATAATGACAGAAAAAGTGAAGCCTGAAGGCCAGTATATGTGACAAGCTGATAAACTAATGTTGTGGTAAGAGGGTATTGTAAATACTGACTCAAACAGGTTTTCCTCCAGAATTGTGGTGTATTTAGTGTATTTTTCCTTCAATCCTGACCAACTTTCCTGTCCCTGCAGATGAAAAATATCCCCACAGCATGATACTGCCACCACCATGCTTCACTGTAGGAACGGTGTTCTTTAGGGTGTTGGGTTTGTGCCACACATGGCATTTCCCATGATGGCCAAGAAGATCAATTTTAGTCTCATTTGACCAGAGAATCTTCTTCCATGTGTTTGGGGAGTCTGCTACATGCTGTTGGGCAAACTCCAAATGCGTTTTCTTAAGCAATTACTTTTTTCTAGCCACTCTTCCATAAAGCCCCACTCTGTGGATTGTACAGCTTAAAGTGGTCCTATGGACAGATACTCCCATCTCCACTGTGGATCTTTGCAGCTCCTTCAGTGTTATCGTTGGTGTTTTTGTTGCATCTCTGATTAATGCCCTCCTTGCCCGATCTGTGAGTTTTGGTGGGCGTCCTTCTCTTGTCAGGTTTGTAGTGGTGCCATATTCTTTCCATTTTGCTATAATGGATTTAATGGTGCTCCCTGGGATATTCAAAGTTTGGGATATTTTTTATAACCCAACCCTGATCTATACTTCTCCACAACTTTGTCTCTGACCTATTTAGAGTGCTCCTTGGTTCTCACGTTGCTTGCTTAGTAGTGTTGCAGAGTCAGGGTCCTTCCAGAACAGGTTGATTTAAACAGACATCATGTGACAGATCATGTGACCCTTTGATTTCACACAGGTGGATCTTGATCAACTAATTATGTGACTTATGAAGTGAACTGGTTGGACCAGCTCTTATTTAGGGGTTTCATATGAAAGGGGTGAATACTTGTGCACACTCCAGATTTCTGTTTTTCATCTTTATTTTTGTTTGTGTCACAATAAAACAAAAATTTTCACCTTTAAAGTGGTAGGCATGTTGTGTAAATCAAATGCTGCTAACCCTCCAAAAATCCATTTTAATTTCAGCTTGTAATGCGACAAAACAGGACAAATACCAAGGGGGATGAATACTTTTGCAAGACATTGTACAAGTTAAACATTTGTCATGGGACTATGGTAGTTTAGTCTACACATGGGTTTGTCGAGCTTGTGAGTTGTTGGGAGGTACTGCAGGAGTAAACAGTATGTGGGTTGCTTCTTCATGCAAATCAGGTCTTTATTTGAGCAGAGGTGTGTTCACATTCTTAGGTCAAGGGTGTATCTTGTGATTTTATTGACAGGGAGTCAAGACAGAGTCAAGGATGGAGAGATATTTAGTACAGAAGTCTAGGAGTAACATCTCTCATATATACTGATATGCAGATGATGTTCTTTTGCCACAATCTGAACCAGACTTGAATGACACTTGAATATTTTATTGCTGATTGTGGATGAAAACTGACATCTCCAAAATGGTGGGATGCTCCCTTCAGGTGAGGGGAGAGACCTTACCCTTAGCAGAGAAGTTTCCATATCAAGAGTGCTGGAACAAGAGAATGTGAAGTCTATGGTGATGGTAAAGCAGGAGCTTAGTTTGTGAATGAAGACTAATGTTGTAGGTATGTGCATCAGAAATGAGGTTCCTCCACAGGCTTGCTCTCTAGATCAAGACTTCAGACTACAGTTAGGTCCATAAATATTTGGACAGAGGCAACATTTTTCTAATTTTGGTTCTGTACATTACCACAATGAATTGTGAACAAAACAATTCAGATGCAGTTGAAGTTCAGACCTTCAGCTTTAATTCAGTGGGTTGAACAAAATGATTGCATAAAAATGTGAGGAATTAAAGCATTTTTTAAAACACAATCCCTTCATTTCAGGGGCTCAAAAGTAATTGGACAAATTAAATAATTGTAAATAAAATGTTCATTTCTAATACTTGGTTGAAAACCCTTTGTTGGCAATGACTGCCTGAAGTCTTGAACTCATGGACATCACCAGACGCTGTGTTTCCTCCTTTTTAATGCTCTGCCAGGCCTTTACTGCAGCGGTTTTCAGTTGCTGTTTGTTTGTGGGCCTTTCTGTCTGAAGTTTAGTCTTTAACAAGTGAAATGCATGCTCAATTGGGTTGAGATCAGGTGACTGACTTGGCCATTCAAGAATATTCCACTTCTTTGCTTTAATAAACTCCTGGGTTGCTTTGGCTTTATGTTTTGGGTCATTGTCCATCTGTATTATGAAACGCCGACCAATCAGTTTGGCTGCATTTGGCTGGATTTGAGCACACAGTATGTCTCTGAATACCTCAGAATTCATCCGGCTGCTTTTATTCTGTGTCACATCATCAATAAACACTAGTGACCCAGTGCCACTGGCAGCCATGCATGCCCAAGCCATTACACTGCCTCCGCCGTGCTTTACAGATGATGTGGTATGCTTTTGGATCATGAGCTTTACCATGCCTTCACCATACTTTTTTCTTTCCATCATTTTGGTAGAGGTTGATCTTGGTTTCATCTGTCCAAAGAATGTTCTTCCAGAACTGTGCTGGCTTTTTTAGATGTTTTTTAGCAAAGTCCAATCTAGCCTTTTTATTCTTGAGTCTTATGAGTGGCTTGCACCGTGCAGTGAACCCTCTGTATTTACTTTCATGCAGTCTTCTCTTTATGGTAGATTTGGATATTGATAGGCCTACCTCCTGGAGAGTGTTGTTCACTTGGTTGGCTGTTGTGAAGGGGTTTCTCTTCACCATGGAAATTATTCTGCGATCATCCACTACTGTTGTCTTTTGTGAGTGTCCAGGTCTTTTTGCATTGATGAATTCACCAGTCCTTTCTTTCTTTCTCAGGATGTACCAAACCGTAGGTTTTGCCACTCCTAATACTGTAGCAATTTCTCAGATGGGTTTTTTCTGTTTTCACAGCTTAAGGATGGCTTGTTTCACCTACATGGAGAGCTCCTTTGACCGCATGTTTTCTTCACAGCAAAATCTTCCAAATGCAAGCACCACACCTCAAATCAACTCCAGGCCTTTTATCTGCTTAATTAAACATGACATAACAAAGGAATTTCCCACACCTGCCCATGAAATAGCCTTTGAGTCAATTGTCCAATTACTTTTGGTCCCTTTAAAAACAGGGTGGCACATGTTAAGGAGCTGAAACTCCTAAACCCTTCATCCAGTTTTAATGTGGATACCCTCAAATGAAAGCTGAAAGTCTGGACTTTATGTTCATGTCCATTATATAACTACAACTTGAATATGTTTCAGTAAACAGGTAAAAAAAACCTAAATTTGTGTCAGTGTCCAAATATATATGGACCTAACTGTAAGGATCAAGGTTTTATTGAGCACCTAATATGAAAAATATGATCAGGCAAAGTGAATAAACAGTAAATATTTTTTATTGATCTGGATATCCATGAGATTTCCATCATTACTTTGCAAACATTTCTTTATGAAACTACAGGTTCCACAATAATAACTTCTTATGGATTCAGTAAAGTTCATAATGCATACAAATAGAAATTGTGACATAGACTCAGGAATGAAAAATAACTAGGTTGCTTTTGCACTGCCCCTTTGCTTCCTGTACACTATATACAGTAGTAATTTGTGTTGTAATTACTGCTGTCTCTACCCATCATGCTGCAGTAGCATGCCTGTACATCTGGGTACTCAAACATTTACAGTAAAATGGACTCAAATATGAAACATGTGAATGCAAGTAAACATGTGACATTGAGTGAATAATATGTAAAACTATAAGAGCACATACCTTACATTTAAAAAATGAACATGAAAATAAATGAATAATGTGGGAAAAAATAACAGGGGGAAAAACACCTCCCTTATATGTGGAAAAAATGAACAAAAATAAATTAATCAGACAACACGTGAAAGTTACAGTAGTGCTCGAAAGTTTGTGAACCCTTTAGAATTTTCTATATTTCTGCATAAATATGACCTAAAACATCATCAGATTTTCACACAAGTCCTAAAAGTAAAGAGAACCCAGTGAAACAAATGAGACAAAAATATTATACTTGGTCATTTATTTATTGAGGAAAATGATCCAATATTACATATCTGTGAGTGGCAAAAGTATGTGAACCTTTGCTTTCAGTATCTGGTGTGACCCCCTTGTGCAGCAATAACTGCAACTAAACATTTCCGGAAACTGTTGATCAGTCCTGCACACCGGCTTGGAGGAATTTTAGCCCATTCCTCTGTACAGAACAGCTTCAACACTGGGATGTTGGTGGGTTTCCTCACATGAACTGCTCACTTCAGGTCCTTCCACAACATTTCAATTGGATTATGGTCAGGACTTTGACTTGGCCATTCCAAAGCATTAACTTTATTCTTCTTTAACCATTCTTTGGTAGAACGACTTGTGTGCTTAGGGTCGTTGTCTTGCTGCATGACCCACCTTCTCTTGAGATTCAGTTCATGGACAGATGTCCTGACATTTTTCTTTAGAATTCACTGGTATAATTCAGAATTCATTGTTCCATCAATGATGGCAAGCCATCCTGGCCCAGATGCGGCAAAACAGGCCCAAACCATGATACTACCACCACCATGTTTCACAGATGGGATAAGGTTCTTATGCTGGATTGCAGTGTTTTCCTTTTTCCAAACATAACGCTTCTTGTTTAAACCAAAAAGTTCTATTTTGGTCTCATCCTTCCACAAAATATTTTTCCAATAGCCTTCTGGCTTCTCCACATGATCTTTAGCAGACTGCAGATGAACAGCAATGTTCTTTTTGGAGAGCACTGGCTTTTTCTTTGAAACCCTGCCATGCACACCATTGTTGTTCAGTGTTCTCCTGATGGTGGACTTATGAACATTAACATTAGGCAATGTGAGAGAGGCCTTCAGTTGCTTAGAAGTTACCCTGAGGTCCTTTGTGACCTCACAGACTATTACATGCCTTGCTCTTGGAGTGATCTTTGTTGGTCAGCCACTCCTGGGGAGGGTAACAATGGTCTTGAATTTCCTCCATTTGTACACAATCTCTCTGACTGTGGATTGGTGGAGTCCAAACTCTTTAGAGATAGTTTTGTAACCTTTTCCAGCCTGATGAGCATAAACAACGCTTTTTCTGAAGTCCTCAGAAATCTCCTTTGTTTGTGCCATGATACACTTCCACAAACATGTGTTGTGAAGATCAGACTTTGATAGATCCCTGTTCTTTAAATAAAACAGGGTGCCCACTCACACCTGATTGTCAACCCATTGATTGAAAACACCTGACTCTAATTTCACCTTCAAATTAACTGCTAATCCTAGAGGTTCACATACTTTTGCCACTCACAGATATGTAATATTGGATCATTTTCCTCAATAAATAAATGGCCAAGTATAATATTTTTGTCTCATTTGTTTAACTGGGTTCTTTTTGCCTACTTTTAGGACTTGTGTGAATATCTGTTCATGTTTTAGGTCATATTTATGTAGAAATATAGAAAATTCTAAAGGGTTCCCAAACTTTCAAGCACCACTGTACATTTGGAAAAATAACAGCATGTGCATTACATGTGAAAATTAGCTTGCATAGGAAAAATGAATAAGATGAAAATATTAAAATAATGTGAAAAATAAAATGCAAAACAAAACATGGAGAAATAAAATCATATACCTTAAATGTGAAAAACAAAACAAAATATAAAAATAAATGAATAATGTGCAGAAAAAAATCACATGCTGGAAAAAAAAACATGATTTATACATGAAAAAAGTAATATCTATCCATCCATCTGTAGCCGCTTATCCAGGCAAGCTGGAGCCTATCCCAGCTGACTATGGGTGAGAGGCAGGGTACAGCCTGGAAAAGTCGCCAGATTATCGCAGGGCTGACACACAGAGACAAACAACCATTCACACTCACATTCACACCTACGGTCAATTTAGAGCCACCAATTAGCCTAACCTGCATGTCTTTGGACTGTGGGGGAAAGCACAGCACCCAGAGGAAACCCACGCGGACATGGGGAGAACATGCAAACTCCACACAGAAAGGCCCTCGCCGGCCACTGGGCTCGAACCCAGGACCTTCTTGCTGTGAGGCGACAGTGCTAACCACTACACCACCGTATGTAAAAATAAATAAATCATGCAAGAAAACCAGATGTGGAAAATAACAATAAATGTCTTACATGTGAAAAAAAAGCATGTGGAAAAATACCACAATTGCTTTACATGTGGACAAAATGCAAAAGGAAATGAATAATGTGGGAATATAATAATGTGCACTATATGTGAAAAAAGAATGATGTAAAAATATCACATGGGGGGAAAAGGAGCTTCTAAAAATTAATAGAACCAGAAGAGCACCAAAATTAAAACCCCAAATGCACTACATTTGAACAGTACAAAGGGGAAATATGTGAAACTTACACTACGTTCGGACTGCAACCTGAAACGACCCATATCCGATTTGTTGTGAAATCCGATTTTTTTGTTAGGCCGTTTACATTACCAATTATATGAGACTTGTATGCGATCTCCAATATGAACGGAAAACGACCCAAAAGTGTCCCGCATGCACAAATTGACACGTAATAAGCACATCTACCTAATACGTAGACAAAAAAAAAAGCGCACTCTTCAAGTTTAATGATTTTTTTTTAATTATCTGGTTAGTGTTAAAGTGTGAGGTCTCGTGTGTGTTTTTGTTTCTGAACTGAAATGAAAACGTGTAGCCTGGTAACGAGGGTTGACTCCTAAATGTCTCTCTAATTTCTATATAAGTGCACTACATGTTAGGAAGTAATGGATTTTTAAACTCTATATAGTGCACTCGAGCTTCAGTAGGCAGTCATTTGGGATACGGCCGCTGTATTACCAAACTCTTAATTCAGGCTTAATAATTTGCACATATTTATTCCGTCATATTAATAAACTTTTTCTACATTTTTATAAATATTTATTTAGATTGTTTATAGCCAGCTGAATTCTGCAACTTCTCTCAGCGCTGGCTCAAGGTGCAGAAACACCAGTGCAGTTTGCTATGGAGATGAGGCGAGACCTGGCGATGTGGTTTTTGTGGCGGCGGCGGAACTCACACAATAATCTGATTAATGTGGGCAGCAGAGTAATGAGACCGAAGGTGTCAAATTACTGGAAATTTCCAGAACAATCTTATAATCTTGTAATACAGGATGGTTTAAGTTATAAATCAGTTATAGAAACTGTTTTATTTAATCAGGCTAACAGATCAACATCCAGGTCCCTACCAAATCCACCATTAGCTTGATCAATTCTATAAAAGTTTGTTTAAATTCTGAAAACTGTACAAATGTTGTTGTTTTCCACCAAAGAGGCGGGATTAGCCAACGCAGAATAGTGACGTTTGTCTCTTGTTGATGACGTGTAGGTCGCATGAATGCGACCTGTCCGGTCAGACTGCAGTCGCATGTGAAAATAACGGATATGCATCGGATTTAGGACCACATATCCAAGCGGCCTGGGTCGCACGTGAAAAAATCGGATCTGTGTCGTTCAGATTGTCAATAACAGATCGGATACAGGTCGCATATGGGCAAAAAAATCGGATATGGGTCGTTTCAGGGTGCAGTCTGAACGTAGTCATAATGTGTGATGTATCTAAAACCAACATGTATATAAAAATAATCTGTAAAGGAAACCAAAAGACCAATATTTTTATATTATTTTTGATTGAATGCATGGATTCCTTGAAAAAGACATTATTTTCAGAATAATATGCTCTTCAGTTTATTGCGTTTAGTTTTGTTGATTCCTTTAATAAATGCATCGTGAACTAAAACCTAGTCTGAGTTTGTTCAGAATTCAAAATAAATGTCTTGCTGTAATAATGTGTCTGTGCTTAGCTTTCTCCTGGCACAAGTGTTTCATGGCTAATGAATTGATTGTTGCAGTCAGTCAGTGCTGGGTTAATTCAGTTCTTCCATTACTAATGGGGGAAAAATGGAAACAAAATGTGAATAGATTTGTTTTCAAAATATTCACGTCATTCTCCTGAGTAATATATGAAGGTGTGGTTGAACAGTTTAAACTGGAATGTTGATCTGTTAAGGTGCATCATTTCGCCCTCATCAAGTGCTGGAATAATAACATGTGCGTAAAGAAACAATGGTAATAGGTGTATAGCATGACGTATTCAAAACATCGTTGATGGAATGCATACGCAAGACTTGAAAGACTTCAGAAAATTGCGCAAAAAAAGTGAATGTCAGTGCATTCTCAGTGACTGGTATATTCATGGAAGTCTGTGATCATGACAAGCCCATGATGATGTCATAATTATTACGACATTAAAGCCAATTACAGATTTTTAAATGGACCTACAAAGTCCCATCTTTCAGTAATTTCAGTAAAATAGAACAGGGGTTTTCAAAGTGTGGGAGAGTCAGCCCCCCCTTGGAGAGCAAATAAACAACAGCGCCCCCCCTCACAATTTTTGTTGTTGCTATACTTAATGTTCCATTCGTATTTTTTTAAAAATGGTTGTTGTACACATTTTTTTTCTTTTTCACATTTTAAACATCTGTGCTTTTTAAAACATCTTGTTTTACACATTTTAAACATCTCATAGCATCGTTAGCTAGCACCTCTTGGCAGACAACACACTGTGGCAGTGGAGCATCTTCAGATCCAGTCCATGAAAATCCAAACTTTAAATAATCGTGGTCATACTTCCTTATTTTTTTAGTCCCCCCAGGATTTCGTGGGCCTTTTTTGTGATTGTTGCAGGCTAAAATGTCTGATGTTGCGGGGGGTTTCCAAAAAATTGCGATGAAAGTTGCGGTGTTTTTTAGGTTTTTGTTGCGATTACACTGCGGGAGGAAGTGAAAGTTGCGAGAAACTGTTGCGATTTTCTCTTTTTGTGACTAAAATTGAGTGAGATGTTAAATATTAAGTTATTACTGAAAAACTATTGATTAAAAAAACAAAGACACTGAGAAATGGTCCTATAAACATCTTTACCAATATAAAAGATTACCAGGACTACAAAAATGCAGAAAAATAGACTTTACTTATCCAAATGCACCTGTTGGTTCAAAAGTTAAAGTGCAGAGAACCTCACAGCACAACATGAAGTTACCTTAAAATATAATATAAATGCCTCAGCTTTCATGTAAGAAAAAAAACTATTAATACTAGTACTGTGTGCAGGCAGTCTCTCCTGAAGACTAAATTAAACAATAATTATAAACTAATAAAATAAATGGCTCAGGCTTCATAGAAGAAAAAAAACAATTTGAATAGAATCTCACAGTATGATGCTGAAGCTGCCTAAACAATGGAAAATAAAATACCATTTTGGCAAAAATGTTGGCATCCATTAATTTCTTGTATTAAGTAAAAAAAAATAATGTAAAGTGCGCACAGTCCTTCACTGTAAACATAACACACTTTCAGTAACAGAATTTAAGCCTATGACTCGCACATGCAGTGTTGCCAGATACTGCTGACATTTTCCAGTCCAAAATATGTTCAAAACCCGCCAAAATGCACTTGAAACCTCCCATTCTGGCAACACTGCGCGCATGCTGCTTCTCTTGAACATATACACGGAAGTAAGGCGGAAGGTAGTTTGTCGATGTCACCTCAAGACGACGCCAACGATTGGTCAAATTTGCGGGAAAGTTGCGGTGATTGGATATAATTGCAACACCGCCCTGAATTCGCGGGGATTGGTTGAATTTGCGTTGAAGTTGCAAATCGCAACATCCTGGAGGCTCTGTTTTTTTGCTTGGCCCAGACTCTGTCTCCTCACTCACTGTAGCTTTAGGTACTAAAACTCAATCCATTTTGTCTCTGGTAAAGGCTAGCTGAAGTTCGCTAAATGTCCGCAATAGTAACTTATTCTGGTTTATTTTTCCTCACGTTGCGCCCCCCCCTTAAGAACTCTGGTGCCCCCCAGGGGGGGCACGCCCCACACTTTGAAAAGCCCTGGAATAGAAAATATGTGCTGTGGGACTTTAAACACAATTTTAATTTATTTTAAAGATAAGATATGCTGTGATCTGTGGCAGCAGGGGCGTGGTCAAGCATTAGTCTGTGACAGGAGGGCGGAGTCAGGGAAGGTAAGTGGCAGAATCACTACACCTGTCGTTAATTAATGTGTTTGTGCGTCTTCCCAGTGACAGCGCCCTATTTAAGGAGAGAGAGCGAGAGCAGAGGGAGCTCTCTCCTCAACCAGATGACTGATGTGTGTCTGGGTGTGTGTGAGAGAGTGCGTATAGGCTGAAAAGCTGAATAAAAGCCAGTTTTGTGAACTCAGTTTTGTCCTGCTGTCCTTCTGTGCTCCACCCACCTACACAAACTGTCACAGTGGTGCTGAAACCCAGGACCGAGCACGGAAGAGAACAGCCCCATAGAGTCCTCCACCTTCGCCAACCTGATCCACGCCCTCGCCATGGCCCAACAGAGCCAGCACCAGGCGCTGGTCGCCCTCTGAAAGGAGCAAGAACAACGGTTCGAGGCCCTGGTGCTGGCGCAACAGGAAGATCATCGGGCATTCCGGCACCTCCTCGCATCGGCAGGGTCCACCATCTCCACCGCCGCGGGCCATTCCCCCCTCACCCTCATGAAGATGGGCCCGCAGGACGACCCCGAGGCATTCATCACGCTCTTTGAGCAGGTAGCAGAGACCTCGGGGTGGCCAGTGGAACAGCGCATGGCGCGCCTCCTCCCCCTGCTAACGGGAGAGGTGCAGCTGGCCGCGCTACAGCTCCCCGCCAACCACCGGCTGGCCTACGCGGACCTTCGCCAGGCCATCCTCCAGCGTGTGGGATGCACCCCTGAGCAACAACGTCAGCGCTTCCGCGCTTTGCGCTTGGAGGAAGTCGGCCGGCCGTTCGCGTTTGGCCAGCAACTCCAGGACGCCTGCTGGCAGTGGTTGAGGGCCGACAACCGCGACGCCGAGGGACTCATCGACCAGGTGGTACTGGAGCAGTTCGTCGCGTGCTTACCAGCAGGAACTGCAGAGTGGGTCCAGTGCCACCGCCCGACATCGCTGGATCAGGCAATCGAGCTGGCGGAGGACTATTTGGCGGCTGTCCCGATGGCAGGACAGCAGACGACCTCTTCTCTTCTCTCCTCTCTCTCTCTCTCTCCCCTCCTCATGTGTCTCCTCCTCACCCCATTCCCCCACTGTGGAGGCAGGGGCCGGCGCCACCTCAGCTGGCCTGCCGCACCCGCGGTGCCCTCCCGTGTCTCCCCTCTGTGTCTGTCTCTCCCCCCCTCAGGTGAGTGAGCCCCAGAGCACTAGTGCAGAGAGGAAGCCCGGGCCGGTTTGCTGGCGCTGCGGGGAGCCGGGCCACCTCCAACAGCAGTGCTCGGTAATGGAGGTGGGCATGGTGGTTCAGATCCCCGATGCGCCAGGAGCTGCCCTAGATCAGGCCGGAGCGTATCGCATACCGGTGAGTATCCAAGGGGATACATATCAGGTGTTGGTGGATTCTGGCTGTAATCAGACCTCAATCCACCAAAGCCTGGTGCAAGACGAGGCATTGGGGGGTGCACAGGGGGTGAAGGTGTTGTGTGTGCACGGGGATGTTTACAGCTACCCTTTGGTGTCGGTCCACATTTTTTTCAGAGGGGAAAAATTTAGAGTAAAGGCGGCGGTTAATCCTCGCCTCACCCACTCGATAATTTTGGGGACTGATTGGCCGGGATTTCGGGATTTAATAACACATTTAGTGAAGAGTGGGTCCTGCCATCAGTTAACAGGGGGAGGCCCCGGTGTCGCGTTGGCGGGAGCAGCTGTCACAGAGCCGTCCACGTCAGCTCCGCATCAGAGTGAGGAGCCACCGGCTCCTCCTCTCTCTGTTGGAGAATCCCTCACGGATTTTCCATTAGAGCAGTCGCGAGACGAGACTCTGCAGCATGCGTTTGACCAAGTGAGAGTAATCGATGGTCAAACGCTCCAGCCGAACGCCACCCCGTCCTTCCCCTACTTCGCAATTATGAAGGATAGATTATACCGAGTGATGCACTCAAACTAAAGAGCAAGTCACGCAGCTTTTAATTCCGAAGAGCCGCCGGGAATTGGTATTCCAGGCTGCTCACTTTAATCCCATGGCTTAGGGCAGGATAAAACACTAGCCCGAATAATGGCCTGGTTCTATTGGCCAGGGATTCGTGGCGATGTCCATAGGTGGTGTATGGCGTGCCGCAAATGCCAGTTAGTAAATCCAGCAGCCATTCCAAAAGCACCTTTGTGCCCTCCACCGTTAATCGAGACCCTGTTCGAAAGAATTGGGATGGATCTCGTCGGGCCATTAGATCGGTCAACACGAGGGTACCGCTTTATATTGGTTCTGGTGGACTATGCAACGCGATATCCGGAAGCAGTGCCTCTTCGCAATATCTCAGCACGCAGTATTGCGGAGGCACTCTTCCGCGTTATCTCCCGAGTTGGAATCCCGAAAGAGATTCTGACTGACCAAGGCACCTCGTTTATGTCACGTACACTGAACGAACTGTATGGGTTGCTGGGTATTAAGCCGATCCGCACCAGTGTGTATCACCCACAAACGGACGGTTTAGTTGAACGGTTCAATCGCACCCTCAAGAACATAAATAAAAAATTCGTAAGTGAGGACGCACGTAATTGGGATAAATGGCTCGAACCCTTGCTCTTTGCAGTGCGAGAGGTCCCCCAAGCCTCCACGGGGTTCTCCTCATTTCAATTGTTATACGGGCGTAAGCCGCGCGGCATTCTAGATGTGCTGCGGGAAAATTGGGAGGAGGGACCTTCACCAAGTAAAAATGAAATCCAATACATTATTGACCTGCGTGCAAAACTCCACACACTCACGCACCTAACTCAGGAGAATTTGCGGCAGGCCCAAGAACGACAGACCCACCTGTATGACAAGGGTACGTGCCTTAGGGAGTTCGCACTGGGAGATAAAGTTCTCGTACTGTTGCCCACATCGAGCTCCAAATTGGTCGCCAAGTGGCAAGGACCCTTTGAGGTCACACGGCGAGTCGGGGACGTTGACTATGAGGTGAGGCGAATGGATAGGGGTGGGGCGCTACAGATTTACCACCTCAACCTGGTCAAACTCTGGAACGAGGAGATCCCCGTGGCATTGGTGTCAGTGGTTCCAGAGAAGGCAGAGCTGGGGCCGGAGGTTCAAAAGGGAACATTGGCATCGCGTACCTCTCCGGTCCCCTGTGGAGACCACCTCTCCCCGACCCAACTCGTGGAGGTTGCCCAGTTGCAGACCGAGTTTTCGGACGTGTTCTCGCCCCTGCCTGGCCGCACCAACCTCATAGAGCACCACATTGAGACGCCCCCGGAGGTGGTAGTGCATAGCCGCCCTTACAGATTACCTGAGCACAAGGAAAAAGTGGTTCGGGAAGAACTCGAGGCCATGCTCGAAATGGGCATCGTCGAGGAGTCCCACAGTGACTGGATCAGCCCGGTGGTCTTGGTACCCAAGGCCGACGGGTTGGTCCGGTTCTGTGTGGACTATAGAAAAGTCAACGCGGTGTCTAAATTCGATGCGTACCCAATGCCTCGTTTTGATGAGTTGCTCGATCGGCTAGGCACGGCTCGTTTTTACTCGACACTGGATTTAACAAAGGGTTATTGGCAGATCCCCTTGACTCCATTATCCCGGGAAAAAACGGCCTTTTCCACACCGTTCGGCTTACACCAATTCGTCACACTTCCTTTTGGGCTGTTTGGGGCGCCTGCTACATTTTAGCGGCTGATGGACAGGGTCCTCCGCCCCCACGCCACCTACCTCGATGACATTATTATCTATAGCAATGACTGGCCAAGGCACCTCGAACATCTGAGGGCCGTCCTTAGGTCGCTGAGGCGAGCGGATCTCACAGCCAACCCGAAGAAGTGTGTGATTGGGCAGGTGGAAGTACGGTATCTGGGCTTCCATTTGGGCAACGGGCAGGTGCATCCCCAAATTAACAAGACAGCAGCAATTGCGGCCTGCCCGAGGCCCAAGACCAAAAAGGGGGTGAGACAGTTCCTGGGGCTGGCTGGCTATTATCGTAGGTTTATACCTAATTATTCGGACGTCACCAGCCCGCTGACTGATCTGACTAAAAAGGGGGCACCAGATCCAGTCCAGTGGACGGAGCAATGCCAGTGGGCTTTTTCTAAGGTAAAGGCTGCACTGTGTGGGGGGCCACTTTTACACTCCCCTGACTTTTCTCTCCCCTTTATGTTGCAGACGGATGCATTGGACAGAGGGCTGGGGGCCGTTTTGTCCCAGCGGGTGGAGGGGGAGGATCGCCCAGTCCTATACATTAGTCGCAAGCTGTCGGTGCGTGAGGGGCGCGACAGCACCATTGAGAAAGAGTGCCTGGTGATCAAGTGGGTGGTCCTCACACTCCATTACTACCTGCTGGGACACCCTTTCACCCTCTGTTCGGACCATGTGCCCCTCCAGTGGCTCCACCGCATGAAGGATGCCAACGCGCGGATCACCCATTGGTATCTGGCACTCCAACCCTTTAACTTCAAGGTGATTCACAGGCCGGGGGTGCAGATGGTCGTGGCGGACTTCCTCTCCCATCGGGGGGGGGGAGTCGGCTGCAGGCCGGACGGCCACCCGGCCTGAGTCGGGCGGTGGGGGTATGTGGCAGCGGGGGCATGGTCAAGCATCGGTCTGTGACAGGAGGGTAGAGTCAGGGAAGGTAAGTGGCAGAATCACTACACCTGTCGTTAATTAATGTGTTTGTGTGTCTTCCCAGTGACGGCGCCCTATTTAAGGAGAGAGAGCGAGAGCAGAGGGAGCTCTCTCCTCAACCAGATGACTGATGTGTGTGCTTGTGTCTGGGTGTGTGTGAGAGTGCGTATAGGCTGAAAAGCTGAATAAAAGCCAGTTTTGTGAACTCAGTTCTGTCCTGCCGTCCTTCTGTGCTCCACCCACCTACACAAACTGTCACATGGTCATCATGCAATTTATATATTAATAACTGGGGATTTTTTCAGTAATTACTCGATAGACACGACTGGATCGGTACGGGATTTTCAGTTTGATATGAGGGATCACATGTCAAATGAATGATGGCAAAGACTAGGCTCCAATGTGCAGGAGGCAATTCTGCAAGAGAAGACATAACAATGGTCCTTCTTTATTCAAGATGCATTGAAAAGAGTGCAGATTTGTGCACATGGAATGATGTACAGTATATGGTATCGGGTACAGTATCAGTCAAATACCATGTTTTTGTACACTTATACAACCCCAATTCCAAAAAAGTTGGGACACTGTGTAAAACATAAATAAAAACAAAATGTGAAGATTTGCAAATCATGGAAACCTATATTTCATTGAAAATAGTACAGAGACAACACATCAAATGTTGAAACTGAGAAATTTAATTGTTTTTTGAAAAATATATGCTCATTTTGAATTTGATGTCAACAACAAGTTTCAGAAAAGTTGGGACGGGGCAGCAAAAGACTGAAAACGTTGTGTAATGATAAAAAAAAACTAATTTGGTTAATTGGCAACAGGTCAGTAACATGATTGGGTATAAAAAGAGCATTCCAGAGAGGTGGAGTCTCTCAGAAGTAAAGATGGGGAGGGGTTCACTGCTCTGTGAAAGACTGCGTGGGCAAACAGTGCAACAATTTAAGAATAATGTTCCTCATTGTAAATTTGCAAAGAATTTGGGGATCACATCATCTATGGTACGTAATATTATTAAAAGATTCAGAGAATCTGGAGAAATCTCTGTATGCAAGAGACAAGGCTGAAAACTGACATTGGATGCCTGTGATCTTCAGGCCCTCAGGAGACACTGCATTAAAAGCAGACACGTGTCTGTAGTGGAAATCACTGTATGGCTCAGGGACACTTCAGAAAACCATCGTCTGTGAAAACAATTCATTACTGCATCCACAAATGCAAGTTAAAACTAGATATAAACAATAGCCAGAAACACCACCACCTTCTCTGGGCCCGAGCTCTTTTATGATGGAATGAGGCGAAGTGGAAAATTGTCCCGAGGTCTGACAAATCAAAATTAGAAATTATTTTTAGAAATCATGGATACCACGTCCTCTGGGCTAAAGAGGAGAGGGACCATCCGGCTTGTTATCAGTACACAGTTAAAAAGCCAGCATCTGTGATGGTATGAGGGGGCATTAGTGCACATGACATGGGTAGCTTGCACATCTGGGAAGGCCTCATTAATGTTGAATGATATATACACGTTTCAGAGCAATATGCTGCCATCCAGACAAAATCTTTTTCAGGGAAGGCCTTCTTTCTTTCAGCAAGGCGATGCCAAATGGCTTTCTGCACATATTAAAACTGCATGACTCTGTAGTAAAAGAGTCTGAGTGCTAAACTGGCCTGCCTGCAGTCCAGACCTGTCTCCCATTTAAAACATTTGGTGCATTATGAAGCACAAAATACAACAAAGGAGACCCGAACTGTTGAGCAACTGAAATTGTATATCAGGCAAGAATGGGACAAAATTTTTCTTTCAAAACTACAGCAATTGCTCTCCTCAGTTCCCAAATGTTTACAGAGTGCTGTTAAAAGTAGAGGTGATGCAACACAGTGGTAAACATGCCCCTGTCCCAATTTTTTTGAAACTTGTTGCTGACATCAAATTCAAAATGAGCATCAGTGTTGGGCAAGTTACTTAAAAACTTTTGCATTATTTATTTCTTGTTACTGTCATTTTAAAGTAATTAGTTACATTACAATATTACTGTATTTAAAATGTAAGGCATTACACTACTATTGCATTACTTTTAAGTTACTCTCACCAAAATAACTGGAAGTATGGATTTGGCAATCTAAATGTAGCTCAAGACGCTCAATTAGCTCATCACACATCCAGTGGAAGGTGATGTGGTATCTGACTGAGCTAGGCTTATGGTTAAAAACAGTAGAATATAATAGCCACAGTGATGCTCATGGCACAATACAAAGAACAATCATCGCAAGAACAGACAAAAGGTCCAAGTCTGGCAAATTGTGATAGAAATACTGTAACTTTAGGCCTATTCATATTAACATTAATTGAACTGTATTGTATTGTAATGTCTAAAGATATGACAGGATACAAAATTAGCATTTCTATGCCTTTATTGTTTTCAAGTTTACAGCATTAAGCATAGTTTATGCTTCATAAAAAAAAAAAAAGATTAGCCCTAAGGGATATGACTCCATTTCAGAAATTGAACAAAAATGAACATATTATGGCAAATCGTAGCCTACAATAAAACTGGCCTGAAAAAAAAAACCCACAAGCCTTTTAAATCACAGCTAGACAATGACTATTAGCTATATGAGGCTACCCAGTCACATTTCGAAAAACAGAATTAGAAATAACAAAATCAAAGTGCTTTTAATGATATTGAAGTGCTTAGGCATATTAGCCCTCGAAGGAAAGGCAGCTCAGTCACTTCAGTCTGACTTCCGACCAGAAAAAAAAACTCAGTTATACAGGACAAAAATGTAAACAAACTGTCAGCATATCTTCAACAACATACTCCGCCACAAGTCTCCTAACCTCTTGAGGCTGAAGGAGCATCTCAGAGCGGCAGAACGTTAATTTTGGCTGTTTTGTGATTTTATCGCCACTCTCATCCTCCGCTTGCTTCCTTGCTAACTTCATGTTACTATGGCACCTCTGTAAATGCTTAGTTAAATTACTGGTGCTATTTCGGGAAGTGGACAGTTCTTTAGGTTTAGCAGACAAAGTGCATTTGACTACGATGTTCTTCACATCCTTATTTTTCACAAACTTAAAGTAATGGGCGTGTGCCCATCTGGAGAATGTGCTATCCGACGTTAGATCAGCTGCAGGTTCACTCATCTCTCTCTCCTGTCTGACTAGCCTAAAGGAAAAGGAAGTGAAACATTTTGCGCAGATGTTTCACCTCTGCTGATCTCGCGTGATTTTGGCGAATTTGTATGAAGGAAAAAAAAGCCCACCACTTCATTCCAGGTTAAAAATGCATTGTAACGCGCATTACTGACATTTGTACCGAGTAAAATATTACCAATTTTTTTTCTGTAATGCCTTACATTACCGCGTTACTGCAAAAAGCAATGCATTACAGTAATTCGTTACTTTTGTAACGTGTTACTCCCAACACTGATGAGCATATATTTTTCAAAATGCAATAAAATTTCTCAGTTTCAACATTTGATATGTTGTCTTTGTACTATTTTCAATGAAATATAGGGTTTCCATGATTTGCAAATCTTCACATTCTGTTTTTATTTACAGTTTACACAGCGTCCCAACTTTTTAGAATTAGGGTTGTAGTATATTGTATCTCATATCTCATACAACTTGATACTAAGCCTAGTGCAAGTTGTCATGCTAATGAACAAACAACTAGACATATTTGGACATATTTCATGATTAATGAAGAAGAAAGCAAAGAAAGCAGGCTATAAACGGGCCTGTGTGAAAATATCGAAAAAGAAGGAACTACAGCATCTTCCTCCAATCCAAAAACTTTGATAAATTATCATTATGGTGTTTATCTTACTGAGTTTATGGAGTTTATTGCAAATAGCACATGATAGAAACCAGCATAAACAGATCTAAATAAACTGTTCCATGGCACCTCCGATTCCGATTGATTAATAATTAGTACCAAAGTATCAGTATCAGCATCAGTATTGACAAGTACCCAAAAAAACAAAAAACCTTCCACTTAGTATGAAAAAATTATATAAATGCACCTCTATAATGTGATCTGATTCATGAAACTGACGCATCATGAAACAATCATGAATCGGCTCCAGCTGCATGGACGCAAGGTCCCGCCCACTTGTCTTTTATAACATGCAAATGCATATAACACACCCCATTGTACCCTCCCACACATCTAATTTACATTAAACCCACCCTTATTTAATCTCCTGAGTCAGTAAAAGGAAGCCATTCCTACTGGTTTCAGTTATCCCAGGAAGCAAATGGATGAAAATGAAGTTAGAGGTGTTTGTACACTACCGTTCAAAAGTTTGCAGTCACCCAGACAATTTTGTGTTTTCCATGAAAAGTCACACTTTTATTTACCACCATAAGTTGTAAAATGAATAGAAAATATAGTCAAGACATTTTTCTGGCCATTTTGAGCATTTAATCGACCCCACAAATGTGATGCTCCAGAAACTCAATCTGCTCAAAGGAAGGTCAGTTTTATAGCTTCTCTAAAGAGCTCAACTGTTTTCAGCTGTGCTAACATGATTGTACAAGGGTTTTCTAATCATCCATTAGCCTTCTGAGGCAATGAGCAAACACATTGTACCATTAGAACACTGGAGTGAGAGTTGCTGGAAATGGGCCTCTATACGCCTATGTAAATATTGCACCAGAAACCAGACATTTGCAGCTAGAATAGTCATTTACCACATTAGCAATGTATAGAGTGGATTTCTGATTAGTTTAAAGTGATCTTCATTGAAAAGAACAGTGCTTTTCTTTCAAAAATAAGGACATTTCAAAGTGACCCCAAACTTTTGAACGGTAGTCTATATCAGGTTCCTGCAAATTAAAATATTATTTTAGTATGCCTCAAATTACTTGAAATGCAATGAAATACAGGGATTACCATTCCTGGAATTAGAACATGAGTTGAAGTTACTGATATTTGTTTGTTTGTTTGTTTGTTTGTTTGTTTGTTTGTTTGTTTGTTTGTTTCAGTCTGCATGATTCGCTAGTTGTAGTTTTACTTTATTTTCATTTTCCCCCACTTCCCTACTAATTAATTTTCTTTAAGCATCACATTTGCGTGAATTCTGTGAATAAATCTGACTTTCAGATTTTTTCAAGACTTACTTTTCATCATGAAAACAAGATTTCTTACACAAGTTACAACTGTTCACTTAACCAGTTATAAGGATTAAAAGTATATTTTTTTTAAATCGTGTTTTTGTTTGTTTGTTTGTTTGTTTGTTTTGTTTTGTTTTTTGGGGGGGTTTTTTACACACACAACACTCTCTGGGAAAGAAAACATACTGTGTATGTTCTTTTACACATATAGGATTAAGCTGGAGTTCCTAAACCTCTGGAAAAGTGTTCGTATTGCTGCTATGGTCGGACTCATGTTTTTGTCATCCTTCCTTCCACAGCTGTTGTAGTTTTCTAAATGTTTTTATAAAACCTCTAGAGAGTTTGCTATTGAAAGTCTGCTAGTTGAAATGAGTTTAGTGCACTTCTTGTAACAAACATTATTAAATATGGTTAAAATGGTTCCACAAAATACCAAATAGAATAACTGTGTGACTTTTCTGGCATGGAGGGTCATTTGTTTCCTTTGAAAGCATTCCAACGTTGCCCAACACATACAGTAAGGTCTGATTCACATGTCTCCACCAAAATACCATGGTATTCAGGACAAAATATCATTCAGGAGAATGTATAATGACATAATTCTAGTGACATGGCCACTTTTGTGTATATATTCAGTATACAATTTTATAAAATAGTACCTACCCAAGCTGAAAGTTCAGACATCTTACAACACTATGATGTTTGACAGATGTGTGGATTACTCATCCAGGGGAATCCACAATCCAGGAGCCTTCACCCTTCCTGTGATTAGGTCATTGTGCTGACGCCCCACCCTTCAGCTGTATTGATTTTATTGTAATCCCCAAGGCAACAAAACAGCTCAGATTCAGACTGCTTCAAGACTCTAGATCAGGGGTTCTCAACCTTTTCTACTTTCAGGCCCACCTATTCATACTTGTAACGAGTCGGGGCCCATTAAAAAAGATCCCCAATTATTCTGGCTCATCTATTCTATTAGAATCTATTAATCAATTGTAAAGTGTATTAATGGGATGCAACATCACTCCCTATTACAGATGGGAGCCCAGGGATTAAATAAATGCAATAATAAAAAACTGTTTTTAGTTGTAGATATTATATTTAAAACTGTATGGATGTGCCAGAATCCAACATAAAACCACGCATGCAGTGCGTTCTCAGTCAAAAGGGATTAATGATCCAAAAGTGAAGTCTGGTCCATTAACACAATAACTTATTGTCATGTTTGTGTCCAGAAAACAAGCAAGTTATTAAATCCAAGAAGTACACTCAAAAGAAGTGGATATAGAAACCACTCAGTGGGATAGATCCTTACACATTAACAAAGAAGGATTTTTCCTATGATTTGGAAAATTATCCATCCGTTCAATTCCCTGACAACTCTCAAACTACCTGGTGCTGCAGACACGTTCTACATGAACACAGATGAAAACTTGGAAGAACATGGAGGTGAACAACTTTTTACATGTGGCTGGGTTAAAGATCTGGGGATCAGGACACTACAAGATAGATGGCGGTAGATGGATCTAAGTGCAGGAAGAGTGTTTATTAGCGGGCATGATATTTACAAAAACAAAACAAACTAAAGCAGAATAATAAAGCAGAGTATTTAAACAAAATCATAAACATGGCTCAAAACAAACGTGACAGTGATAATGATAATACTTTGCACAGCTTCTGTGAAAACAGCGTCCATATCTGTGCATGCTGATTGCGCTCAAATCAGCATCACGTGTTTCCCATAATGACTGGGTCCCAAGACTTTTCCGTGAGTGTGGTGCTCGAGCTGCACCAGACTCAAGTGCGCAAAGGCATGACAGTCAAATGTTCACCTGCTGTGTGACCACAACTTTTAGCTCACGTGTCTATCGCCATGCATTGCCTCCAAAATGCCTCAATTTCATCACTAATCCATCGCAAAGCCTCACGAGCTGTAGTGTGACCATAGCTTAATGAGACGGATGTGACATCGGATGCAACCCAGCAATTGTACCCTACTAGGAGTAAAAATTTGCTTCAACTTGAAAAAAAATAGCAGCCCACTAGATGGTGCTTCACGGCCAACCCAGTGGTTGAAAAACACTGCTCTAGATCATGGATGATTTTTTTTTTAAGTTCCCTTTGTGGTTGGATCTGTTATAACTTGTGTAGTTCCACAATACAGGACTTTCAGGTACGCATGGTTTACTAAGCGTACTATTGTTTAGCGTGATTTACAAAGGGATAGCAAGGCTGAGGAAACAAAATGTTTTGTCCCAGAAAGATCACATGTCTCCATCCTGACGGTTTCAGACATAATAAACTAATGTACAGTAGGGGTGTTACATAATGGCACTATCTCCATGTTTAATACTTCAAATATTCCCATCTGTATTTAGATTTAAACTCAAAGTGGGCATGGCTTAAACTGGAAAGTGTTTTGTTTTTGCTTGTTTTGTTTTTTTGTTAATTAAATATGAACCTTACCACTATGCTTGTGGAAACATTGGAAAACACATCCCTATTTCCCTATCCTCTACTTGCTCATTATTTTTTATGTTATTTTTATTTCTTGAATAATTATGATTGCTTCTTCAATGATAATGATCCATGATTCAGTCATTAAAACCACTGCCATTTAATGATTTCAGTGTCCTTCTAATTGTAGTTAAGATAATGTTCTATCAAATGTCGTAATGACGATGACCTTGTTTACACACTGCAAAAAATGGCCTTTCAAAAATAAGAAATAAAAGATTAAAACAAAGCATATTTGCTTGAATCGGGTGAAAAAAAATCTGCCAATGGAACTAGTCAAATTTGACTTGGTAAGATTTCTTAAAGTAAGATGAAAATTCTAACCTGTTTTTAGATGAAATAATTCCAAAATAAGATTGGGGAACTTATTATGTGAGATCTGATTAACTCAAAATAATCAAAATAGTTCTTATAACAAGCTCGTACTTCTTACATTTAGCCATTCAAGTCATTTTTATTTATTTCATTTTAAGGGTATTTCACTTAAATTCATGACAAAGTCTTAGCAGTAAAAACTGAATTTAAGATAAATATACTAATATTAGGATTGTTAAATTCTACAACTAAGCATTGCTAGCTTAAAAGATTCTCCTTTTGTGACCTGTAATTAGTAAAATACTCTAGATATGAGACCAGAGACTATATTGAATCAAGTTGACGACACGTGTAGCATTGCAACAAGTTTATTTTTTTTCCCATTTCAACATTCAAACATTAAAACATCTCTTAAGATTCCACTTCCCCAGGACCTCAGGCACCAAAATAATAATAATAATAATAGGAGGCGGCACGGTGGTGTAGTGGTTAGCGCTGTCGCCTCACAGCAAGAAGGTCCTGGGTTCGAGCCCCAGGGCCGGCGAGGGCCTTTCTGTGTGGAGTTTGCATGTTCTCCCCGTGTCCGTGTAGGTTTCCTCCGGGTGCTCCGGTTTCCCCCACAGTCCAAAGACATGCAGGTTAGGTTAACTGGTGACTCTAAATTGAGCGTAGGTGTGAATGTGAGTGTGAATGGTTGTCTGTGTCTATGTGTCAGCCCTGTGATGACCTGGCGACTTGTCCAGGGTGTACCCCGCCTTTCGCCCGTAGTCAGCTGGGATAGGCTCCAGCTTGCCTGCGACCCTGTAGAAGGATAAAGTGGCTAGAGATAATGAGATGAGATGAGATAATAATAATAATAAAAAAGTCTACGCATTTTGACTTACAGTGCTTACACAACACCAAAGCAACAGTGCAGTGTACAAGGGGTTTACAAGATGTGCGAGTGAAAAAAAACCTAAGGGTTTCTCGTGCGCACCTGAAACTTTCTCGTGCGCACCAGAAACTTTCTTGTGCACACATGAAACTTTCTCGTGCGCACCTGAAAACTTTCTCATGCGCACCTGAAACTTTCTCGTGCGCACGCGAAAGCAGTCGGAACCATACACTCAACATGGCGACAGCAGAAGAGGATGAGATGTTTGCTTTCCTCAGAAGACGAAGCATTGATGACAGCGTAATTAAACAACTACAGGATGATAAGGTGAAGATTAATTGTAAACTTTGGTTATGTAGTCTTAAAGTAAGCAGCCTAAAGTAATAGCAAACAATGCATGCAAAAAGTAGGTTATGTTTACATTGCTAGCTGTTAGAAGAAGAATAGACAATACGATAGAAAGGCTTTAATGTCATTATAGATAAGTGTGCTGAGGTTTAAAGCTGCTCCATAAAGTGCACACACAAATATAATACTGTACAAATATACAAATAAACATAATATATAGGCCTACAGTAAAATTGACAAGAGAAGGAAGATTATGAACTTCTGTAAACTCGTGCGAAGTCCAATGGAGGTAGGCTACAGTGCTATGCACATAACTAACAGACTTGGTAATAAAGTGAAGTTATTATGAACTACAATAAAAGTTACGTAGTGGATGTTCATTATGTCTAACTATTACAAATATTTTAAGTTCGTTTCTTAGACAAGTATATTTTTTAAGTTTGTTACCTTGTTAACAGTTTCGGCGAGAATCTCCCGCCTTCTTCAGAAACAGTCACCAGATGTCGAGTGGTGATGTGCCTTATCAGCTGATGTTGCGTGCAGGAGGCGTGAACGTCCCGCCCAATTTGACAGGTAGTCCACGCCTCCTGCACGCAACATCAGCTGATAAGGCACGTCACCACTCGACATCTGGTGACTGTTTCTGAAGAAGGCGGGAGATTCTCGCCGAAACTGTTAACAAGGTAACAAACTTAAAAAATATACTTGTCTAAGAAACGAACTTAAAATATTTACAATAAAAGTTTCTGCAATAGTAGAGCAGGTTAAGCAAACCATCGTGTACTTTGTGATATAAGCATGAAATTTGGCATGATTGTTGCTTATAGGTCACTTTTTCAGAAAAAAGTGCTAGCCACGAAAAAAAATTCAATATGGCGGCCATTTTTCAAGATGGCCGCCAGACGCATCCTCGTTTCATGTTTTTGTTAAGAAAACACAGAGCAAATTGTTATATAAACATGAAATTTGGCAATAATGTTCTGTGTAGGTCATGTTATCAGTTAAAAGTGCTAGCCCTCCAGAAAATTCAATATGGCGGCCATTTTTCAAGATGGCCGCCAGACGCGTACCCATTTTGTGGCTTTGTTAAAAAGCCACAGTGCATATTGTCATATGAACCTGAAATTTGGCAATAATGTTCTATGTAGGTCATGTTTTCAGTTGAAAGTGCTAACAGACCAAAACATTCAACAATCGTGCCAAATTTCATGCTTATATCACAAAGTGCACGATTTGGAGCAAAATCTGCCTTAACCTGCTCCACTACAAAATGTAATGGAGGTACACTTGAAGGCTATAGCCTACATAACTGTAAACAGACTTGTTAATGCAGTAATGACCAAGCAAACATGATTTTAATGTTGTCATAGGTTTAATATAGGTAAGTTAATATGTGGGTATTGCTTTTTACAGATCGACATCACCGTCGTAGATGTGATGAGCGACGCTGAATTGCAGAAGTACATCTTCAGATATGGGGACCGCCTTGCTTTAAGAGCATTTTGTTGCCAAAGAGCGATGGCAGCCGCAAGACCAGATGCAGTGGAGACTGTGGGGTCTTCTCGGTCTTCTCTTGTGCAAAAAGTGAGAGACAGGTTAAGTGAACGGATAACTCCTGCCAGAACTGAAGAAAGAATAAGTCACGGAACAGGCAACAAACACGCTGCCAAAGCCACGCAACGGGTTGAAATGGGATGGCTCTACTATTCTGAACAGAGTGGCATGTATCATCAAGTATGAACACGAAACAGAGGAGGAACTCGAAACCTAACGGTACAGAAATCAGTAACCATGGGGGAATTGATGGAGACTGGGAAATGCTTGTTTTTTCCAAACGGACGTTCATCAAAAGGACTGATCGAAGACTTTGAATTTGATGTCCATGATTACTGTCACCATGTACTGCCCTCTGAAGTTACAGTGGGGCAGCTGTACAATCAGACTAAACTTCGGATGATCCGCATCTACACTACTTCCAAGGCTAAAACGATAACTCTCTCTGATGCATCAGACGCCGAATCCACAGATGAGACAATGAAGGTACGTTAGTCTGTCATATTACATGTTTGGTTTCAGTACTGTAGCAGCCTACAGGATGTGTGTGTGTGTGTGTGTGTGTGTGTGTGTGTGTGTGTGTGTGTGTGTGTGTGTGTGTGTAGGGGTTACACTAAATGCACATACTTGTTTGAATTGTTATTATGTATATAATTATGTATATTACCTAAAGTTTTGTTTGCTTTCTATCAACAGAGAGGAGAACTAACCCGTGTCGAACCAACCAACCAGCCTGTGTCAACCAACCAGCCTGTGTCAACAAATACACACTCAGGCAAAGACCATTTAGACAATCCAAACACATCACAAACAGACAATATTTACACAATCCAGGAGAGTCCATACAGGATTACTGAGGGAGGTTGCGTGTGGGGAGCTGAATGATTTTGGATGCCGTGTGTGTGATTTTTGTCAGCTTGTTTCTGTTGGAGGTGGAGAGCATGTTGTAGAAGCAGGGTACAGTAGAGTACAGTAGAGTAGAATGGGCTGGATGATGCTGGAGTACAGAAGAGACAGGAGATGAGGGGTAACAGAGAGGGCACAAAGTTTGCGGATGACATATAGCCTCTGTTGAGACCTTGTGTGGATGTTGGTGATGTGTTGATCAAATGTTAGTTTATTGTCTAGACTGAGTCCCAGGTATTTGAAATGGTTGACCATTAATCTATATAAAAGTATAGATAAGTAAAGTAATGCAAAAGTATAGATACTGTATATAAAGTAGATGTTTATTAAAATTCATGTAATTTCCGAAGTGTAGTGGAATTTACAGATGTCATTTTATTGTTTTGTCACCATGTTTTCACAAAATGACAACCATTCTGGGCCAGGCACTGCTGACAATGTGAATCTCACACAATTCTCTTGGTACTTTTGTGCATTCACTTTCAATGGCTGCATTCACTTTCAGTGACTGTTACAGGTCTCATATCATAGATGTTAGACATCAATTTGAGGTGACAAAACAATAAAGTGATGTCTGTAAATTCTTATAAACTTTGACAATTACATGAATTTTAATAAACACCTACTTGACAATGGTTTAAAGTGTGTATACATTTTTTCGGGACACCCTGTATTTGTCCTGCCATGTTTGCCAGATCTCTGTTGATCATAATTAGCCTCAAGTATGACAATTTTTGCTGGCTGATGGCAGTCAAGGTCATATCATGATTTTATTACTGTAATTCAAAACCACTTGTGCAATGATGCTTTATGAGAACGTCTTTTTGACAATTACATTGTCTTGTGGCCTACACATTGCATTGTCTGTCATTGCATACATAAAAGAGATTTATTATCACAAAGATGTCACAAGTTAATTCAAAGGTCTCTTTGTGTTTCCCCTGAAACCTTTCTCCTCAAACATGCCATTGAATGGCAGCTCATTTTACCTGTAAGGGGTGGCACATTTTATCTTACTGTTTTTCTCCAATGGTTTGGCTCATTTCTTGAAACTAATTTAATTCATACACATAAAGTAACAATACAATTTCCTCCACTGGTTTAGCTCATGTCTCGAGAAAATAGAAATTACATTTTCAAAATAACATGGACAATTCCCCAAACCAGCTTGCATTTTTTCACAGCAGAATGTCATTTGAAGAGAAATTCATGAAATGAACAAAAAACTAATCAAGTTCCAATTACACCAATTTCACCTGATGATCAATTACTGTCATGAATTTAATCTTATCAAATTTTCATTGAAATCCATACATGGTGTTCATGGTATTAATACAGTTATGTGTTATACATTGTGTTTTCTCTGCGAGTTTTTGTGGTTGGATTATTAGGTTATGGTTGGAGTACTGATGTTGAGTGGTGTGTATATACGTACAGTATGTCTGAATGAAGCGAGCTGTGAGAAATAAAAGCTATGTACAGAATGGTGCACAAAAGTATGTATGTAAATAACTGGACAATATCTCTCTCTCTCTCTCTCTCTCTCCCTCTCTCCCAGATACAACAGATGGGCAAACATATCACACATTAATTATTAGGAGGGGGCATTGTCTTACAGATCTGGTTCATGCCTTCAAAAACCCAGAAATTTTAAACCTGGATGTTGCCATCAAGATGCGCCTTCCAAATGGAGCACTTGAGGAAGCAGAAGGTAGTGGTGTTAGGAGAGATTGTCTCACAGAGTTTTGGACAGATTTTTATGAGAGGTGCACCTTGGGAGGGGACGTTAAAGTCCCATTCATAAGGCATGACTTCCAGGCCGAGGAATGGCAGGCAGTTGCTAGAATTGTAGTTTTTGGATGGAGGTACACACAGTACTTTCCCGTGAAACTAGCAATGCCTTTTCTTGAAGCCACCTTTTATGGCACAACCAGCAGCAGCTTCAAAGATGCGTTCATACTATATGTGTCCGACAATGAACGCCAGCTTCTTGTCAAGGCTTTGGAGGACTTCAACTCCGTCTCAATGGAAGATTTACTTGATGCCCTTGAGGCATATGATTGCCTCCAAATACCGACAGATGACAACTTTGTATCTCTTCTGTCACAACTTGGGCACAAGGTTCTGCTTCAGGCCCCCTCCTTTATCATTGAGAGTTGGCGACCAATTATACAGCAGTTGGCAGCAGCTATGCCACCCAGTGTTCTCCATGACATCATAATGGAGAAGACACCCTCAACCAAAGCTGTGAAGGAGCTTCTATTGTTCCCTGAAAACATGACTCCTCCCCAAGCAGTAGTTGCCCGGTACTTAAAAAAGTACATTGGGGAGGTTGACATAAGCACCCTGCAACAGTTCCTTAGATTCTGCACGGGTTCCAATTTAATTCAAAGTAAAATTGAAGTGCAGTTCATTGAAATGTCTGAATTTGAGAAATGGCCCCAGTCCCACACTTGTGCCAGCATTTTGAAAGTCCCAGTGGGTTATCACAACTACCCAGAGCTGCGCAGTGATTTCAACACCATACTGAACAGTTCTGTTTGGGTCATGGACATCGTCTGACAAGTAGTGTTCATGTTTGTGCTTGTGAATGTGCATGTTTGTTTGGTAACATAAGCGAGGCTTTTTTGTTTCTTTTAGAGCCTTGTCACAGTCTAGACTGTGTAATAGTTATTGTTTTCACTGAGCTATCTAACATTTTTCATTTCCTCTTATTTTACTGTATATAAGGGTTCCACTTAACATAAATGTTGGGGTCTTCCTTGCCCTCTGGCCAAAAAGCCATGTTTTGTGTAATGTTTGGACTATGGTACAGTATGCACATGTGAGTCAACTTAGGTTTCTAGTGCTTTTCAGCAACGGGAGACAATAGCAGTGACACCGGAAACTTAACTTTTCCTATTTGCTTCCCTCACATAGGCCTAGTTTATTTTTTGATATTGTTAATCATTCGCTGTTTTGGTAAAAAACAAAAACAACACAGTATGTGTTCTACAGTGGTGCTTGAAAGTTTGTGAACCCTTTAGAATTTTCTATATTTCTGCATAAATATGACCTCAAACATCATCAGATTTTCACACAAGTCCTAAAAGTAGATAAAGAGAACCCAGTTAAACAAATGAGACAAAAATATTATACTTGGTCATTTATTTATTGAGGAAAATGATCCAATATTACATATCTGTGAGTAGCGAAAGTATGTGAACCTTTGCTTTCAGTATCTGGTGTGACCCCCTTGTGCAGCAATAACTGCAACTAAACGTTTCCGGTAACTGTTGATCAGTCCTGCACACCGGCTTGGAGGAATTTTAGCTCATTCCTCCGTACAGAACAGCTTCAACTCTGGGATGTTGGTGGGTTTCCTCACATGAACTGCTCGCTTCAGGTCCTTCCACAACACTTCGACTGAATTAAGGTCAGGACTTTGACTTGGTCATTCCAAAACATTAACTTTATTCTTCTTTAACCATTCTTTGGTAGAACAACTTGTGTGCTTAGGGTCGTTGTCTTGCTGCATGACCCACCTTCTCTTGAGATTCAGTTTGTGGACAGATGTCCTGACATTTTCCTTGAGAATTCGCTGGTATAATTCAGAATTCATTGTTCCATCAATGATGGCAAGCCGTCCTGGCCCAGATGCAGTAAAACAGGCTCAAACCATGATACTACCACCACCATGTTTCACAGATAGGATAAGGTTCTTATGCTGGAATTCAGTGTTTTCCTTTCTCCAAGCATAACGCTTCTCATTTAAACCAAAAAGTTCTATTTTGGTCTCATCCGTCCACAAAACATTTTTCCAATAGCCTTCTGGCTTGTCCATGTAATCTTTAGCAAACTGCAGATGAGCAGCAATGTTCTTTTTGTAGAGTAGTGGCTTTCTCCTTGCAACCCTGCCATGCACACCATTGTTGTTCAGTGTTCTCCTGATGGTGGACTCATGAATATTAACATTAGCCAATGTGAGAGAGGCCTTCAGTTGCTTAGAAGTTACACTGGGGTCCTTTGTGAACTTGCCAACTATTACATGCCTTGCTCTTGGAGTGATCTTTGTTGGTCGACCACTCCTGGGGAGGGTAACAATGGTCTTGAATTTCCTCCATTTGTACACAATCTGTCTGACTGTGGATTGTTGGAATCCAAACTCTTTAGAGATGGTTTTGTAACCTTTTCCAGCCTGATGAACATCAACAACGCTTTTTCTGAGGTCCTCAGAAATCTCCTTTGTTCGTGCCATGATACACTTCCAGAAACATGTGTTGTGAAGATCAGACTTTGATAAATCCCTGCTTTTTACATAAAACAGGGTGCCCACTCACACCTGATTTTCATCCCATTGATTGAAAACACCTGACTCTAATTTCACCTTCAAATTAACTGCTAATCCTAGAGGTTCACATACTTTTGCCACTCATAGATCTGTAATATTGGATCATTTTCCTCAATAAATAAACGACCAAGTATAATAATTTTGTCTCATTTGTTTAACTGGGTTCTCTTTATCTCCTTTTAGGACTTGTGTGACAATCTGATGATGTTTTAGGTCATATTTATGCAGAAATATAGAAAATTCTAAAGGGTTCACAAACTTTCAAGCACCACTGTATGTCAGGGCCAGATTTTGTAAGGCTGTTTGGACTTTGTTCCATGTGCATTAATTTTCAATAAACTTGAAGTATTTTTCTTTTGCTGCTGACTGCTGTATTTATTCATATAATACAACAGTATCAGACATACTGTATTATATACTAAAAGAAAATAGTGTGTTTAAGCATTACCTGGGTTGTTTGGAAAACAATTCCACACATTGACACATTCCAACATATACAGTATTTTCATTACAGATGTTTTGTCATGGGCGGCACGGTGGTGTAGTGGTTAGCGCTGTCGCCTCACAGCAAGAAGGTCTTGGGTTCGAGCCCCGGGGCCGGCGAGGGCCTTTCTGTGTGGAGTTTGCATGTTCTCCCCGTGTCCGCGTGGGTTTCCTCCGGGTGCTCCGGTTTCCCCCACAGTCCAAAGACATGCAGGTTAGGTTAACTGGTGACTCTAAATTGACCGTAGGTGTGAATGTGAGTGTGAATGGTTGTCTGTGTCTATGTGTCAGCCATGTGATGACCTGGCGACTTGTCCAGGGTGTACCCCGCCTTTCGCCCGTAGTCAGCTGGGATAGGCTCCAGCTTGCCTGCGACCCTGTAGAAGGATAAAGCGGCTAGAGATAATGAGATGAGATGATATGTTTTGTCATGTGAAATTAAGGCCAAGGAAATCAAGACCATGTATTTCAGTATAGTAGAATAGGGGAGGACTGTTATGTCTCTACCCCATCTCCACCACTACCGTGTTCATAATCAGTTACTGACTTTGAATATGAAAAAGGAATTCAGTACCGCCTGGCTGCATGAAAATGTGCATGCAGCGTTGGAAAGTTTATCAATACAGTACATACATTTTGTATTCTATTTATGCATTCATTTGTGTATTGTTTGCATGTAGGCTACTACATTTTGGTAGGAGTAACTGATCTCTTAGTGTCATATGCAAAAGAAACTACTTAATATTAAAGAACCTCAGCAGCTCTGACCTCAGAGAAAGGTAGAGTCTAATGCCCATATATGCATCCACTGGAACCTGTACTGTACGTTTTTGCTTCGTTTCAGAGGCCTGTTGCTTGAATCGCCGCAATGCCCTGTGTGGTGACTGCTTCACCATGGATACAGTGTAGTGGATTTCCAGTACAATTTGTCTTTTTTATAGTTTGTTTTTATTGTGCTTGTTATTCTCTTATTCTCTGATAGAGAAATTTATATAATGTGTGTAATGTGTATAATTGTGTAACATAACGTCTACTACAGTTACATTTACTTCACTCATTTAATGATTTCAGTTTAACCAATTGACAGCATAGACTATGAAATCTTGCTTTTTGATCAATAAAACTTTCAACAAATTCAGGGGGTGCTGTGGAACAGTACGCTAAGGCACCTTCCTACATATGGGTCTGCATGCCTGTGATGGAGTGACCATCACTAGGGTTTGTGGGTGTACTCTGACTGTCATGCCAACAAGCCTGGTTCTTTGATGTAGCGGAAATGCCATGGGACCCTGGCTCATTGCCGACATGGGTCATTTCCCTACCCTACCCCATCTCTGTCTCCCCATCATCGCCAATCTGTTATGGCCAGTGTGCTCTTCTGGGCTGTTGCCTGCTTGGTGGTGAAATTAGAAAGAGAGATACTGGACTTAAATGAGTTTGAGTTAAAGTTTAATGGGAACTTTAATGAGTTTTTTTAAAAAAATTGAAATAAAGCATGAAGGGCTGCATTTATGTAATCATTGGTCGTGTTTATTTTGGAGACATGAAAAGAGTCCCTCAATTTAGAGATCTGATGTTATTTCATTCCTTAAATGCAAGTATAAATCCACTGCTTGATAAGCATCACTTGGAAGCTGCAGCTGTGACTCCACCATCAGAAAGTTGCAGAGATTGTAGATGTCTGTGTCACATGGAACAGTTTGTCTGAATGTGCAATCAGACTGACACAACTGCATATCTGCTCTGTCCACTGGTGAAATGCAGTCTTCACTCCTGTAGAGTTCTGGGAACATGTACATGATTTGGGGTCGACCACTGGGTACCCTCTCATTCTTTGATGGTCTGATGACATGTGAATCCCATACATCAATGGTTTCATCTAATTCATCCTGGAAAAGAGCACATATTACAGAGTTAGAAAACAAGTGGAGTGTTATGCAATTGACTTCAATGTGGGCCATAGGTAAGTGATGAGATCACTTCAAAGAAATGAAAATGGATGTTGGGCTTTATGAGAAATAATTGGAAGTTACGTGTTAAAAGCAGAAAGATGCCTGTGCTGTGTAGCACACGTCACTAGTTGAATGCTTGACATAAAAGTGAGCATCAACGCACAGACAGTCAGCCCCTACCTGCTCATTAGATAAATAAAGAAGAAAAGTGGACCACATAAAATGGTTAAAACCAGTTTAACACAATAATGTGACATTTGCAGATTACCTGAATGATGGCCATGAAGCAGAACTGAATTAGACTTCTGTCCAAATATGTTCCACTGAACAAACCCCGGTCCTTCAGGTCAGTAAACAGGGAGATGTAGAATTCCATTGATTCCCTTCGGAGGAAGCCCCACCAACTCTCAATCCCCTGATTTGCTGTGCTTGCCCCTTCAATGTAGCTGTCAATACCAGCACCGTCGTGAATGTTGTGACAGAGAAAACGTTGAAAGTCTCTGACTTTACCGTTCTCTGTGCCCCGGTCACCTCTTACGATCCTTGGACAACCACCTAATCTCTGGACGGAATTCATGTAGTAGCCGCCAATGATTTTTGGATCGCTGCTTGTGGTATATGCATTCATCCATATAATTTTTCGAGAGAAACCATCAGTGTAGCCGTTGATGCAGATACCAAATGGTTTGAGTTTGTCATAAGAGTCCATATGCCAAATGTAATTGGGACCTTTGGCAAAATAACTTCGGCGATGGATCCGTCACCTTCCTCTGAGTTCCACCCCTCTTTGGTCGAGTTCTTTCATAATTAAGCGTACCTCCTCCTTCTTGACTTGAAGCCCATTCTCTTTACATTTGGTGTACATCCACCTGTATCCGCAGAGTTGCCCAGATGTCTGTAACTGCTCTCCAATGAACTGAATAACACGATCCAGTGGGGTGTATCCCTTGCACCTAAACATACGATTAGATTTCAGAATTCTTCTTAAATGTCTTTCTGACAAAATACAGCCATGTCGACTTGCAAGTAATGCCACGATGTCTTTGTAATACAGTCCTAAAGTGAAATAAAGATGCACTAAGTCATGAATTGCCATGTTCTACCTGCGCAGCCTGCAGTCCGACTAGAAAGTTTCTGGTGTGCACGAGAAAGTTTCTGGTGCACTCGAGAAAGTTTCAAGTGCGCACGAGATACCCTTTGTTTTTTTTTTACTCGCACATGTCCTTTTAAGGGCTCCGTAGCTTACACAACGCCAAAGCAACAGTGCATTTTGGGGGCACTGACTATTCATGTGTACGAGGGGTTTACAAGATCAGGCACAAAAAACAAACAAACAAAAATACTGAATTTAACTCACAGCATTCCAAAAAGACCTCACTAAAATGCCCTCCACTCACTCATAGCCTTTTTGAAAGCACTTGTCTGGTCTAGAGTATGTACAGCATCTAGAAGGAGCTCACTCTGAATGACTGAGAAAACAGTCGCAGTAAACTTAGGATCTGTAAGGTGGAGTTGAATTGTAATGAAAGATTCAAAGATTTCAGTAAAGTTCATTTATTCCCAAAACAAGCATACTTTTTTTTTCTTGAAACAAGATGAACCGCATTTGACAAAGGTCCAAAATGTACTTGTTTAAAAAAAAAAAAAACTTATTTTATTTTCAAAGGTGCTCCAAATAAGACTTTTTCAAGACATTTTGTCTATACAAGATTTTCAAGATGGACTGTCTAAAAACTAGCCTTTCTAGCTAAATGAGGTTTTGCTTGTTGGGCAATTATGTCTTATAATAAGGGTGGCTAGATGTTTTGACTTGAAAATAGACAAACTTCCTAAGATTTTTATTTTTTGCAGTGTGCTCTTTTGTTGATCTTATGTTCTTCTGTTCTTGTTTACTTTATCCTATCCATAATATAATAGTATAATCATGCTGTTATCACCCAGATGAGGATGGGATCCTTTTTGAGTCTGGTTCCTCTCAAGGTTTCTTCATGTCGTCTGAGGGAGTTTTTCCTTGCCACCATCACCACAGGCTTGCTCTCAGCGATAAATAAATTTATTAGGGATAAAATCAGCTCATGTTTATAGTCTTTAATTTTCTGTAAAGCTGCTTTGCAACAATGCCTGTTGTTAAAGGCGCTATACAGATAAACTTGACTATCTCAAGCCATTAAGCACTGTTTTGGCTTCTACACAGACTCCTCAGCATATAAACTGAGATTTTTCAGTGTTAATTTGGACTTGACCTTGTGAACCTGCTCAGTTCAATGTTTTGTACGGAAATAAAATCTTTTTAAAACCTGGATCAGGGGTCTCCTGGCTCTGTCTGTTTTATTTGTGATGAAGTTGAAATATTTTTGCATAAGAAGGATTTACAACATTCTCTATCCATTTTCCTCTATCGGCTCAATGTCTGTTCATTATCCTCTTCAGGCACTTCATTACCTTCTATGCACGAATATTCAATATTCATCTATCCCTGTTTACATTCTCCTCTGCTTACTGTCCCTGCATCCAGCCACCATTCTACGTCAATTCCTTCCAATTCTGTCCATCCATTCATCCACTGACTCATCCACCCACCCACTCACCCTGTTAGGGTTTTGCTGGGAATAGAACCCGGGTCGCTGGTATAGTAATCCAGCAAACCCCCACTAGGCCACCAGGGGAATGATTCAAGTGCAGAGGAGTGAGGCAAAAGTAGAGTTCAAAAACAGTTTATTTACAATGCTCATCTCATTATCTCTAGCCGCTTTATCCTTCTACAGGGTCGCAGGCAAGCTGGAGCCTATCCCAGCTGACTACGGGGTACACCCTGGACAAGTTGCCAGGTCATCACAGGGTTTACAACGCTCAAAAGATCCAAAATCCAAAGCAAAAAATAACAAAAGTAAAATCCAAACGCTCAGAAGATAAGGGAAAATAAAAAACATCCAAAAGTTCAAAGTCCAAAAATCAGAAAAGGCAAAAATGCAAACGCTCAGAAGATCCAAAAGGTACAAAGTCCAAAAAGAAAGCAAAATACCAAAAACCACAAGGACATAAGCAAGGTACACAAGACAGAAGGTACACTAGCCATAAACAGCACAAAGACTCCATGACAAGGGGCTAAACTGAGGAAGTATATATACACAGGTTAATTAGGAAACTAGGCGGGGCAGAAAATGAAGAACAGGTGGGGTAAAAGGCACATGAAAACAAACACAAAACACAGAAACAGTGGCGGCCTCTAGAGGCCAAAACAAACATGACAAGAAAAAGAAATAACAGCGGCCTCTAGAGGCCAAGACAGTCCCCAGTCCTAACACATCCATCCTCCCATCTGTCCATCTACCTGCTCATCCATCCATCCTCCCACCCATCCACCTACCCACTCATCCATCCATCCTTCCATCCATCTACCCACTCATCCATCCATCCTTCCATCCACCCACTCATCCATCCATCCATCCATCCACCCACTGATCCATCCATCCACCCACTCATCCATTCTTCCATCCATCCACCTGCTGATCCATCCATCCTTCCATCCATCCATCCATCCATCCACCCACTCACTCACTCACTCACTCATCCATCCTTCCATCCATCTACCTGCTCATCCATCCATTCATCCATCCATCCACCCACTCATCCATCTTTCCATCCATCCATCTACCTGCTCATACAGCCATCCTTCCGTCCATTCACCCACTCATCCATCCATCCATCCATCCATTCATCCATCCACCCACTCACTCATCCATTCATCCACCCACTCACTCATCCATCCATCCACCCACCCACTCATCCATCCATCTATTCACCCATCTATCCTCCTTTACCTCCCTTTACCCACCTTTCTCTTCAGCCTTCTCTCTATACCTCTCTCTGATCCCCATCCCTCCATACATTCTCTGCTTTTGGCCTGCTCACTACCCATCCATCCTCCTCTGCCTTACTCATTATCATTCCATCCATCTTTTGCTACTAGTCTGCTTACTATTCCTCTATCTACTCCTCTTTACTGAGTTATCTCTCAATCTAACCAAAATCTATTTTGAGATACTGGAAAACTTATACTGGAGATATTTACTGATCAATACTTAATGGATCAGAAAATTATTGCTGATTGTTTACCACCAGACCAACCTGGTTATAGAAATAATGTTGACAAGTTGAGACACGAATAGCTTGTGAATAGCTTATGTGAAATTGTCAAGGCAATGATCTGTACAGTGATTTTGTGGCTGATTGTCTGGTTTTACTTATACAATGTAGATTTTGCTTAACATAATTAATGTAGTGCTAGTAATGACTTTATTGATTGGATTAGTGCCAATCCTCAGCATGGAGAAGTCACATATTTTGCACATTGTTGCATTTTCTTATCTCTAACACTCCTGGTTAAACTCTGTGCATCCAGTAGATCTTCAAGAGGAGAATTTCACAGAACTCATTTCAGATGTTGTCCTCTAGAGGACTCTGTAAGCCACAAAAAGAAGAGTTCCCAAGGCTTGGCGGTAATAGGATTTTGTCAAATCCACCCTTTGTCAACAAATCACCTAATAAATGATTTCCATACAGAGAGCAGGGCATGAGATGACTTATCACCTACATGCCTATATTTAAAACCCTGAGGATGAAAAGTAACTCAGGAACTCATGCTTAATATAACAGGCTTAAATGCTATGTACATAAAAGTACAGTGAAATAAATATACAGATCTCTTTTAGGCATTTAAATTTACTCACTATCAGTGTTGTTATAGCTTTGATTGCATTTATTTGTAAATCACTTTGATTTTACTTTTTATCCATTTTTATCTTTAGGTGAATTATTTTTTGTTACAGTTATTTTTAGATCTTTTTTTTTGTTTCAGTTATTTTTAGGTTCATTATTCTTGTTTAAATTTTTAGCTCTACAGACAGACAGACAGACAGACAGGGACAAAGCCATGGAGTTATAATTTTTGTCTGATCTTTAAAAAGGTATACATAAATACATACTGCACATGTACAACATATGTGGTATGGGCAAAATGTTATTTAACATGTTTAAGGTGTTATTAATGGTCTATGTCAATGTAAGTGCTTTAGCTGGCTAAATGTGAAGTGAGCCCAAAAATAGCCTCATAGTATAATAATAATAATAATAATAATAATAATAATAATAATTACCACCTGCCTTAGCTACACAGGGCTGTCTCCTAGGAGAACAGTAACAACGCGAACTCAACGCTTGTGTGATCCAGCTTATCAGTGCTGTGTCACAGGCACTCCTAGCCCTCCCTGTATCGGTGAGACCCACCCTATGGGTCAATGACATCTACCAGGCAAGAGACCTTCACCATTGGTTCCAGCCCCATTCACACCATCATTTACATTATTTGCAATAGACATTTCACTCATAACTGAGGTGTGTTTTTAAGGTTACTACCAACTGGTATTTTTATTGAGATACCATCTCTTGGAGGGATATCAACCAAGATTCAAGGGCCCCTCCTACCCATAATACATGGCTATAACCCCGCCGGGCGCCAACCCAGTATTTCTCGGCCACGGGGTATAGAGGACGTGCAGTCACGTGACCTGCACGTGTGTACTCCGCCCACTCCGCCACATTGGATGGCATCAGGATAGTTTACCTTGCGCGAGCGTAATGGATCCAGGCAGTAATCCCCAAGAAAATTCGGAAAATATCCCATCTACATCGAGCAATTACTTGTCTAAGTTTGTTCAGCATCTTGAAGGTGACATGAGGCAGCGTTACGTGGAAAAGTGTTCCAGGTTGGGGATTGCAGATCCATACAACTTGCCGCAATCCTTGTTCAGGGAAATTCGGAGCTGCGGTGCCGGCGATTTGCCCGATCTGGCCTACCACGACATTTACAATTTTCTCGTTAATCGTGAATTGTGTTACACTGGCAAAGCCCTCAAAGCTTACAAGAGCCTGGAAGCTTATAAATATTTTGTTGCGGGATGGGTATCTCAACTATACCTCTGGAAGGTCCTGAAGAAGAATGTCTACTTGATAACCTCACGGGTAAGTGGAATTAAGACGTTTATCATAAAGAGACTATGCAGGACGTTTTATCTTAAGAATGTTCAAAATCTAAACTCAGCTCCAGATAATGACAGGGTTGTAAATATGTATGTTTTTGTCTGAAAAACATTAAATCAGAAAGCCGCGCACGCCTGCGCGGAAGCTGCGCAAATGTGCGCAGCTTTCTAACCAACTGCCTTCTTCTCATACTAATACTTCCAATGTTTCATGGACTGTAATGGCATTTGTTCATTTAGTAATTTTAATACATAATTTACTTTGATGAAATTATTCAGACACTCCAACACCCCCCCCCTAAAAAAAAAAATCAGATCTGCGCGATTCAGCCATGAAAAAGGCACATCCGCCGTTTGCATCCCTGTTTAAACTCATAGGTTAACCGACTTTAACCGGCTAATGAGGCTCGGTGGTCGGTCACGATTTTTTTTAGTTTTCGCCATCCCTACTATGGATTGGCCTTTCAAAGGCATATTTGAGCCAAAAAGATAAAACATTGTCATAGACTAGGCCAGGGTAGTAGGGCTAGGCATAGCCATTTTAAATGTTAGAGACTGTCTAGTTTCTAAGTATGCAGCTATCATTCAATCCGAAAATCAACTTAACAGATGTACGAGGAGTATTGAATTAGAAGATCACACCTACCGGATATGAAGTGTTCACTACAAATTCAGCTGGTAGAACTGGGGTTCCAGTTTTCTCTTCGCACAGCGGACACCCATTTTGCGTGTCTCTCCTCGTCTGCGGGGAATCTATAAAATGACAGGCCCTCCTTTTGGCCCTGTCTATTGGTACAACCAAATGCTGAACAAGATATAACCATTCTCGAAAGATCTACTCCCACACACTTGATAATTAGAACGGGTTCGTCTAAGTTCTATGCGCAGCCTTGCCGTCCAATATGGTGGATAAACAAATATCACGTGACCTTGTGACGTCACGTGCACGCTCTCTATTGGACTACTCTTTGTCTGGCCTCTCACCTTCAACCCATCTGGCTTGGGTGGCCCTACCAGGAGCATTTGCTTCCGCCAGCATAGCTCTCAGGATCGTTAAGGCATGCAAAGCCTACCACCAGGACAAGGTGGTGGCCCAAGGCGAGCATAATAATAATAATAATAATAATAATAACAGCAACAACAACAATAATGATTGTTGTTGTTGTTGTTGTGCCACATGCTAGACAGAAACTTCACAACAGTGTAAAATAAAATAAAATATGCACACAGTAAATGCAAATTGACCATCTGCATAAAGATAGATAGATAGATAGATAGATAGATAGATAGATAGATAGATAGATAGATAGATAGATAGATAGAAATAAAGACAAATAAGTATCATCAAGCACACATAACAGAAGTTATCTGACGAACTAACTAAATAACGAAATAAATAACAAAATAAATAAATACATACATATGTTGTGGTCAGAAGTTTACATACAGTGACATGAATGTCATCTTGGATATGAATGTCATGGCAATATTTGGGTTTTCAGTAATTTCTTTGAATTGTTCTTTTTCTGTGGCAGAATTATTGTACAGCATACAGCTTTAATTTAAAAAACTAAAAACACATCTGCGATCCTCTTTCTCAGATCTGCATTGAACTCCTTGGACTTTCCCATTTTACTGTGTGTTGATCAATCCAATGAGTGTTAATAATAATAATAATAATAATAATAATAATAATGTATTACTTATACAGTGCTATTTAGCAATAGCAGATCAATAGCGCTTTACAATTCAGTTACAAAGTCAAGAAAAATATTTACATGTTCCATTAAAATATCAATATATATAAAAGTATCCAAATACATAAACAATTACAAAATATAAATATATGACTCTTATAAAACCATACATAATACAAACAAAATAAGATTTATAAAATTAAGTAAAAGCTTGTTTGAATAGATACGTCTTTAATGCTCTCTTAAAATCAGTCAATAATTCCATGTTCCTAACTGACATTGGAAGACTGTTGGTGCTGCGGCTGTGAAGGAATGTGCGCCAAAGGTTGTTCTCATCTTGCCATTGGGATGCTTAAGTAGAATGCCATTGTTCAATCTGAGGCTGTCTGACGATTTGTCTTTGATGTGGATAAACTTACAAATACTGTATATGATGGTGCGAAGCCATAGATGGCCTTGAAAGCAATTAAAAGTACTTTGAATTGGATACGATAGTGTATGGGTAGCCAATGCAACTGATACAATGACAGAGTGATGTATGAATATTTGCCAACATCCAGTATTAACCTTGCGGCTGCATTTTGAATACGCTGTAATTTGGCGATCTGCTCTTTAGGGAGACCATACAGCAAACTATTGCAATAATCCACCCTACTTGTAATAAAGGCATGGACTAAGGTAACAAGACAGTCTTTAGACAAGTATTTCCTTATGTGTCTTATATTGTGTAGATGGAAAAAAGCTGCTTTACAGTTGTTTGTAATGTGTTTTGGCATACCCAGGTTTGAGTCCAGCCAGCAACCAAGATTCTTTACATTGGAGCTAGACTCAATCAATTCGTTCCCTATAGTTACCTTTACAGAGTTTACTTTCTTTAACTGCTGATATAACTGATATTCTTTAACTGATATAAGTTATACTTATATCCTATAAGTATAACTTCAGTCTTATCATCATTGATTATGAGCCTGTCATGTATCATCCAGCATCTGATAGTCTCGATACAGCGCTCAATAGCACTTATAGCTTCTTCTTGTGAGGAACTGGAATCCTGTTTGAAGCGAAGGTACAACTGAGTATTGTCTGCATATCGTCCTGTAAGCAAACCCTTTTTATGAAGACACAGAGAAGCTAACAGATGTAGTCAATAATGCCCACTAACAGGAAGTTAAGAGACCTCGGCCTTGGCGAGATAAAAGACATTTTGGAAGTTTCAGCACCTCTGAATTAATAATCTCAGTGAGCTTATGCAAATTTTTGACCCTTGATGTATAATTTGGAACCTGTGTTGATTTCAGAAAACCCAAAGAAAATTAAAACTTGTGCACCAAATTCTAGTGGTTTTTTTTTATTAAAGATATATGCTGTACATTCTCCCACAGAAAAAGAACAGTTCAAAGAAATTACTGAAAGCCTAAATATTACCATGACATTCATGTCACTATATGTAAACTTCTGACTACAAACCTCTGACCACATCTCCATGGATGTAGCAGAGGAGAGCAGGCACACTGTCTTTGCCACACAAGGTTGTCTCCTAGGAGAACAGCAGCAACGCCTGGGAGAACTCAATGCTCATGTGATCCAGCTTATCAGTGTTGTGTCACAGGCACTCCTAGCCCTCCCTGTGTTGGTGATGAACTCCAGCACACTTATTCCTTGTCAAGTCTTCAGGAGAAGTGTTTGAGTGCAAGGCATTTCTGCTGTAATGCTCCCTGTTTTTCATTGCTCAGATTGGAACCACAGACCAACAAAGAATTGCTCAGTTTATCAACCTTCTCACCAGTCAAGTGCTCAAGTGGGTGACTGCCAGAGGTGGAAAAACTGGATTGACAAAGTAAAAGTCCTGCTTAGGTTTTCCTTCTGCCTGTGCTCTCAAAACAGGTGATTTCACCAATTAGCTGATCAACCTGGCTTAGGGGATGTGGTAATTAGGATCAGCTGGTTCATTGAATTGGCTGGAGCAAAAATGTGGCAGGGTTTTTATTTTCTGCACCCGGGTTTTTCCACATCTGGTGACTGCTGTATGGGAGAAGGGTGGAGAACCCACATCCTCCTACAAGCAGTTTATTAAATTGTTTGACCAAGTTTTTGATCACAGTCCCAAAGCAGTGGAAATTGGTGAACAACCACTCACCGCTAAACAAGGGAAGACACGAGTTTTTGAGCATGGTCTTGAATTTCGCATGCTTGCAGCAAGAAGCAGCTAAAATGGGGCTGTCCTCAAAGCTGCATTTCACCAAGGCCTCAATCCTGAAATGCTCACCAAACTAGTCTGTCGGGCTGATCAAGCCTCTCTCAACTCTCTTATCAATGTGTTCATTTGGCTTAAAAATCTACTCTGGAATCGGCCATCAATGCAAATCCCCATGCACCACCCACATGTCACAGAGAACCCAGAGTTCATGGAGATCTCACGTAACAAACTAAGCCTTTCTGAACATAAGTGAAGACTTGGAGAGAGACTTTATTTCTATTGTAGGGACTCCACACATTGTGGGTCAAGCTGTCTTTCCCAGCAGAGAGGCTTCAAAGCATCAATGACTACTGAAAGAACCTCAACCACTCCAAGCCCTCACCCAGTGTGTCAATCTAAGTCTCTCTAGCTTACCAATTCTTCACGCTTAATGTACAAATAAGGTTCTCAGAGTCTGTTTATGCTCTTTCAACCCTGATTGATCTTCATCAATAGTGACACCGTGCAAAGACTCCAAATACCCACACAACCATGCCAACAGCCCCTGAGGATCACACCATTGATGGTGGATCTCTTTGGAGGGACACTTAAGGTATACTTCTTATAGACAGATACTAGAATACTCTTAGAAGTATTAAGTAAGGGTAAAGCCAGTGGGCTGTCCCTTCACCAACACATAAAGATCCTTCTTGGCACCCTGCCTCCTCGCTGCCACATCTACCCACTTTCCATCTCGGAACAGAAAGCAATGGAGGATTATGTACAGGAAGCTCTATAACAGGGTACATCTGTCTCTCCATGTTGCTTGCTTCAGCTGGTTTCTTTTTTCATGGTGAAGAAAGGAAGGGGCCTTAAGCCTTGCACTGACTATAGAGGACTCAAGCAAATCACACCCTTATCCCCTGCCTTTAGTTTCTTTGGCCCTTGAAGGGCTAAGATCAGCTAAAGTGTTTACCAAGCTCAACTTACACAATGCTTATTATTTGGTGTGCATCCATAAGGGTGATGAGTGGAAGACAGCTTTTTGCATCATCTCTAGTCACTACGAGTACTGCGTGATGCCATATGGGCTATCTTGTACCTCAAGTATCTCCCAATGCTTAATCAACAACGTATTGAGAGACATGCTTGGAAGGTTTGTCATTGCCTACACTGATGATATCTTGTTCTACTCCCCCACCATAGAAAGCCATGTGAATCATGTGAAGAAAGTCCTGTCTCGATTCTTCAAAAAACACCTTTTTGTCAAAGCAGAAAAGTGTGAGTTTCATGTCTCCCAGATATCCTTTCTCGGATATGTTATCAATGCTGAAGGGATAACCATGGATGAGAATAAGGTCTCAGCAGTAACTACATGGCAAACTCCCGCCACAGTTAAGGAACTTCAGTGTTTCCTAGAGGTCGCCAACTTCTACAGGTGATTTATCAGAAGATTCAGTTCCATTGCCACTCCAATGACAGCCCAACTCAAAAAAGGTCCCAAGTGCATTCAGTGGAACCAAGCTGCTGAAAGAGCCTTCTCCTAGCTCAAGACAGCATTCACGTCAGTTCCCATCCTGAAACACCCTGATCCCACAAAGCATTTCATTGTGGAAATTGATGCATCTGAGTTCAGAGTCAGAGCAGTGCTGTCTCAGCATTTTGTTGAGAAGCCCAAGTTGCACCCTGTAGCTTTCTTTTTCAAGAAATTTAGGCCCACAAAACAGAATTATGACATTGATAACTGGGAGCTTTTAGTTGTCAAGCTAGTGTTGCCCTTCAGATGTGGAGGAAAGAAGATAACATCTGCAAAATATGGTATTAAACAAGTTTACTGGTGTTGCTCTTTACTGTGTATTTACCAAGGTGGGAGCTTGCAATTACTAATAGGAAACGCAAGATCACTACAGTCTGAGCAACAATCAGAAACAGTGACATTACTACCACCTGTTGGCTAACATGCATGACTACACTCTACACCACATTTACAGGCAAACTAGTAAACACATGAAACACCAGAAAATAATAAACTAAAAATAAAAAATTATTGCTGAACTTGGACTTAACTGGAATGCTTGAAAATTAAACAGACCCCTATATATACATCCCACACTAGCACTTTGAAGAGTGGTGACACTGGCTGGAGGGAGTGACCTATCCATTCATCATTTTCACTGATCACAAAAATCTGGAGTATCTGAAGACTGCTAAACCCTCGTCAAGCCCACTGGGCTCTCTTCTTCACACATTTTCAGCTCACCATAGCCTACAGGCCTGGCTCCAAACCCCCCCCCCACACACACACACACACACACAAGAGCTGATTCTCTGTCCTGTATCTATCTCTCCTCAGCTCCAGTCCAGGATCCAGAACCCATTATCTCTTCAGCATGCTTTGTGAAAACTTTGATCTGGGAGATTGGCCAAGAAATCACTCTAAGAGTGAGCTCTTCGGGGGAAGGTTCTGTCATGTCTGTACCTGCATGCACTCAAAATTCCACTTCCCAAATATGGCTGCCACAGACTACAACACCCACCCTGCACCTCACTGCTCTCAGTCTCCTGAGTTCTAATATCATGTGCACACGTTCTCAATCACCACAGCTTAGTATTTAAGGACTTCCAATCTCACAGTTCACTGTGAAGTATATGCTCAGTTCATTGTGTCTGACTTTCCCAAGCCTTTTCTTATTGCACTGCTAATTCTGGTTTTGACTTTGTTTGTACTTTGGACTTTGCCTTTTGATATTACCTTTGATATTCTGTTTGTGCCAGCGCCTGACCTTTGCCTGTTGTTTGATACTGCCTTTTGCCTCACATTTTGGATCTGTTTAATAAATACTCAGTTCTGCTTTTACATCCATCTGTCACCTGCATATCTGTCCTAATTTAGATTTACATTATGATTTTTCATGATATTTTATTTCATAAAAATGTCTTAATATTCCTTGTTTTTGGTAACTATAATGGTCTTTAGTTTTTTTTCTTTGTAAATTTTTAATAAAAGGCATTGCTACTCGGTTGGTTGCCTACTCTTGAGGTCTGACAGAGCCATCAGCATGTGCTAATGAAAAAGCAGATTATTATAATATGTATTTAAAGTGTGTTTTGCTTGAAGAACAGATAGCCACCTGAGCTGGTGAAGGGGAAGTCATTTAGGCTTCGGTCTTGAAATAACACAGGGGATGTGTGGCTGGCAGCCATCATGGGCTGGCTTGACTGGTCCCCTCTCTGACAGATTAACATAAACACATGCGGGACACCTACAACATCTGACCTAAAACAGGACGCCACCATTTGTAATATCAGCATGTTCTTGCAAATATGCGGCTTTGCATATTTACAGTGTTCAACACTTCTCTGTAAGAATGAGAAAGCCAAATGTAGTTTTTAGTGATATGTTGTGTAAAGGCAGCACGGTGGTGTAGCGGTCAGCACTGTCGCCTCACAGCAAGAAGGTCCGGGTTCGAGCCCCGTGGCCAGCTAGGGCCTTTTTGTGTGGAGTTTGCATGTTCTCCCCATGTCCGCGTGGGTTTCCCCCACAGTCCAAAGACATGCGGTTAGGTTAATATGGGATGGCTTTGGGCTGAGGTGCCCTTGAGTGAGGCCCCGAACTCCCAACTGCTCCCTGGGCGCTGTTAGCATGGCTGCCCACTGCTCTGGGTGTGTGTGTGTGCTCATTGCTCACGTGTGTGTGCATGTGTGTGTTCACTGCTTCAGATGGGTTAAATGCCAAGAGGAAATTTCACAAGTGTGTGATGAATAAAGTTGTGATTTCTTTCTTTCTTTTCTGATGGAAACTTGAGTGCAAAACTGTTCATAACAACTGCAGTCCTAAAGTTAGCAAGTCAACTGTAGTCCTCAGCCGCAAAAGCATTACTGTAAGAGCCCAGAGCGTCTTCCAAGTGTGACTTTCAACTGTCCTCATGGGGCCGTCCTCCACAGGAGCGATGCGATGAGACTCCAACCAGACACAGGGCACCAGGATGGATCAGGCAGGTCCGAGGAGCAGAAGAGGTTCAGCATCTCGATCTCAGGATTGACATGTAACTCAGAGGGACAGACTGGGGGGGGGGAACACAGGTTGTTAGGTATGCCCAATGTCACCTGAATAAGTAGGAACAGTATACATATTGCGCTGAGTACAAGCAGGGACTCCGGCAACTAACTATGACATCATAACTAAAAGGGGAGAGCCAGAAGGTAACACAGGCATGAGGGGCCCCAGGACATAAAGCAGCAGCCACTACACCATCAACAGGTTAGGTTAACTGGTGACTCTAAATTGACCGTAGGTGTGAATGTGAATGGTTGTCTTTGTCTATGTTTCAGCCCTGTGATGACCTGGCGACTTGTCCAGGGTGTACCCCGCCTTTCGCCCGTAGTCAGCTAGGATAGGCTCCAGCTTGCCTGTGACCCTGTAGAAGGATAAAGTGGCTAGAGATGATGAGATGTTGTGTAAATACAAAAGAGGAAGTTGAAAGTTAAAGAATAACTTGGTGAAATGTCAGCATCGCCATGCGCCAGTCTCTAAATCTGTATTTTTTTTATTTATTTATTTATTATTGGAGCACATTTGGGCTCTTAACACTTGAACCTTGCTAACATGAGCAACCTGGATTCAGCTTTGTTAGCATTCTAGGAGTGAAAAGGATACTTGTTTTTGTTGAAGGATGATCTCTGATGATCTGATGTCCTTGTCGGCATCCCCTCACTGTTACTCCAAGTTGAACCTGCTATTTTGGAAAGGGTCGTTCTAATATAAAGTGAATAGTTCAAGTGAAATTTTCTAAATAACCACATGGCGATTCAAATAAAGGACCAGAAAGTACTTATAAGGTATTGGCAATTGCTAATCTAATGACACAGCTATTTAATTAACTAAAGCCCGCAAGTTGGCCTAGTGGTTAGCGTGTCCGCCTCTTGATTGGGAGATCATGAGTTCTACTCATGGTTGGGTCATACCAAAGACCATCATAAAAATGGTACCTACTGCCATCTGGCAAGGCACGCTGAAATATAGATGTGAGTGGGGAGTCAAACTCTCACGGTTACCAGAGGACTAGCCCCCCACTGTAACCCTAGCTAGGTAATAGGCGAGAGGCCGAGGGCTACGGGATCGGTACCACCCTATGCGCCACATGGTGTGGGAAGGACTTTGATTTTTTTTGATTGATTGATATTTAATTAACTGTAGAGATAGACAAATAACCAAATAAAAACTATAGACAAATGAATAAAGACAAATGAATGAGTAAATCATCGAACAAATAAATAAAATGATTAAGCAGTAAATACTTTTAATTTCTTTTTCAAATCACCAGAAATATGGTGGATGAAGATAAAAGTAATTAAAAATAATATTAAAAAATATCGCACTTGACTCATATCCTATTTAGTATACTAGTTAGCTAGCAAGGTTGAAAGAAAATGAAAATTCCATTACAAAATACTCTACCGGAAAAGTACATAGATTCTTTACAAAAGATTTGAACAAAAAGTCCATAAAAATGTGGAATGACCTTTATGTTGGGCAGCACAGTGGTGTAGTGGTTCGCACTGTCACCTCACAGCAAGCAAGTTCTGGGTTCGAGCCCAGCAGCTGATGGAGGCCTTTCTGTGTGGAGTTTGTATGTTCTCCCTGTGTCTGTGTGGGTTTCCTCCGGGTGTTCCAGTTTCCCCCACAGTCCAAAGACATGTGGTTAGGTTAGCATGGAGCAGCCATGGCCTGAGGTTGGGCTGAAGTGCCCTTGATCAAGGCACCTAACCCACAACTGCTTTCCAGGCATTGTAGCATAGCTGCCCACTGCTCTGGGTATGTGTGTGTGCTCATTGCTCACTTGTGTGTGCATGTGTGTGTTCACTGCTTCAAATGGGTTTCAAGATGCTTCTTGAAAAAAATATGTAAAAAAGCAAGCTATAATTCCTTGAAAACATGATAATATTACATTACAGGCATTTTGCAGACGCTTTTATCCAGAGAGATCTACAACATACCCAGCATGGCACTTCAGCCATTCCTGCTAGTCCAGGGAATCAAACCGGCACCCTTTTGGTCCCAAAGCGGCTTCTCTGACCTTTAGACCATGGCTTCCCCGATATCATATAAGGAATTAAACACTTTATAGTGTGCTGTTAAAAGAAAATAATGATGGTCGTGTGATGAAGCGAATTTGTTTTTACCATAAGAAAGTTGATTATTTTTTTAATAACAGCATGTGTTGAAAGTGTTTTATTCCCCATATAGCACAGCAATTTGCCAACAATTGGAATTTTTATTTATTACAGAACAACACATCATACTTTTTTAGTCATGTTCTCTTTCTTGACATTAAAAAAACATACCTTGTACTGTAATAGAGAATCCAGCAATGTCTTCTGTCAGAAAAAAAACTTAATGTCACAGCTTTACCTCTGACTGTCACAAAGCACTGACACTGGAGACTCCTTCCATAAATGATACATAAGCAGAAAGAACCTCAAAGGAAACTTCACCAGATCAACAAATACGCACATTTTTAAAATGTCCATCCTGCAAGTCCATGGTAAGTTGTTACGATAGAAATATCACATAGAACAAGTGCATTAATATAAGCCTGTGATTTGCAGCTGTAGAAATGTACAGAAAATGAATCAACACCTTCTGACCAGTCAAAATAGAGAATTACCACATTAGCTTTACTCTCACTGAGGTATTCTCCTTTCATAGAAAACCATCCATCTGCAACATGCAAAATGGAAATGTCCATAAATACCAGACAGGGTAAAGCAATTCATCATGTATGGAAAAAGTGCAAAGGCCTTGTCTGAGCTGATAACACTGATAAGAAATGACACATTAATTTACAGCAGGTAGAAAGACAAGACCAGAAATGTGTGTGTATATATCTTCTTCTGGCTGCTCCCGATTAGGGGTCGCCACAGCGGATCTTTCGTCTCCATTGCCCCCTGTCTTCCGCATCCTTCTTTACCACACCTGCCACTTTCATGTCCTCTCTCACCACATCCATATATCTCCTCTTCGGTCTTCCTCGTTTTCGTTTGCCTGGCAGCTCCATCCTCAACATTCTCTTTCCAACATGCTCTGCATCTCTTCTCAGGGTGTGCCCATACCATCTCAGTCTCATCTCTCTTAGCTTAGTGTGTGTGTGTGTGTGTGTGTGTGTGTGTGTATATATATATATATATTATATATATAAAAAAAAATATTTATTTTGTAGCAACCCTTGGATCCCAAAGAGAGTCTCGACTGATGCTCAAGGTGTATTTTATTTTACTTACAGCAAAGTCAGTCCAACATCACCCATAGCACCGTGAAAACTATATCATGGTATACAAAACAGCAAACAAACAGCAAATCACCATACCGTTCTCACAGGTACAAGATTTCTTAATTGAGACATCAATATTAAAACAAAGGCATTCACATTTGGTTCCAACACTTGATACAAAGTTACAAAAACTTCAAACAAAACATACCTCACTGCGCTCACCAAGGATGCAACATGTAATCATTTCTCTTCTGTTGTAAAACAGGCGTCAAAATATCCTTTTCTTTTGCAGTGAAGCTTGAGTGGTGAAGCATGGACATCAAGCCTTCTTAGCTCAAGCTCAAACAAAGCAGCTTCTTAATTGATCACACCTGGTTGCTACCTTTACAGGTCTCCCTCTTGTGGAGCTACGGTATCACTTAAAGGACAAACAGCACCCCAAGTCCATACAAATCCACACACATACAATACTCACTCAACCTCATAGCCCAACCATTCTAAAGCACAAATAGAAATTTGATTAAATCTTATATTCGTAAATAACATAAAATACAAATGAAAACACATTTATGTAAGTTTTACTCAAGAGAATAACAAACACTTACAAGGACTAGTGTGGTCCTTTACACTCCCACCAATCATGTCATGTTGCCACAAATCACACATGATTCTCAAATTCCAAAGGACCAATCACCACACCAATATGTGCAAATAAGCATAAAACGTTCACAAAATACAGTAAGCTATGTATATTCCAACCATTTGTATGGTATGTGTTTGTGTGTATGTATGTACACTCTTTGTAACTATTCACTCTCAAGTAACAGAAAGACCAATACAAAAGCTGGTTCTATGATGGAGGGTCTAGATCAGGGGTGTTAAACCTGATCCATAAAGGGCCTTGTGGCTGCAGGTTTTCATTCCAGCCATGCAGCAGCACACCTGACTTGGCTCATTCAATCAACTGAACTGTCTTCACACAGTCAAATACTTGCAGCCACACCCACCCTTGATTAAAGGGTGGGTGTGTCAGTTGATTGAATAAGCCAAATCAGGGTGCTGCTGCATGGCTGGAATGAAAACCTGCAGCCACACGGCCCTTTATGGATCAGGTTTGACACCCCTGGTCTAGATGGAGAACTAGTTTTAATTGACCTCTGGGCCCCTAGTTGCACTTTAACTCTTCGCACCAAGCCATCACTATCAACAGTCGTTTCCACCACTCGTCCTAACTGCCACTGGTTCCTTGGAAGGGTTTCCTCTTTGACAATGACCACATCATTCACCTTCAGATTGCGTCGGGGGACATGCCACTTCTGCCTTATAGAGATATTAGACAGGTACTCCCTTTTCCATCGGCTCCAGAACTGCTCAATCAGATACTGAATCCTGCGCCATCGTTTGGTGCCATATACGTCCTCTTTTACAAATTTCCCAGGAGGTGGAAGAGCCAACTTTGATTTCATTAGAATAAGATGGTTAGGTGTTAAAGGCTCAAGAGAGTTAGGGTCATTTATTCCATCTGTGCTCAGAGGGCGGCTGTTGACAATAGCCATGGCCTCATAGAACAATGTTCTCAGAGAGGCATCATCAAGCCTACCTGCACTTTGGGCCAATGTAGCATTCAGGACATTTCGAATGGTGCGTATTTGACGCCCCCAAACCCCACCAGCATGGCTTGCTGAGGGAGCGTTGAACACAAATTCACACTGCTTCTCAGCCAGGAAATTTTCCAGGGCCTGGTTGTTGCACTGTTTGAATGATTCTCTTAATTCATTCTTGGCACCTATGAAATTTCTGCCCTGATCACTGTGGAGTTGGCGCACAGCTCCTCTTAGACTGATGAAACACCGAAGAGCATTGATGAATGAATCCGTGGACAGGTCTTCCAACATCTCTATATGCACAGCTCAGGAATAAAGACAGGTAAGTATCAAGCCATACCTCTTATGCTTCTTGCGACTTCTTTTAATGATAAATGGGCCAAAACAGTCCATACCACAATTTGTGAATGGAGCAGATTCTTCAACACGTTCTTTGGGCAGCTCAGCCATCCGCTGTTCAACAGGACGCCTCAGCTTCCTGCACGGCACACACTTGTGAATGAGCTTAGAGACCAACTTGCTGCAACCAAGGATCCAGAATCCATTTGCTCTGAGCTCCATTTGAGTTTGACTTCTGCCCTGATGGCATACTTTAGAGTGATAATGTGACAGAATGAGCTGTGTAATGTGACCCTTATTGGGCAAGATGATTGGGTGACTAAACTATTCACTGAGAGCTGCATGTTTCAGTCTCCCACCAACACGGAGTATGCCCTCCTTCAAGATTGGGTCGAGCCTAAAGAGAGGACTGGAACTTGGGAGACTGTGCCCCATTTCAAGTGCTTTGATCTCTTGGCTGAATGACTGCTGTTGGACAAGGCTAATCAAGACTTTGACTGCACCTTCACGTTCTTTGACAGTCACCACATCTGAGAGACACTTTTGTACAGAGGTAAGTCTTTTAATTCTTCCCACTACCTTTAGGAGTGTTGTCCAGGATGAAATTCTAGACAGGCGCTCGAGCATGTCTGTGCACTTGCTCATCTTTAATGTAAACACTTGGACAGCCTTCACCTCTGGGTCGCCAACCATGAGACTGTTTGATGCACAAGGTTCAAATTGAAACTCTTCTTTCCACAAGAACTCAGGGCCAGATAGCCAGTTATTTAATGGAATCTCCGATGCTCTAAGCCCCCTAGAGGCGTGATCCGCTGGGTTCTCTGCAGTATCAACATAATGCCATTGGTTTGGGTTAGTATTCTGCCTTATTGACTGGACAATTTGCAACGAACACATGAAATCTCCGTGCCTCATTATTGATGTATGCTAGAGTGACTTTAGAATCTGTCCAGAAGAACTCATCAATGTTCATGTTCAATTCTGATTTCAGCAAGACACTCAGTCGAGCTGCAAGCACAGCAGCTGAAAGTTCCAGACGAGGAATACTGATAACCTTTGAAGGAGCAACCCTAACCTTGGCCATGACAAGGCTGCAGTGGACTTTGTTGTGGTCATTTTTATATCGAAGGTAAGAGCATGCACCATATCCCACAGTACTAGCATCTGAAAAGTGGTGCAGTTCAATACTCACGATCTTGCCAAAGTGTGGTGGATAATAACATCTAGAAATTGAAACTTCTCTCAGCCTTTCAAGGCCAGTTTTCCATTCCTCCCACCGTGGGCACAAATCATCAGGAAGTGGATCATCCCATTGGACACTCCTGCGACACAGCTCCTGAAGAATACACTTTCCACTCAGAATAAATGGGGCCACAAACCCCATAGGGTCATACAAAGAGGCAACTACTGACAGAATGCCACGACGAGTGTCAGGCTTGTCCTTCATATTTACATTGAAAGTGAAGTGGTCACTTTGGACTGACCACTGAAGACCCAAAGCGTGTTCCAACAAGGCAGAATCTTGACTGAGATCCAGGCATTCAACACCTGCTGCCCTCTCGGATGGATCCACACAGCTGAGAACTTCTCTCTCATTTGAATTGAATTTGTGGAGCCTTAAACCCCCTTTTTTGCATAACTGCTGGGCTTCAATGATCAATTCAGAGGCCTCCTTGATTGAGGGAACACTCAACAGCCCATCATCAACATAAAAACTGTTTGTGACAAAGGCAGCTGCGGAAGGATAGTCAGACTCGTACTGTTGCACCAAATACTTCAAGCCGAAGTTGGCGCAGCCTGGGGAAGACGCAGCGCCAAAAATATGGACAGCCATCTGGTATTCTTTGGGCTCATGTTCAAGGTCTCCATGCTCCCACCATAGAAACCTCAAATAACTATGGTTCTCAGGTGTAACAAAGAATTGGTGGAACATCCTTTCAATGTCGCAGATGATGGCGACAGCTTCCTTTCTGAAGTGGCAGAGAACTCCCACCAAGGAGTTAATGAGATCTGGGCCAGTCAGTAAGGTGTCATTGAGGGAAATGACATGAAATTTAGCTGAGCAATCGAAGACCACCCTTAGCTTGCCAGGTTTCTTAGGATGGTATACCCCATGATGAAGTATAAACCAACAGACCTCTTCAACTACTGCCTCTGGAACCGGCTCTGCATCGCCATTGCTGATCACTTCCTCCATAAAGACTTTGTAATGATCATGGAATTGCTGATTGGCTTTTAATTTCCTTTTCAAATGCTGAAGACGATTTATGGCCAGTTTTTTATTATTTGGCAGTAGAGGAGGGCTTTGGCCTTTGAACGGAAGAGGCATCTCTAAATGACCATCTGGTCTCTGTCGTATTGTTTTACTAAGGTGCTGAATGAAGTGCACATCATCTTGTGAAACAAGTTTGCTTTCAGAATTTCTGTCACTGAAGTCCAACTCCAGAACTCTCAGAATATCTGCAGGAGATGGCACAGCAATCTCCCTCACTAGAACTCTGTACACGAACCTCTGGCTTCCTTGTCTGTCCAGATGTGGATTTGCTGCACCTATGATGCTCCACCCCAGCTCAGTCTTCTGCGCGAATGGCTCATTTTCATGCCCAATGATGACCTCTAAAGGCGCCAGAGTCAAAGGACAATCATAGCCTATCAACAGGCCCACATCACAGTCTTGAAGTGATGGCAACTCATGTGCCAGATGTTTAAGATGAGACCATTGCAATGCTGTAAATTTAGTTGGTATACAAGATTTGTTAACAGGAATAAAGTCACGTGTATATGCTCGCTGTAACAAAATATGATCGTCATTGTGGAAGCTTCTAACTTGCAGGCCAACCACACTTTGACTGGGGATAACTGTATTTACAGCAGTCATTGTGCTGAGTTTCAATTGCAACGGTTGAGTGACTACATTCAGCTCTCTGGCAAGATCTTCCAGGACAAAGGTTGAATCACTCTGTGTATCAAGAAGAGCATATGTGAGAATTTCTTTTTTAGGTTCATTCACAGATGACAGGTAAACAGGAACAATACTTGAAGTAACAGATGCCTCTCTAATAACGGCATGGGAGTTAACTTTATGGATATCCTGAGTTACTTGCCCCTCTGTTGAAGTGGAATCTTTCACCGTAGTTTCTCCAGGTTTTCTCCTTCTCTCATCATGCAAACAGGTTGGATGGCGGCGGCCACACACCCCACAGATATGTCTTGTCCTGCAGTCTTTTATGATATGACCTTTACGCAAACATCCAAAGCAAAGATGATTCTGATGTACAAATGTCTGTTTATCTGCCATGGACTTTGCAGCAAAGACTGGACACTTGGCTACGCCATGTGATTCTTCTTTGCAGATGAAGCAAGGCAACCTGAGTCTTGAAAATGATACACGTTCTGAGACCTTTGTGTAATCTTTTGATTGGGCACTTGTGCTAAGACCCTTTGCTCTTTTAGATGGCTTCTCTTCTGGGGTTCTAGAATTCAGAAAGAAGGGAGAGGCTATGGGATTACAGGCTATTCGTGCCTCTTTTAACACAAACTCTGTGAAGTGATTGAAAGCTGGATATTCCCCTGATGTATCAAGCTCTTCTACAGTAATTCTGCTCCATTTGCGCACAATCCAATCTGGCAGTTTTTTCAGAAGTTTATGATTTTCCTCACAGTCATTCAGAATGGCCAGTCCTTTAACATAGGGTATTGCTTCTACACAACTTTTTAAGAAATCTGCAAACTCTCTTAACGCAGAAGAATCATTTGAATTAATCTTAGGCCATTTCATAAGTTTGTCTCTGAATGCTTTCTGTACAACAAATGGATTTCCATAGCATTCCTCTAAAACTGCCCAGGCACCCTCATATGCATCTTCAGAACTCCGGTAGAAGAACCCTTCTACTGCTTTACGTGCATCTCCTGTCAGGTAGCCTTTTAAGTAGAGAATCTTTTCACTGTCAGGAATAGGTTTTCTACCAATTAAGGTTAGGAAAGACATTTTAAAGTCAACAAACTTCAGAGGATCACCAGAGAAAACAGCTGGTTCAGGAACAGGAAGGCGATTTAAACTTAATGAACTTGCAATTGCGTCAGCCAATGTGGTTGTTAAACTATGAGATGGTGTGTGCAACACTGTGGCTCCTACACTCAGGTGTCGATTTGAATTCATAAGTGTAGTGGTTTTAGCAGGGCCTAATTCATGGCACTCCCTCACTTCATTTTCCACTCCACCTTCAAATTTGTCATATATCCGAGCCCGAGCTGCAGCCATCTTGACATCCATATCTGCTTGCATAATTTTCAGCCTTGATTTCTCCTCCTCTAGTTTCAACTCAACTTCAGCTTGCTTTTGCCTCATTTGTACCATCACCTGTGACTCATGAAGTTTCCAATCACTTTCCAACTTAATGAGTTTACTCTGTTGAGCTTGTATCTTCTGCATAGACTTTACTTGCTCCAATTTAGCTGCAAGATCTGCTTCTGCATCTGCTCGCTTACTGGAAGCCTTAGAATTGGCTACAGACATGTCATCCAATCCTTCAGTCCCTTCTGAGATGACACTTTCAGTGTTTGTTCCACCAAAGATGGATTTGTATTCATCTCTGTTTAAAATCATTCTCACTCTTTGCTTTTCAACCTCTGCTTTAAAGGTATCACGGGCAACGCCCATTTCCATTCATTTACTCACTATATCACATATTTCTGTGGTCAGTGTATTACAAGCATCCATTTTCCACACAATGTCTTGAGTGTTAGTTGAATTGCGCTGCAGTGGCTCATAATTCTGATGTACACGATCATATCCACTTTGAATATACTCATTTATTTTATCAAGATCCTCCTTTGAACAGAATTGCTTTAGGCTTTTCCTACATTCTTTTGCTATCCCTTTCCAGGATTCATAAGATTTTAAGAATGCCCTTACATGCTTTTTAGCTTGATCTTCACGCATCTGTTTGCCTCTGTCAGTGAGTTGCCTTTCACGAGTACCAGAGACTACTTCTTGTGTGCGAGCTGAATTTTCTTCTCCTGCTGGAGGTTCTTCAGAGAGGTCTCCCTCACCAGTGGATTTACCCTTTTCTTCAGTCACTGACATTCTGAACTTAAAACTGTGTGATTGCAGTTATCTTTTTATGTGATAAAACTGAAATGGACTTATTAATTTGTGTTCTATTACACCAAATCCCTTTTAAGCATTAAAGGAAAAAAAAACAATAGTCCCAACACAAATCATTAGGCTACTACTTAAACTGCATTCAATATGGGCCTGAGCTGGCTTGTGTTAACCTCAGAATGTAAACAAGGCTTCTCTTTACCATGTAATTTGAAACACTCAAATAAAAATTTAAAACATTCAAATAAAGCCATTAAACATTCACTTTACTTTTCCATTTTAAGCGTTTTAGATAGCCATGTCTTCTCAAACATTTAACTCAAAACTTCATTCATAACCAAAGTCACTGTACCCATGGATGAAGGACTATGCCAAGAAGGTTCAGTTCATCTGGAATTGTCTCTTCATAAAATTCTCTCACCACATCTGCAGTCTCTGTTTAAGATGGTAACACAGGAGGCCTTGTCTTCCGCAACGAAACCGGCAGGAACGACCCAGCAGACGACCCAGATGTAGCGCTGAGTTTTCACTGTAGCAACCCTTGGATCCCAAAGAGAGTCTCGACTGATGCTCAAGGTGTATTTTATTTTACTTACAGCAAAGTCAGTCCAACATCACCCATAGCACCGTGAAAACTATATCATGGTATACAAAACAGCAAACAAACAGCAAATCACCATACCGTTCTCACAGGTACAAGATTTCTTAATTGAGACATCAATATTAAAACAAAGGCATTCACATTTGGTTCCAACACTTGATACAAAGTTACAAAAACTTCAAACAAAACATACCTCACTGCGCTCACCAAGGATGCAACATGTAATCATTTCTCTTCTGTTGTAAAACAGGCATCAAAATATCCTTTTCTTTTGTGGTGAAGCTTGAGTGGTGAAGCATGGACATCAAGCCTTCCTAGCTCAAACTCAAACAAAGCAGCTTCTTAATTGATCACACCTGGTTGCTACCTTTACAGGTCTCCCTCTTGTGGAGCTACGGTGTCACTTAAAGGACAAACAGCACCCCAAGTCCATACAAATCCACACACATACAATACTCACTCAACCTCATAGCCCAACCATTCTAAAGCACAAATAGAAATTTGATTAAATATTATATTCGTAAATAACATAAAATACAAATGAAAACACATTTATGTAAGTTTTACTCAAGAGAATAACAAACACTTACAAGGACTACAATTGGAATTTTTATTTATTACAGAACAACACATCATACTTTTTTAGTCATGTTCTCTTTCTTGACATTAAAAAACATACCTTGTACTGTAATAGAGAATCCAGCAATGTCTTCTGTCAGAAAAAAAACTTAATGTCACAGCTTTACCTCTGACTGTCACAAAGCACTGACACTGGAGACTCCTTCCATAAATGATACATAAGCAGAAAGAACCTCAAAGGAAACTTCACCAGATCAACAAATACGCACATTTTTAAAATGTCCATCCTGCAAGTCCATGGTAAGTTGTTACGATAGAAATATCACATAGAACAAGTGCATTAATATAAGCCTGTGATTTGCAGCTGTAGAAATGTACAGAAAATGAATCAACACCTTCTGACCAGTCAAAATAGAGAATTACCACATTAGCTTTACTCTCACTGAGGTATTCTCCTTTCATAGAAAACCATCCATCTGCAACATGCAAAATGGAAATTTCCATAAATACCAGACAGGGTAAAGCAATTCATCATGTATGGAAAAAGTGCAAAGGCCTTGTCTGAGCTGATAACACTGATAAGAAATGACACATTAATTTACAGCAGGTAGAAAGACAAGATCAGAAATGTGTGTGTATATATCTTCTTCTGGCTGCTCCCGATTAGGGGTCGCCACAGCGGATCTTTCGTCTCCATTGCTCCCTGTCTTCCGCATCCTTCTTTACCACACCTGCCACTTTCATGTCCTCTCTCACCACATCCATATATCTCCTCTTCGGTCTTCCTCGTTTTCGTTTGCCTGGCAGCTCCATCCTCAACATTCTCTTTCCAACATGCTCTGCATCTCTTCTCAGGGTGTGCCCATACCATCTCAGTCTCATCTCTCTTAGCTTAGTGTGTGTGTGTGTGTGTGTATATATATATATATATATATATATATATATATATATATATATATATACACACACACACACACACACACATGTATGTATGTATGTATGTATGTATGTATGTATGTATGTATGTGTGTGTGTGTGTGTGTGTGTGTGTGTGCATGCATGTTTTTGTGAATAAAACATGTAGATTTTGTAAAATAAGTAAGTAAATAAATAAGAGAGACCAAAAAGACTTTGATTGAGTGAGTTTTTAATTTTTTAATAAAAAATAGATGTTTAAAAAATTTTTGACAAATTGTTTCTTGAATATCCTCCTTCTCTATAAACTAACTATAAGGAATAAAACACTCCATGTCATGCTGTCATAGGAAAGTAATCAACAGCAGTGTGATGATGAAGTGGAGTTACTCTTATCAACCCAAAACTCCTGAAACAGCATCTGGTGAAGTGTTTCATTCCTCTTATAACAGAGTAATCTTCCAACTATTACATTTACAGTGGCGCTTGAAAGTTTGTGAACCCTTTAGATTTTTCTATATTTCTGCATAAATATGACCTAAAACATCATCAGATTTTCACACAAGTCCTAAAAGTAGATAAAGAGAACCCAGATAAACAAATGAGACAAAAATATTATACTTGGTAATTTATTTATTGAGGAAAATGATCCAATATTACATATCTGTGAGTGGCAAAAGTATGTGAACCTTTGCTTTCAGTATCTGGTGTGACCCCCTTGTGCAGCAATAACTGCAACTAAACATTTTCGGTAGCTGTTGATCAGTCCTGCACACCGGCTTGGAGGAATTTTAGCCCATTCCTCTGTACAGAACAGCTTCAACTCTGGGATGCTGGTGGGTTTCCTCACATGAACTGCTCACTTCAGGTCCTTCCACAACATTTCGATTGGATTAAGGTCAGGACTTTGACTTGGCCATTCCAAAACATTAACTTGATTCTTCTTTAACCATTCTTTGGTAGAACGACTTGTGTGCTTAGGGTCATTGTCCTGCTGCATGACCCACCTTCTCTTGAGATTCAGTTCATGGACAGATGTCCTGACATTTTCCTTTAGAATTCGCTGGTATAATTCAGAATTCATTGTTCCATCAATGATGGCAAGCCATCCTGGCCCAGATGCAACAAAACAGGCCCAAACCATGATACTACCACCACCGTGTTTCACAGATGGGATAAGGTTCTTATGCTGGAATGCAGTGGTTTCCTTTCTCCAAATTCAACCCCGATTCCAAAAAAGTTGGGACAAAGTACAAATTGTAAATAAAAACGGAATGCAATAATTTACAAATCTCAAAAACTGATATTGTATTCACAATAGAACATAGGCAACATATCAAATGTCGAAAGTGAGACATTTTGAAATTTCATGCCAAATATTGTCTCATTTGAATTTCATGACGGCAACACATCTCAAAAAAGTTGGGACGGGGCAATAAGAGGCTGGAAAAGTTAAAGGCACAAAAAAGGAACAGCTGGAGGACCAAATTGCAACTCATTAGGTCAATTGGCAATAGGTCATTAAAATGACTGGGTATAAAAAGAGCATCTTGGAGTGGCAGCGGCTCTCAGAAGTAAAGATGGGAAGGGTACTGAACTGGCCAGCCTGCAGTCCAGATCTTTCACCCATAGAAAACATTTTGTGCATCATAAAATGGAAGATACGACAAAAAAGACCTAAGACAGTTGAGCAACTAGAATCCTACATTAGACAAGAATGGGTTAACATTCCTATCCCTAAACTTGAGCAACTTGTCTCCTCAGTCCCCAGACGTTTACAGACTGTTGTAAAGAGAAAAGGGGATGTCTCACAGTGGTAAACATGGCCTTGTCCCAACTTTTTGGAGATGTGTTGTTGTCATGAAATTAAAATCACCTAATTTTTCTCTTTAAATGATACATTTTCTCAGTTTAAACATTTGATATGTCATCTATGTTCTATTCTGAATAAAATATGGAATTTTGAAACTTCCACATCATTGCATTCCATTTTTATTTACAATTTGTACTTTGTCCCAACTTTTTTGGAATCGGGGTTGTATAACACTTCTCATTTAAACCAAAACGTTCTATTTTGGTCTCATCCATCCACAAAAGATTTTTCCAATAGCCTTCTGGCTTGTCCGTGTGATCTTTAGCAAACTGCAGATGAGCAGCAATGTTCTTTTTGGAGAGCAGTGGCTTTCTCCTTGCAACCCTGCCATGCACACCATTGTTGTTCAGTGTTCTCCTGACGGTGGACTCATGAACATTAACATTAACCAATGTGAGAGAGGCCTTCAGTTGCTTAGAAGTTACCCTGGGGTCCTTTGTGACCTCGCCGAGTATTACATGCCTTGCTCTTGGAGTGATCTTTGTTGGGCGACCACTCCTGGGGGGTAACAATGGTCTTGAATTTCCTCCATTTGTACACAATCTGTCTGACTGTGGATTGGTGGAGTCCAAACTCTTTAGAGATGGTTTTGTAACCTTTTCCAGCCTGATGAGCATCAACAATGCTTTTTCTGAGGTCCTCAGAAATATCCTTTGTTCGTGCTATGATACACTTCCACAAACATGTGTTGTGAAGATCAGACTTTGATAGATCCCTGTTCTTTAAATAAAACAGGGTGCCCACTCGCACCTGATTGTCATCCCATTGATTGAAATCACCTGACTCTAATTTCACCTTCAAATTAACTGCTAATCCTAGAGGTTCACATACTTTTGCCACTCACACATATGTAATATTGGGTCATTTTCCTCAATAAATAAATGATTAAGTATAATATTGCTGTCTCATTTGTTTAACTGGGCTCTCTTTATTTACTTTTAGGACTTGTGTGAAAATCTGATGATGTTTTAGGTCATATATATGCAGAAATTTAGAAAATTCTAAAGGGTTCACAAACTTTCAAGTGCCACTGTATTTATTAATTTATTAAACAACATCATATTTGTGAAGTGTACTTCCGCTTCTCAGTTATTGATCAATAATCAAAATATAATTATTATGTTATTACAATAATTAATCTCTCTCTCTCGTAGAAACTGTACAGGACAGCAGCAGTACATTAGAGAACAGATTAGAAAAGACAAGTGACAGTGGAATATCTAATGCGAAGAAAGCAATGTTTAACTTTTGCCTGATAGCTATTTTAATATTTAGGCTTAAATTTAGCATTTGAGATTTTTTTCTAAGTAGAAAACTATTACCCCCATACATTTTATAGTTGATCTTTGAGAAGTTGGTGTGTGCATTTCTTTTGCCTCATTGACTGGAAGGTTCTTTCCACATGTGATGTGTCGTTTGCAAACGGGTCGGTTCCTTAAAAGTAGACGGCCTTTTGATTTCATAAAATCGGTGAAATTTAGTTCGCTCTGAAATTTGGTCATTGTGATATGTGTTTATTTTTGTAATGTCTAAAAAAAAAAACCAGGCTATTCTTGGCTGGGAAGTTATTTCATTTGAGTGGATTCCTGAGCAAACAATGTCATGAAATTGCTCACTTCACTCAGTCAAGCAGACAGAGGAAGTCCGTGTGCGCATGTGCAGGTTTACCTTTGTCGTCATCTTCTTCTTCATCTTTAAGGTTTTACAGCAGCTGGAATCCACAGTGTTGCATTACTGCCATCTACAGGTTTATCTTTGACCGTACACTGACAGTTTTTTGTCGCTAAACACGATCACACTGAGGTGCTCGCTGACCACCAATATTTATTAGTTTGGTCCTGCGTTTCCTTTCCTTCGCAACATAATGTATTTTCTTCGTGCATTTTTCTCTCCTGTTTCAAATTTATTTCCCACAATGCCTTGCACAAACAGGGAAAGCCCACCATGTGATGCATGGCATAGTATCTTGTATTGTGTCATGGTGAAGCAGGCAAAAATAGCAGAGAATTTAGGGCCCTACATGACCCTAAATTCATTAATTGTTCTATAAAAAAAAACCTAATAAAATTAGAAAGCCCACCATGTGATGCATGACGTAGTATCTTGTATCATGGTGAAGCAGGAAAAAATAGCGGAGAATTTAGGGCCACATGACCCTAAATTCATTAATTGTTCTATTAAAAAAAAGTAATAAAATTGGAAGTCTGTGATTCAAATTCAGTAGCTTTCAATTCATTAAACAAAAATAATTGGGTGTCAGGGAAAATTATTTTTATGACCTTAACTTGAAAAACCTGAAAGGCAGTCTACCTTTAATTCGGCTCTTTTTTAAGTGATCTGTGAGAACCTAACATAACCATTATAATGCAGTATATACAATATTAAAAAAAACATTTATTATAAAATATAATAAATAATTCTTGCCTATGTTCCAGATATAGGAAATATTTGTGCACTGTTATTTAATTAAAATACTTCCATTATGGAGCAACATACCTTTTTTGTTTATTTGTTTGTTTTTTAATAAAGGCATCCATCACAGTCGACATTACTAAATCCGATTTCAAAACATGTGTATTCTCTCAGACATCTGAATCTTTTTGAGGTATGCATTATTCAGTTGTATTTTAATGCTTTTTTCCTGTTTTAAACATTTATAGCTTTGTTTAATTTTTATTTTATGTAAATAAAAGTGGGGGCGGCACGGTGGTGTAGTGGTTAGCACTGTCGCCTCACAGCAAGAAGGTTCTGGGTTTGAGCCCAGTGGCTGGCGAGGGCCTTTCTGTGTGGAGTTTCCATGTTCTCCCCGCATCTGCGTGGGTTTCCTCCGGGTGCTCCGGTTTCCCCCACAGTCCAAAGACATGCAGGTTAGGCTAATTGGTGGCTCTAAATTGACCGTAGGTGTGAATGTGAGTGTTAATGGTTGTTTGTGTCTATGTGTCAGCCCTATGATGACTTGGCAACTTGTCCAGGGTGTACCCTGCCTTTCACCCGTAGTCAGCTGGGATAGGCTCAAGCTTGCCTGCAACCCTGTAGAACAGGATAAGCGGCTACAGGTAATGGATGGATGGATAAATAAAAGTGACTTAAATGAATCAGAGATGTTCGTTAGTGTGCCTGGTGAAGCATATGTTTCACTGACAGTTACAAAGCTCTCACACTGGAGATTCCTTCCATAAATGTTAAATAAATGCTATCTACAGAAAGCGAATAAGTTGTTATAGAAATGATAACATATTAGAAGGAGCACATAAATATAAACCTGTGATTTGAATTACAGTTGGAATTACTGTCAGGGCTGCTATTACAGAAAATTAATCAATACTATGTGACTAATCAGAATGAGAATGTAAGGGTAGTATCTCACTGGGCTGCGACAGCCTGCGACTAGATGGAAACACAACAATTGCGATAAAATATGCAAATTAGCGACAATTTTCACTTGGAATCACATTGAATTGATATTCACATATTTTATCGCAATTGTTGTGTCTCCAACTAGTTGCAGGCTGTCGCAGCCCAGTGAGATACACTCGCACTTCCTGTCTCACGGAAACTGACTTGAGAAGGGTTCGTGACGGCTTTGCGACACCAGCGATGCATTTGCGGCTATTTTGAGAGAAATTTTGTCGCACGAATTTTTTGAACATGTTCAAAATTTCAGCGACGAAGGAGCGACACTTTGCGACTCATGCAAGGAAATTGAGAAGCCCCACGAATGTTTCAAGACACTTTTGAAACTCTCTCGCGAATGGCATTCGCAATTTGTCGTAAGCTGTCGCAGCCCAGTGAGATACTGGCTTAACAGATCTCATCTCATCTCATTATCTCTAGCCGCTTTATCCTGTTCTACCGGGTCGCAGGCAAGCTGGAGCCTATCCCAGCTGACTACAGGCGAAAGGCGGGGTACACCCTGGACAAGTCACCAGGTCATCACAGGGCTGACACATAGACACAGACAACCATTCACACTCACATTCACACCTACGGTCAATTTAGAGTCACCAGTTAACCTAACCTACATGTCTTTGGGGGAAACCGCAGCACCCGGAGGAAACCCACACGGACACAGGGAGAACGTGCAAACTGCAAACTCCGCACAGAAAGGCCCTCGCCGGCCACGGGGCTCGAACCCAGACCTTCTTGCTGTGAGGCGACAGCGCTAACCACTACACGACTGTGCCGCCCGACTTAACAGATGTGTGGTCTAAATAGAGTTTACTGTTATAATACTGCAAAAATGACAATGAGTCGTTTGGGAGTCGATTCTTACTGATGAGCCAAATGAGTCACATGAGTCGACTCACTGTAAAGAGCCGGAATCTGATCATTGAGGGCGTTTACTGTGCGCTGCGTCCTGTTGGCTTACCTGCAGCGCCTTTTACCCTGCACCTGATTGGCTGAAAGGTAAGGGGGCGGGGTTATGACCATAAATGGCGCTACAGTCGGACGCAGCGTGTGCTGTGTGCTGGGAGTGGATGCCGCTCTGTGCAGTGCATTAGTGTGAATCTTTACACAGAGCTGAGCGCAGGTGAAAGTGCAGAGACTCAGGAGTCGCTTCTCTTCCAACAGGTGAGGTTTTAGTTTTAATTTTACAGTGAATTCTTGAGTAGAAAGAGTCATTCTGTAGCTTGCAGTGTGACCTTTATGTAAATATGAGTTTTCTGTAGTTTGTGTTCAAAGCAAATCTTTAAGACATGTCATATATCAAGTGACTGAATCAGCTTACACACACACACACACACACACACTTACAGAGGCTCCAGCTTGGGAAATTGCAAAGGGGGATATATGTATGTATGTTAAGTTCCTCCGATCATGATGCATTTTTGTTTTTATGTTCCTTTTGGTAAGAAAACACACTGGGTGAAATATTTTGAGAAAATTCAAAAGTTTAATGGTGGCACCAGGAGCTCAAAGTTATGGAAAAAGCTGCTATTTTATGACTTTTATGACAAAATTTCGATCACTTTTCATGAAATATTATGGCACCTTATAGAGTATACCAAATATCTTAGCTACACATTTTTAGTACATATTCTAAATATATTATCAAGCACAGTTTGAGTTTTAGCTGTTCATTGAATCATTGTTCAACTACTTTTAAACAATACAAATGTATTATGAATCACATTAATGCTTCTCAATCCCTTGCAAAGGTTCTTAACATGATCTCTGGCTCACAAGAAATCAATAAATGGAGTCCAACATTGTGATTCAAACTTACACGAAAACATAAAATAAGCGTTTTTTGGCAAAAAATGAACCTCATGGTGCCACCATTAGACTTTTGAATATGGTCAAAAAATTTTACAGGATGTCTTTATTGGTGAAAAGGAACACCCAAACAAAAATGTATCAGATTTTATGAAAGTGAGGGCAGCTGATGCACCCTAATATATATATATATATATTATATAATACACACACACACACACATATATACGCTTTATCCTGTTCTACAGGGTCGCAGGCGAGCTGGAGCCTATCCCAGCTGACTACGGGCGAAAGGCGGGGTACACCCTGGACAAGTCGCCAGGTCATCACAGGGCTGACACATAGACACCCATTCACACCTACGGTCAATTTAGAGTCACCAGTTAACCTAACCTGCATGTCTTTGGACTGTGGGGGAAACCGCAGCACCCGGAGGAAACCCACGCGGACACGGGGAGAACATGCAAACTCCACACAGAAAGGCCCTCGCTGGCCACGGGGCTCGAACCCGGACCTTCTTGCTGTGAGGGGACAGCGCTAACCACTACACCACCGTGCCGCCCATTTCATGTCAATTAAATCTTATTAACAGTAACAGATCTAGAGAAATCCAGTGACTATAGACCAAACTTTAATGTTCCTAAAGTCAATGTTAATGTCAATAATGACTGTTATAAATTGCCAATGGTAGACCCTCTGATGATAATGTTCTTCTAATAATATTCTATTTCTAAGTCTAAGTTAGTAAAAGTCAGACAAAAAAACTCAGACAGGTTGGTTAGAATCTAATGTCTGGTCTGGTGATCTAATCTGGTCAGATATCGGGTCATCTTGCTGCCGTCCAGAACGGTCCGCCATTCGTCCCTGGCGACCATCACGATGGGCGATCCGAACTTTATCTTGGTGATTTTCTGATATTTTTTCTTCGTAGTTTGGCTTTTGCCATTTCCACCAACGGAACGTTGTTTCATTATCTCATTCAAAAAGAACATAAAGTTAAAGACAAGCAGGCGAGAAATGCAGACGTGAAAAAACAAACAAAATGGTTGAGTGTCGCGGTTTTTCTCGTTCTCTCACGCGTATCATTAATAGCGCCCTCTGTATGCTTTATCGGTAACTGCTAAAACATTGGGTGGCTCAGTGTGACCCTGCGGCGGGGACCGAATTCCGCTCCATTCATATGTGTGCTTCATCTGCACACACATGCCTCCAGCATTCACTCCAATCCCCCCGTTACACCGATCGGTGTACCAACCGGGGAATCGGCATATACCGCGGGGTACACACTCGAGTCCACCCATACAATGTCGGACACACGAAAAGCGGAACGTCAACTATTAATTTTCGTTAACATAAACGGATCAAGTTATATATTTTAACTAATCATGTGTAGTAAGGGCGGGCGGGAGATTTTTATGTTGTCAGCGGGAGGTCGGGAGGATTTTCTAAATGTTCCCTACTTGCATGCTCACCTTGTGAGCACCTTCCATTGATAAATTATAATGCAGCTAATGAATGCTATCCCTAATCTAACTGTAACCTTAAACTAACCTAAAAGAAACATTTGGCTCATAATAATAATTTGTTGTATAATATGCCAATCAATGGCATATTATATATCAAAACATTTATAATGTATGTGTATGTATGGGGTGGCACGGTGGTGTAGTGGTTAGCACCGTCGTCTCACAGCAAGAAGGTCCGGGTTCAAGCCCCGTGGCCGGCGAGGGCCTTTCTGTGCGGAGTTTGCATGTTCTCTCCGTGTCCGCGTGGGTTTCCTCCGGGTGCTCCGGTTTCCCCCACAGTCCAAAGACATGCAGGTTAGGTTAACTGGTGACTCTAAATTGACCGTGAGTGTGAATGGTTGTCTGTGTCAGCCCTGTGATGACCTGGCGACTTGTCCAGGGTGTACCCCGCCTTTCGCCCGTAGTCAGCTGGGATAGACTCCAGCTTGCCTGCGACCCTGTAGAACAGGATAAAGCGGCTAGAGATAATGAAATTAAGTCAATAAGACCAAAAAACAGGTTGACAAAAAGACATTGATTTCCTCTTATTTATTTAAAATAAAAATACAAGTAAGTAAGAAGTAAAATAAAAATAGTTTTTTCTTTTTTGACAAAATCAGCAACATCTAGGATTAGAATTATGGTTTTGTTTATTCAGTGTGATGTCGTCTTATATTCATTTCTTTTCCATATGTCCAGCACTTTGTTCAACGTTTGTTGTTTTAAATGTGCTTTATAAATAAACTTTTTACTTACTCACTATAAGATTGAAATGAAATGTCAAAACTGTCAGATATTCCTATGCTTGTGAGATTACTTGGCCACACCAAGCTATAAAAGCATTCCCAAACACACACACACACACACACACACACACACACACACACACACACACACACACACACACACACACACACACGGAGCCAGCCTGAGTATCTGTTTGATACATACAGTTGTCTTCTAGTTTCTGTTTGTGGTCACTTTTCTATTAGAGGTGTGTTTCACAATGTATCACCGGCACAGATATTACATCAGACTTTATGTAGTGTATCTATAAAGGGAGTATGGAAAGGTTTGGAATTCAGCCTTTTTAGATCTTTTTAACCCCATGAGAATTATGTGGCCATGTCCATAACATATGATCCTGTACATTTTAAAAGCTTTTCTTTTCCCTGGTGTAAGCACTCGCTTTCTGTAAACTGCAGCAGAGATTTGTGAGCGACTACATTTTTATTTACAATGTCAACAGAAGAAGAAGCTTGGTCTGTTCAGGAGCTTTGTCTAGCGTTTAAAGAGGTGAAATAAGTGTGAAATCTTTGCACTGACTCCACTTGTAGAGCGTGATGATGTCTCAAGTGCGTGCTTAATTATAAAATAATAAAGATCAGACCATGAAGTTATAGATAACAAGAATGTGGTGTAGTATTTTATTTCTCTTCACGTGTGTGTGTGTGTGTGTGTGTGTGTGTGTGTGTGTGTGTGTGTGTGTGTGAGAGAGAGAGAGTGAACTCATCATACAGAAATCTTCCCTGACATGATTTTCACTAAGTGTCAAATTATGTATGTGTGTACTGTATGTCACTGAAGAATGAAGACTTAATCCAGCCATAGAGGTTGTAGATGTGCCTCTGCTGTCACCCATTACTCGTGTGTGTTTTTACTGTAAATGATTAACTATGCTTGTTGACCAGCCACGATATCAAAGGGTGCATGCTTGACATTCTTTGTGCTTTTTGTCGTGTAAAGGTACACAGGCATCAAGGGACGATGTTTAGTTTTTCCAGGTCTACGTTAAATTCTGCTTCTGAAAATTTCAGAAACATTATTCAGTTGTTTGCGTTCTTTTTTTTTTTGTCTTGAAATGAAGGTGAAAAAAAAGTTATATGTGAACCAGATGGTGAAAACAGTTTTTGGCTTTAGAACAATACATTAAAAATTACAGAAAGCTCTTGTATTGCTTGGTTTTTTTTTTTATAATTTCTCAAATTACTAGTACAACTAGTATTCCCATGTCTATTCTATTCATGCAGGACAAACAAACAAATGAAGTAAGAAGTGAAAACTATTTTCCGAGTAGGGACAGCTTTTTTCCTTTTCTTTTTAAACAGATAGATAGTTTGCATTCCAGGTTGACTCTCTTCACACTGAAATATGAGCTTTTTTCACATTTGGATTCATGAATATTTGATTTCTAAACTGTGTGGTGAACTAAGTGGAAACAATTAAACAGTCTCAATATTTTTTATGATTTAAAAATATATTTTTATGAATTAATTTTTGATGTTAGTGTATGTTTCCTTTATACTCTTCTCCCCCATTTTCATTTTAGAATATAAATAAATAAATAAATAAATAAATAACACAATGTACCCTTAGTGCCAAATTAGGGATCATGAAAATTTGGTTTCTAAATTTGAAGTGTCCCTCACATTCACATTTAAAGAAGCCACAAATTAAGTGCATATGTGCTATTTTAGTTTTTATCACAATATTGGAGTTCTGCCGTAGGAACAAACACATTTCTTCGTCCATCTACCTCTGCTAGTTCCTCAGTCACGTCGAGAGTCTCTGAACAAAAATCAAGAAATGTAACATTTTTTGAAGTTGTAACATTATGAATCTCATCTCATCTCATTATCTCTAGCCGCTTTATCCTGTTCTACAGGGTCGCAGGCAAGCTGGAGCCTATCCCAGCTGACTACGGGCGAAAGGCGGGGTACACCCTGGACAAGTCGCCAGGTCATCACAGGGCTGACACATAGACACAGACAACCATTCACACTCACACCTACGGTCAATTTAGAGTCACCAGTTAACCTAACCTGCATGTCTTTGGACTGTGGGGGAAACCAGAGCACCCGGAGGAAACCCACGCGGACACGGGGAGAACATGCAAACTCCACACAGAAAGGCCCTCGCCGGCCACGGGGCTCGAACCCGGACCTTCTTGCTGTGAGGCGACAGCGCTAACAACTACACCACCGTGCTGCCCAATGTTTCATGTGTAGAATATTAATTTTAATTGTGATTGATCAATATAGCTGTAAAATAGCTTTATTTTCATGACCATATTATATTCACCGTTGTTGGAAAATCATGTGAAAAGCTGGAAACAATATGAGAATATCAGTATAACACCTTCGACCACAATTTTCTGCTTGTATATACAGGGTGTTTCAAAAAATTTGATATCATTTGAGATGTAAATATCCCAAAAACTACATAGTCTAGGCAAATGAAACTGAACGGGCTTAATGTTGAGTAATATAAGATTTATTCCTCAAAATTTGTATGAGAAATTCAAAGGTATGTGGATTTCACGAACGATTTCACAAATTTTCAATATATGCGAACCCGCTCAACCGTCTCTTCCGATGCTGGTGGTTACCCAGATCCTTTTGCCCTACTGCACACACACACAGCCTTCGTCTTTGAACTTTTTGTGTTGTGTCCAAATCTGCATTGCAGTTGGTGCATTTTTAGATAATTCTCTCATAAATGCACGCTGCACAGTTTTGTTTGACTGTGTTCATGCGTACTCTAACACACAAAATACCTTTTCTTTTCCAGTGAATGGCATTTCTGTACTTAAAAAGATAAAAACAAACAACATTAAACATAAAATTTTGATCTGTTTCCACACATGCTGTTAAAATTTGAGGTCAATTGAACGAGAATTGGCAAAGTTATTAGATTGTGAAATGATATCAAATTTTTTGAAACACCCTAGCTACAATATTACTACCGTATAGTTGTAACGAGCTGACAGTTTGGAACACCCTAGCTACAATATTACTACCGTATAGTTGTAACGAGCTGACAGTTTGGATCTATTTAAAAGACTGAAATGAATCAATGCAACAATGTTGAAGGCTCATTAATTCACATGGGGCACAAAGGCTAGCCCGTATGATCCAGTCCCACAGAAGATCTACTGTAGCACAAACTGCTGAAAAAGTTAATGCTGATACCTATGGGTCAATCCATGTGAAATCACCAGAGGCCTCGCCACTGACCATCTCAGATTTGCTTCATACTTTCCGGAAATACTGTCAGTGTGCCCAATAAATAGTGTACAAAATTTTAGGCTTGTACCTTCATTAGTTTCTGAGATATAGGGGCTTTAAAAAAGGGGCATGGCCCCAATTTCACTGTTAAAACGCGTGCTACAGAAAACGGACCTAACTTCCATAAGTCATTACTTTTAAACTATTCATGCAAGATACATGAAATTTTCAAGGATTGTTCTTCAATGCCAGACGCCTTTAAATACTAAAATAGAAAGTTCACAGTTCAATATTTGCCAAGTTATGGCTTACTGAAAATCATTAAAAAAAGTGCTTTGGAGCAACTTTGACACCCCATATCTCCACATTAAAGCAAACCAGATCTTTCAGATTTTCTTATTTATTACTCATGTTATAGTACTCTTTAGGCAACTAGGTATGTGTTCAAAAGAAATCAAACTTTCTGATTTATTAGGCTTTAAAAATTAAAAAAAACATTTTGTGCCTATAATTCAAATGTATATTACAAATGTATGACAAGGTCTACCATAAAACAATTATACCACTGGAAAGAGCTTGTTTTGATTAGCAAATCCACAAAATATGAAGTTGGTACCCTAAACCAAACTATAAATATTAAGGTATCAAGTACGGTAAGTTTTACGATAGACGGAAATGCTGTTTTAAGGCATATAATCTACTAGCAGACAAACTAGCAAAACATCATTTCATTGCCAAACACCAGAATGGATATTTGAAGAATTTGAAGGAAAATCTATCAGCGGATGAATATATTATGCTTTTGGATTTTGCCAAAAACTATTCATTCTGTATACAGGATTCTACCCAGGGATACCACTGGGACAACAGCTAATGCACTCTTCATCCATTTGCAGTGTACATTAGCGCAAAGAATGAAGATGGTACAAAAGTAACAAAATGCATCTCTATCTGCATAATAAGTGACTGCCTTAAGCATGATACAGTGGCCGTGCATGTATTCTTAAAAAAGGGTTTTGCCATATGTATGCCATATATATATCCCCAGCTGAAACAGGTCATTTACTTCAGTGACTGATCAGCAGCCCAATACAAAAACTATAAAAATTTCACAAATCTGATAAAGCATGTAGACGATTTTGGACTTTTGGCAGAATGGCATTTCTTTGCCACTTCTCATGGTAAATCACCCTGTGATGGTATTGGAGGCACTGTAAAGCAGTCAGCAGCTCAAGCTAGCTTACAGGCAGTCACGAGTGATCACATACTAACCCCATCTGATCTGTTTTTGTGGGCAGAAAAACATATCAAGAATATCCATTTCATCTGGGTTGGTACAAGTTATGGAGAGTGGAAAAGCATTGGAGACAAGATTTTCAAGGTCAGCTACTATTCCCGGAACAGGAGACAACCACTCATTCATTCCAATCATGTCCAACCAGCTGCAGGTCAGCAGGGTATCAGGTGGCCCTAGCTTCACTGTGGATATGAGTGGGAATCGGCCACAAGTAATGCATAAAACCCCTGTTAAATCAGCAGTCTCTCTGGCAGATACAATTCCTGGTAAATATGTTGTATGTTTGTATGCCAGACAGTGATGGATAGGCAACATTCGTGCATTATCAGAGGAGGAACAAGATGTACAAGTAACATTTATGCATCCTCATGGTCCCTCTCAGGCGGCACGGTGGTGTAGTGGTTAGCGCTGTCGCCTCACAGCAAGAAGGTCCAGGTTCGAGCCCCATGGCCGGCGAGGGCCTTTCTGTGCGGAGTTTGCATGTTCTCCCCGTGTCCGCGTGGGTTTCCTCCGGGTGCTCCGGTTTCACCCACAGTCCAAAGACATGCAGGTTAGGTTAACTGGTGACTCTAAATTGACCGTAGGTGTGAATGTGAGTGTGAATGGTTGTCTGTGTCTATGTGTCAGCCCTGTGATGACCTGGTGACTTGTCCAGGGTGTACCCCGCCTTTCGCCCGTAGTCAGCTGGGATAGGCTCCGGCTTGCCTGCGACCCTGTAGAACAGGATAAAGCGGCTAGAGATAATGAGATGAGATGAGATGGTCCCTCTCAGACTTACAGCTGGCCCAGGAGAGAGGATAACTGTTGGGTCCCTCTGGTGCATGTCATGAAAATCATTGATGCCCCACTTACATCAACTGGCAGGCAGTATAAACTTCCATCTGATGTGGAAAAGCAAATCAATACACTGTTTAAGCTCTTCAAATAAAGTATTTTTAAGGTTGTTATTTTTCCTACACTGTAGGTTTGTAATTGTATTGTAATATGCCTTAAAACAGCATTTCCGTCTATCGTAAAACATGCCGTACTTGATACCTTAATATTTATAGTTTGGTTTAGGGTACCAACTTCATATTTTGTGGATTTGCTAATCAAAACAAGCTCTTTCCAGTGGTATAATTGTTTTTATGGTAGACCTTGTCATACGTTTGTAATATGCATTTGAATTATAGGTGCAATTTTTTTTTTTAAGCCTAATAAATCAAAGTTTGATTTCTTTTGAACATATACCTAGTTGCCTAAAGAGTACTATAACATGAGTAATGAATAAGAACATTTGAAAGATCTGGTGTGCTTTAATGTGGAGATACTGTATGGGGCATCAAAGTTGCTCCAAAGCACCTTTTTTTTTTTTAAATGATTTTCAGCAAGCCATAACTTGGCAAATATTGAACTGTGAACTTTCTATTTTAGTATGTAAAGGCATCTGGCATTGAAGTTCAGTCCTTGAAAATTTCATGTATCTTGCATGAATAGTCTAAAAGTAATGACTTATGGAAGTCAGGTCCGTTTTCTGTAGCACGCGTTTTACCAGTGAAATTGGGGCCACGCCCCATTTTTAAAGCCCCTATATCTCAGAAACTAATGAAAGTATAAGCCTAAAATTTTGTACACTATTTATTGGGCACACTGACAATATTTCCAGAAAGTATGAAGCAAATCTGAGATTGTCAGTGGCTAAATCTGGTGATTTGGGGCGGAATTACCCCTTTCTGTTTTAGCCAGTGTTAACCTTTTTAGCAGTTTATGCTACAGTAGCTCTTCTGTGGGCTAGCCTTCATGCCCTGTGCGTATCAGTGAGCCTTCATCACCCATGACCCTGTCGCCAGTTCACCGGTTGTCCTTCCTTGAACCACTTTTGTTCGGTACCAACCACTGCATACCAGGAACACCCCACAAGATGTGCCATTTTGGAGATGCTCAGACCCAGTCATCTAGCCATCACAATTTGGCCCTTGTTAAAGTCTCTCAGATCCTTACACTTGCCCATTTTTCCTGCTTGACTGTTCTCTTGCTGCCGAATATATCCCACCCCTTGACAGGTGCTGCTGTAATGAGATAATCAACGTTATTCACTTCACCCTTCACTCAAAAAAACCAACATGGGTGTCTGTTACATGAACCTAAGTCTAACATGTAACGGTTGACATTTAGGTCACTCAACAAAATTGTTTCTGGCTAAGTTAACACATTTTACTTGGGTGGAAATACTTTCCATAATTTTATTATGTTCACTGAGCAAGTTATTTTTTTGAGTGTTCAGTGGTTTTAATGTTATGGCTGATCAGTGTATTATACTATCACAGAATCCTGTAGTGGGAACTTTTTGACTAAAATTCTGAATGTTTTGAATGTTATCAATTTCCTTATTAAAGTCCTAGTATTACTCGAGAGCCACGGTTGAAACCTTTAGCAAGACTTATGACACTAATCAGCTCAGATTGATGCTTGGATCGTATTAAGTTTGAGAGTCCTGGGATATTAACAACTGTTTTCTGAATCAGCGTCCAATAGGAAACTTCAGGACCACAACTGGGAACTACTTCAGTGTGTTGTGATAAAAGCTGGTACTAAACGGTGTAATGGTGTAATTATCCTGTCAGGAGAATGAAATTCCACATTGTTCCATGTTGAGTGAGAGCAAAGCTCTGTAACCAGGTATTATCCACCATTTTTGTTGGTAAGAGTAGTGTAGGCTGACACTTTAGACTTGGATTTAAATCCTGTGGCTCACATTGCATCAGAGTGGCTTTTCATTTCCGACACAGTGTCTGGTTTGTCGGTCTTGAAAAATCCAAAGAGATTTGTTGTTGTTGTTGTTGTTGTTTAAACCGTTCACTGAATTTAAGGAAAACGTACGTAAGCTGCAGATGATCATTCCACATCATTCTTACTTAAGGATTCAGTATTTTAAGATTCAGTATTTCATGTGATGAAAGCCATAGAGGTTTGATTAGCAGTTGATGTTAAGTGTAATATTGAGTGTTATTAAGTGTAATAAGTTGCTATTACAGAATCAATGTCTGATGGAAATGTTGATATGCCTGATTTTCTGTCTGTCTGCACTCAAACGTAAAACACATAACAGCTACATATTAGGTTGTTAAATCATTATTTTTGCTCATTAGCTAGCTTAATGTACATATTTTCCATATATAGCTGTGTTCACCTTTCAATGTTGAAATTCACAAGTAACAAATATGTATTTAGCACATTTAGCGAACAGCTAATTGCTAATCAACTTGAATTATTTTCAAATGAATTCTAGAATGCAGAAGACTATTTGATGTCATTCTAAAATGTGCTCAGTATGGAATGAGAAATGTGCCACTACAATCTGAATTTAAAATCTAAAAATAATGTAAAGGTTTTTTTTTTTTTTTTTGTAGTTGAATTGGCTCAAATTGCACTTGGCTTGAATATGTGTGTCAAGTTTCAAATTCAATTTTGTAAGAATCAGGTGTCAATTTCATATTCAGATTTCAAATTCAGTCACTCAAAATTCAAATCCAATGCAACAATCCATTTCAAATTCAGTTCTACAAATTCATATTTATATATTATATAACACAACATCATTGGCTCATTGGTTAAAATGGCAGTGATTGAATCTGTGCTTGTTTGTTTTTCCTGATTCCCCAGATACATCCCCAGATGTTTTTAATATCAAACCTGACACACGTTCAAGCCATGAAATACAATTTCAATTTGATCTAATTTAACTACAAAGCATCACTTCCAAATTCAAATAAATGCATAAAAATTCTAATTTGTGCATCTGAATTTCAGATTGTAGTGGGACATTTCTCAATCCAGGCTTGACTTCTACGAGACACTCTAAACTGCACAAAAACCTGTTTGAATTCCTTTTAGAATGCACAAGACGTCTGTGAGACAGTCTAGAATGGATTAAAGGCTTTTTGAAGCCCTTCTAGGATACACAAAAGACTGTTTGAATTCCTTCCAGAATGCACAAGACTTCTCTTAAACACTCTAGGCAGCTTGAAAGGCTTCTCTGAGTGCATGAATGACTGTTTGAAGTCCTTCTGGAATACACGAAAGACTGTTTGTTTGTTTGAGTTCCTTCCAGAATGCACAAGACTTCTCTGAGACGCTCAAGAATGCATGATGGACTGCTTGAATTCCTTCTAGAATGAACAACACTTCTCTGAGATATTCTAGAATGCAGGAAGGACTGCTTGAATTCCTTCTAGAATGAATAAAACTTCTGAGACATTCTAGACCGCTTGAAAAGCTTCCCTGAGACATTCTAGGATGCAGGAAAGACTGCTTGAATTCCTTCTAGAATGAATAAGACTTCTCCGAGACACTATAGACAGCTGAAAGGCTTCTCTGAGACATTCGAAAATGCATGAAGGACTGTTGGAATTCCTTCTAGAATGAACAAGACTTCTCTGAGACAATCTAGAATGCATGAAAGACTTCTCTGAGGTATCCTAAAATGCACAAAAGACTGTTTGTTTGAATTCCTTCGAGAATGCACAAGACTTCTCTGAGACACTAGACAGCTTGAAAGGCTTCCCTGAGACATTCTAGAATGCATGAAAGACTGCTTGAATTCCTTCAAGAATGAATAAGACTTCTCTGAGACATTTTTGAATGCATGAGAGGCTTCTCTGAGGTATTCTACAATGCATGAAAGACTGATGAATTCTTTCTAGAATGCATACGACTTCTCTGAGACACTCGAGACAGCTTGAAAGGCTTCCCTGAGACATTCTAGAATGCACGAAAGGCTGTTTGAAGTCATTCTAGAATGCACAAAAGACCTCTGAAGCAGCCAGATGTGGCATTATTCGAGATCTCTTTTATGACCTCACCATATTCTTACGTATGTCAAACCTCTCCATCCAGCTTTTTCATGTGATTGTTCCTTCCATGAAACAAAGTTCTCCCAACTTGCCCACTAGCACGCAAACTTTCCAAGCCAAATACGATTGCGTGAGTGCAGGTGTAGGCCAGGAGTGTAGCCCTACCTACTTGCTCTTCAGGTTTACAGGGAGGACCAGGCCCAGTGACATCTGTGTGTGTGTTCATTCTTTTAATTAATACGGTTTGCCAAGACAAGATTGAATCCTTTGGTATGCTGAACAACTTGAAAAGCTTCCCTGCACAAACAATGATTGCTATTCTGGTGTGTTCTGTATTTCCCAAACCTGTGCTCTTCCTGTACAAGCTGTTCAGAAGGCTTGGATATAAAATTTACATTGAAAAACTTAAAGATGCAATATAATTTTCATTTTATAAAAACTGAAACAGTCTGCTGTTCATAGTAGTTACTCTTAGATTTGCAGACTGGAATTGTCCATTATTTTATTAATCTATTGATGTTTCGCAGAGTTATTGTTATCTTTTGTTTGTTTGCTGTTTCAAAGGCCAGTGTTATAGTTTTAGGACCGTCCCATTCAAGCATCCAATATGGTTCTGATCACATAGGTCTGGATTTAAGAATATTTAAGGAAATTGTAATAATTCTTTTAACAGGGTGATCATCAAGAGAGATTTTCGTTTAACTTCATGCTATCTACAAGCCTCGAAGCCATTCTCATTTCATTCATACTTTCTTCAGTTGTTTCACTTAGTAATGCACCCAACAGTCTATGAAGGACTGTTTCCCACATTTATAACACACTCTTAGCAACAACTCTTGTAGCTAGGGTCAGACCCTTAATCAAGCATACACCTTTTGGACCTTTATGTATTTCTAGACAACGCAACGCACAGGTTAGTTCTGTTTCCGAGAATGCACAATATTCGACTGAAAACTATACTTGTATCTTTCAAGTCTCCTCTACAGTTATTGACATTGTGTAAATGTTTTAACATTTTGCATAATCTTGTACTCTCTGAAAATCTGTCCCTGTGATGTCACAGCCACAAGACAAATAAATGTGATGTCCATAGATCTGCCTACGATATGCGGCATCTCATTGCACAAGTTCAACTCTCACAACTAACCAAACATGCAAGTCAAGTCAACTTTATTGTCAAATATGCTATACATGCTCGACATACAGCACAGATGAAATTTCAGTCCTCTCTGACCCATGGTGCAAACAGGCAATGCAATAAATAAAAATAGAATAATTGAAACAAACAAACAATATAACCAGTATAAACACTATAAACACTCTAGATAGGAACTAGACATAGACTAAACACTCAGACAATATAAACAGTATAAACACTCTAGATTTGAACTAGACATAGACTAAACACTCATATATGCATATACATATACAGTCTGATCTTTTATATTTCATATATTTTGTAATTGTTAATGTATCATGTTATTATGCATACGGATGTAGCAATACTCATCTCATTATCTCTAGCTGCTTTATCCTGTTCTACAGGGTCACAGGCAAGCTGGAGCCTATCCCAGCTGACTACGGGCGAAAGGCGGGGTACACCCTGGACAAGTCGCCAGGTCATCACAGGGCTGACACATAGACACAGACAACCATTCACATTCACATTCACACCTACGCTCAATTTAGAGTCACCAGTTAACCTAACCTGCATGTCTTTGGACTGTGGGGGAAACCAGAGCACCCGGCGGAAACGGACACAGGGAGAACATGCAAACTCCGCACAGAAAGGCCCTCGCCGGCCACGGGGCTCGAACCCGGACCTTCTTGCTGTGAGGTGACAGCGCTAACCACTACACCACTGTGCCACCCATATTGGGTATCAGTTTGTGCTCATTTACTCATTCTTGTATTCATAAAGAATGGTCTAATATCAGTACGTGACGCAAGTAAAGCAGTGAAGCGAGCGTGCAGAGAAACTGTCACAAGTGAGAGCGAGCACTTCACTTCAGTGAGCACTGAGCACTGATATATTCACTTTTCTGTTCGCAGAGGTTTACATTTTCCTCATGAATCAAGGTGCAATCAGACGAGAAAAGTGTAAACCCTGGCGATAAGCACAAGGAGTACACAATAGCAGCTAACATAAATGGCGCTAAATAAAAGTCCCTGATTGTGTAAATGCGTTATTCATTTCTGTGCCTGATTCAATATTGGTGAGAACCAAAAAACACGTACTCATGTTTTGGATGCAGCCATGATGATTCACAAACATATATTAAGTAAGAACTTAATCAAGCATGTAGATGAGTAATTAAAGTTTACGATACTTTAAAGTTTAAGGGCTCGATGGCACATCTCTGGGGTTTGTTGGGTTTGAATTCCCAACCTTCTGATCCTATGAACAGAAACTGATGAGAATTTGGAAACCTTTCTTGCTTAATCATAGCTCAAAAAACATTTACACCGCTTATGTTTTTCGTTTTTCCTGCTTATTATAGGGTGTAGTCTGTGATGAGCCATCCAACTAACCAAGTCCCCAAAATTTTAACTGTACAATTATCAAGGTGCAGCCATGCTAACGCCAAAACGCACCAAGTATGAAAACACCCTCATGTGAGCTTGGAAGGTGTAGGATGTGACTCACTTCTTTGCAGGTTTTGTAACCGTACGAGTGTGAAAGATTTCTCAAACTATGTATATTACCAAACCGTGATCACTATTTGAGTATGCTCTGAAATGCTTGTATCACATAGTAAAAGAAGAATAAAATGAGAGTTTCAGTCTCTGTGTTTCAGCCCCATGCAGTGTGGCGCCTTTGCTCCCTGAAGGTGCTGCTCTATTCTTCTTCCCTTCTCATATGCAATTTGGATGTGTGACTCCTGGCCATGCGACTCTGTGTCAGGATCGTCACCCAGTGTGAACAGTGCAGGCAGCTGTGACCACATGATCAGTATCAACTCAGGCTACGTGAGTATGAATTATTGTGAAGTCTCATGGAAAATTCAATGAACTGGATTTCATACGAATGTTAAAGGGATATAGCTCAACAAGTGAACAGGCAGCGGGAAAGCAGAAAGAGCTTTTCAGTTTATGTTCATTTTTGTGTACTGTAAATCTGTGTAAAATTAAGTAGAAAAAAATCTGTTTTTTCATATTAATGACTAAAAGTAATCCAAAACAAATTCATAAATTAAGACTAGACATTCAATTAGGACAAAAGTAATAGTGCCCTAGCCTGGCAAGCCAGACTAAATGTGAATATTTAGTCTGGCCTCGATCCGTAGACATTTCCGAAGCGGGTAGGAGGAACAAACCGCTGTCTTTCAAACTGTCTCTGTGTGTATAGGCCAACGCTCTGACCAATCAGCGCAACAGTGACTGTGACATAGTCAGAGCGACAGAAAGCAGTGGGGGAGGCCTTGAAATTAAATAATTTTTCAAAATGCGTATTAATTAATAAACAGGTTCTAGATATTAAGAAGTTTGGAGATAATGACCACAAGTTTGGAGTCTGTACCACATACACATTTTTTTCCAAGTGTTTTTCAAGGGTTTGCTTAAACAGTTTTTGAGAGTTTTTATTTAGTGGTGTTTGGTGAAATAATTTCCCTTAAATTTAAAATAACGGGAAAATAAGAAACAATCAAAAAGTAATGTTTCAAAGCTGTTTATTAATTCTTCGTACTGCACAAACTAGCCCCATCCTTTTGGCTACGAGCGGAGCCAGCTGGTAGATCAGACTTTTGCCATAGCCGGTCGGCAAAACAGCGAAAACGTCCTTCTTGAAAAGGAATGAGCGGAGAGCCTCTTCCTGCTCATGTTTCAACGAAAACTCCAAGTCTAATTCTTCTAAAACTGATTCCAAAGCGGAGTCAAACGCGCGCTGTTCTCTAGCCCGTAGCCATCTTTCCTGTTGCGCTTTCTCCAGCGTCGCGCAGCTTTGTCGTCACTCCTACAAAAGCCCGCCCAAAGAATCCAAACAAAAACCTTGCGTTGTGATTGGTGGGCACGATTTGATGCCCAGGGTGTTTTTGTTTATATGGTGCGAGGCTAGACCCATTCGCTAGGCAAAAAATATTTTTGGCCGCTAGGTGGTTGGGTCTAGTTTACTAGGCTAATAGTGCCCTATAAACAGAGGAAGTGTTAGTGTTTCTATGGTAGCTGATGTACTGCAATGGCTCCATTATTGGAGAATGTAGTTTAGTTGTTTTCAGCTCTCTGTAAGTTTTGTCTTTTATGGCGTTTTATGGATGTCACCTAATCAGCTGTGCTTTGACCCTGCTTGTTAATTTATGGCTGACTGACTGGTGATGTTCTATTCTGTATCGCTCTTTTCCAGAGTACAGAAATGAAACAAAATCTGGCAACATGTGCTCCGAAACTATCATTGGCATGACAGTTTAAGTCGAGCTCACATCAACTAGGCCTACATTATTTTAGTGGTAGAGAATGCCGCCTCTGAAATGACACTTTTTTTTTTTTTTTTGCCTAAAGCAGCTTACTTTAACTAATAACAGTGACCATAACCTTGAGCCCTGGAGAATACATGGCTCAGTAGGACTAAGTTCGGAACAGTCTTGTTCAATGTCAGTGCTGAGAGCACTACTGGTGCAACACACTTTGGTTTGCACTCGAAAAGGAAGTTACGAGGTGGTGTGAGAAACACTGGGTTAGTTTGTCTATGCGTTGGGGAGATAAGAAAAGCAAATATCAGTCTTTCTGATCCACTGCTCATTTATACTGCCTTGCTGTAGAACAAGGATGCATTGAGTTATCCAAAGCTCCAAGTACAAACTGTATGTGACAAATAAATGTCACTACATGTGAAAGCATTGATCAGAAAAGTACTTTTAAAATAATTGCTTGGAATTAGACGTCATGGCATACGAATGAGGGCAGCACAGTGGTGTAGTGGTTAGCACTGTCGCCTCACAGCAAGAAGGTTCTGGGTTCGAGCCCAGTAGTTTCCCCCACAGTCCAAAGACATGCAGATTAGGGTAATTGGTGACTCTAAATTGACCGTAGGTGTAAATGTGAGTATAAATAGTTGTTTGTCTCTATGTGTCAGCCCTGCAATGATCTGGCAACTTGTCCAGGGTGTACCCCGCCTCTCGCCCATAGTCAGCTGGCATAGGCTCCAGCTTGCCTGCAACCCTGCACAGGATAAGCGGCTACAGATAATGGATGGATGGCATATGAATGCAGACAGATCAGAAAGACGAATGTTTGAAACATGCGAGACTGGTTTTAGACTTTTCTTATCTTTCTCAAGTGTTACAACGTCACTGTTACTTGTCTTGACCTTCAGTGGCTGTTTCCACTGCCCCATAGGTAAATTATTCAACTTCAGGTTTTTGATAACACGTTAGGTGCAAAAGTTCAATTTTTTATTAGTATTAGTAGCAGGAATTAAACAAAAAATAAGTTTTCTATCATTAAAGATTAGAGGATATTGTTCTTTGAATCTGTTTTATTTGTAGAGCAAAGGACACATCAAGCCAAAATTCAATTAACAGCCATACATGAGCTACAAAGTACATTTCCAGTTTCAGTGTTTGGGCTAGACTGCTGACAACAAAAATAAATTTATCAGCGCAGTGCCGCGAGCAAAATTATGACTGTGTAGCATGTTACATGTGCAATTTTTCAAATGCATTCATCTCAACTGAAACTGTTGACCCTGAAATGGAGAGTAGAGCAGGGGCAGCGCGTATCAGTAGGCTAGCAGGGCTAAGCCCCCCTGTCTTTCAAAGGTAAAAGAAAAATCGATATAAGGTTTCATATTTTGGGCATCCACATGATCTTATCTGCAGTTAACAAACATTTTTGTGATCTTTTTGAAACCGAGTGTAACAGCACCACTAAAGGTCGAGCAAACGCACACAATTCTATGAAGCGCGAGGCTGTGGACTAACAGTAACCAGCCCAGTGCTGGACACAAGGACACTCTCTGCTGTAGGTTTATGCAACCAGTCAGCAACAGTCACGTCACGTGACTACACAGTGTGAAATGCCTGCCCTGTTTTGAGCTCCAGTGGGCTAATATATCCTAGCCCATTTTGATCACTTTAATAAATCACCAGTAGGCATGTTCCAGATTCAGTCGCATGTGTAATGAACATGAACGAAGTGGATTATTTACTCTATTTATTATTTTTCCACTAAAAGGTGTTTGGAGGAGAAAATGAAGTTAATAGACTGAGCACATGTCGTCTAATCAAAGCATAAATTACATAAAAGGACAGATGACAAAACCGTAAGTTTAGTTGTTTTTTTGTTGTTGGGGGTTTTTTTGGAACAAAAGAGTTACAACTTTTCTGTGTCCTGTGTTTTTTATTCAGATGAAACGCAGTTATGCAGATTAAAATGCAAAAAGTTATGTATAAACTCTTAAATTATATATTAGTGATATATCTTATTCACTGTGCCCCTCAGGGGGAAAAAAAAATTGCCACCGGCACCACTGGAGCAATGTATGGTGTGGAATTTCCTTGTAGCTTAATGATGCATAGAGTATGCAGTTCTACTGGGAGGTTTTGCCCTCATGTTCAACTCAAGCGTGGTTCAGCTTATTTGAGCTACCATGTGCCATGGTCTGACTCTAAACTAGCTGAGAAGGTTGGGGTAGTGATGTGCAACACGTGGCTCCATAAGTATTTTCTCACATAGCACTAGACACAATTAAATTCTCTCCGATGTGTTTTTATTTATTTATTTATTTTTTAAAAAGACTATTCTAACTGCAGTCTTGTGTAGTTGACTGTTGGCTTCATCTAGTTAGAAATCTTTTCAGACTAGCAAAGTTACTTTACCGTCTACCTGCATCTCCTTTCCATCTGCCTCAGTGTTTGACTAGATGACCTGCCCACAACAGTGACTAGTGAATTTTTTAGTTGACTAGACTATGCCATCTCTAGTACATAGGAAATTACACACCACTCTGAAGTAAAGCATACTTTACTTTCCTGTCCATTCGTGGCAGTGACGACAGTATGGAGCATCTCTCTGCTGAGGAGCGCGCATGTCTCACATTCCTGGAGGAAACCATTGAATCTCTGGAAGTGGAGAACGACAGTGGCTTGTCAAACAATGAACCAGGTCATGGGTCTCGCAGTCTGACAAATAAGATGGCTCACCTTAACTTTATTAGCCAAGCTAAACCAGAGGGTGAGTATGAAGGGGCACATGAGCACAGATTTCGGTGTCTGCAAAAATGTCATGAAGTATCAAAGAAAGCCTTCATAATGAAGACGAGGGTTTATTTGTGTCTTGGATCAAATTTATCATACACTCACTGAATGATTTAGCATACAATGGAAAGGCCATAAAACAGAATCCTAGAAGGATGATCCAGGAAGTAACTGGCGGTGGTAAAAATTAAGTAGAGAAACAAGACATTTCAGGAAAAAAGGCCTGCATTACTTATGAAAACAAAGTCCTTCTGAGGTTATTGGAGCCCAGTATTTTTGTAAAAGGTACAAAAAAAAAAAAACCATGATCTTCTAAATTGGTCTATGGTTTAATTATAGTTGATAATTACACAAAAAATCCAGCCCTGTGATGATCTGGTGACTTGTCCAGGGTGTACCCCGCCTCTCGCCCATAGTCAGCTGGGATAGGCTCCAGCTTCCCCGCGACCCTGCACAGGATAAGCGGTTATGGATAATGGATGGATGGATGTAATTACACCAAAAATCCTCTATTACCATCCTTCATGCATGATCATTACACAATTGCCCTGTTGCTATGCTTTATACACAGCCAAACTGGTCCTTCGGTATTGTTGTTTTGTTCATATTTACACATTCGTCACATTTCTCCACTTGTTTCTCTTTCAGAGCTATCAGTCCATGATGATCCCAATAAAATTTTGGGAAAAGACCATAAACCCCACAAATTCCTTGTCCCAACTCCACTAGTTTTAGCCAATGGCAATGCCAAATTACTGAAAAAAATTGATTTCTCCAGTACTGAACAAAAACCAGCTATACTGGTTGCCACACCTAAATCCACTGCATTTAACTCTCACCATTCCTCAGCGTTACTGACTTCCACAAATGGACCTGCAATGTCCGGTCCAAATCCTGTGAGACACGAGCCAAATGCTTACCCATCCAGCAAGCTGACGGAGTTTCCGCCGCCTTTTATACCTGAGCCTCCAGTCAAACCTGATTCTTCAAGTGGTGCTATAGCCAAAGACAACCATCCTAAGAGTAATCCCAATCCAAGGTCAGATCAGATGCACAAGAGTGTTTCATCCAATATGCCAATGGAGCTGCTTCCTCCTCCTTCAGACTTTATGGATGAGCCGGTACTCCTTCCACCAGTACACACTCTGCCAGCAGAGCAAAGCCAACTCCAAACCTCAACTCAACTCTCCTCACAGCTTGCATCCCAATTCCCATTACAGCCATGTCAAAGTGAAAGCATGCCAATTGCCCCTCCTCCAGGTTTTGATGAACATATCAAAATGAACAAGCCTTTAACACCTGATTCTACATCCCCAAGAGGACAGCTGTCCCCAAATGAGAGAGACAAATTGCATGAAAAAGTATCAATGAAGAAAGGTCCTGAAAAAGTGCCAGTATCTCCAGTAAAATCTGCTCATATTGTGTCAGACCAGGCAAATTCTCCAACCTTTGGTCCAGATACCAGTACATTCACTGTAGTGGACTATGGAGAACCTAAAAGCCCACCCAGTGTGGCACCCAAACCCAAAAAACTGCCTTCTAGCATTGTCCTAAAAAGCCACAAAGATGCCACACCAGTTCATTCCCTCATTTCACCAGGTGATCGTATGATGGTCAACCAACAGAAGGTCCACCTGGAAGCTCTGAAGAAACTTGGCTTGCTGAAGAGTGATGAAACCGACTCGGGTGTGTCTCCCAGTCCACCACACAAAGCTTCTCCACAGACTTCCTTTAACTCAAGCACTTCTGCAGAACCTACTACTGATTCTGGGCTTGTGCACACTGAGCACTATTCAGTAGTCGAGGCACAAGGAAAAAGAGAGTGTTCATTTTTTCCTGTACACCCTGAAAAAGGAGAAAGAGAAAATCTGTTGATCACAAGGGCACCAAGTCCAAAACCCTTTGAAATGAAATCGGCTTCCATGGAGCGATCAGGTGTAGGTTTGAAAAGCCTTACACTCGAGAATCCATCACAGTTTATAAGCCAGGAAGAGAATCCTGACAATGTGATGCTTCCACTTGGACATCTGCAAAATAACCGATCTCGACCTGCTTCCGAGGGAAGCGGGACAGACTTCAGTATCAACCAGATACCTCCTGAATCAAGCAGAGAGACAGAGCTCAGGAGGTCTTTGCCTAATCCTGCTCCGTCACTAGCACAGCCAAAGGTTGAGCCCCAGAAGTCTCTTCGGTCATATGGCATCAGCGTGGTCATCTGTCCACAGAGCAAGAATGGTGAGGACCGCAAGCAGGCTCTGAGGAGATTGGGACTGTTCAAAGACTAAGGTTCAAAATGTTTTCCCAACAGACTGTATATTGGACTTCCTGATCAAGATTGCTTCCCAAAACAGTAAGAATGCTGATCCAGGATATAAGATGTATATATTTTATTTTCTAATCATTAGACTGGAATGGGGAGGCTATGGTGTAGCACTTTTATTCTAGACACAAGTTTCCAATCCTAATCCTGGAGAACCCCTGGTCCTGCTCATCAGCAAAGAAACATCCCTTCCTGAGTTTTGAAGTGGGTGTGTTACAGCAGAAACTAGCATGTGCAGGTAAGTGGTCTCCAGGATGAGGTTTGGGAGCCTGTCCTGTAAAATGTAGTTACAAATGGGTCTCTGTATGTACACTGGACATTAAGAAAGGTGCTGCATGAAAACAGTACCAAGGGCATTCTTTGAATACTTGGACATTCTGGATGTGCTGGAACCTTTTTACTTTGGTGGATAAGTGTAACATTTAGTAAGTATAGACTTTGATTAAGGAAATCAAAATTCATCCACAGTGTGCCTGCTGCTGTGCTGTTTCTAGCTGAAGGATCTGTTAGGAAACGTGAAGGATAATTACAAATGTCTTGACTAAAATGCTTAGTACGAGGTGTTGCCATTAACAGACAGGCCTTGCACTCATCGTGCACAAGTTACCCTACTGTGGCTTTTTTTTTTTTCTTAGAGAGGTCTTTGTTATTGAGAATAAGGGCAAAATCTCAGTCTAAACTTTGTTTAGCAATGAAATTCAAACTGTTCTTAATTAAACTGTTCTACAAGCCTTGTTTCCAGGATACACTTATTCTCTTTTGAACAGCACTTTATTATATATATGTATGAAAAAAATATATTACTACACTCTTTTTTTATTAATAAACTTTTCATTCTTGATTGCATTACCTGTCATCCTCATTAGAGCTAAAATCTCAGGAACTTTGAATCATCAGTAAGAATGCTAATCTGGGAACAGTTTGTTGCCATAAACACAAGAGGAACCTGATTTGAAACTATCCAAGAGTGCCAGCACAGACAAGGGCATAAGCAGGGTGTGATATTTTTTGCTCAAGAATCTCCAAGCTGTTCAGGCATTAACTCACAGGCAAAGCCTTTGTTATATCCTCAAAAAAAAAAAAGCTGATCCATGTTTTTCATTTCAGCACAGCTCCGGCATACTCAGGGTTCTTGTCATGGCTTCAGCAGGTCACAGTCTAATCCTGGAGAAACCAGTCAGACCTGATTCAAGGCACCAGGTCCTTATGGCTTTAAGTCAGTGTTCTGTAACATTACTCCTGTCTCACCTTGTAATTCACGTTGCTGTTTTACCACAAATTCAGGACATCTAACCTTCTAAAGACCTCATTCATTTTGGAAATTTACAATGATGTCACACTTATGATGGGCTTAAACTTGACACATAAAACCTCCCAGTTATAGATAGCCTTGTGCTTTTCCTTGGTGTAAAGGTAATTGTTTTTCTTTCTCGCACCTTCTTGAGCTACAGGTTTTGGTATTTTTAGAAATATAACTACACTTAATACATACTTTAACATTTCATATGATCTTTTGTTATTTTGCTCTACAAGGCAAATAACTATTGACTGCTCTTAGGATTGCTGTAACACGGTTTCATAAACATTAGTGGACCCAATTTAAGTTGTTTAAAAGAAATTGTACTGTGATTACTATTCAGTGCTACACAGGCGCACACAAAAAAAAATGAGGACTTGTACTTCCATAGAGTTGTAGTGTCCTCTAGTGGATGTGTAAGTGCAACACTAGTGAGTAATTTTTATTCCGTCCTCCAGTGCACGGGTGTCGAACTTAAATTCTGCCTGAGCCACATCAGCATTTTTGTGAGTCCCTGAAGGGCTGCATTCAAAGTCTACACACACTGTCGACTGTATATATTATTTAATGTATTTAACATATTCTTCTGATTGATACCAACAATCAAGGCTATGAAATTAAAATATGATTCATGGGAAAAGGGCCAACATAAATGTTATGTATGCACAAGTAGATAATAACATTTATTATAGCCCTGTGAGCTGCAGAGGAGACTCCACAAGAGAGAACCCTGAAGACTCTGGAAAGATTCTGTATTGGAATCTGAGTTTTCTCACTCCCTCAAAGATTTTTACAAAGGATTAAATGACCAAGGACAATGGTTTGGTTAAAGAATGTATGGATGCAAGTGTTTTACTGGGAAATACACCACTCATATTTTTCATACGAGCTACAGCTGTGGTCAGAAGTTTACATACAGTGACATGAATGTCATCCTGGATATGAATGTCATGGCAATATTTGGGCTTTCATTAATTTCTTTAAACTGTTCTTTTTCTGTGGCAAACTGTACAGTATACATATTTATTTTAAAAAACACTAGAATTTGGTGCACAAGTTTTAATTTTCTTTGGGTTTTCTGAAATCAACACAAGGTCAAAATTATACATACAGGGTCAAAAATATTGTAAATAAATTCTGGCAGAATTCTGGTTGGATATTTCATGACTCTTCATGGTAGAATTGGTAGAGTATATTAAATTTGTTTTTTTTTTTCTTTTTCTTGGCATGGACTCAACTTATAAGCATGGTCCATATATTTTCAATAGGGTTGAAGTCAGGACTTGTTTTAAGCTTAATGTTAACCTGCTTTATCCTCCACAACCAGTTCTGATGCGTGTTTGGGTTCACTGTCCTGTTGTAAGTCCCAAGTTGTGTTCAAGTTTCTGATGGTTTATGCTGAATAATTCTGAGGTAGTCCTCCTTCTTCATTATTCCATCCACTTTGTGCAATGCTGCCAGTAGAACTGGTTCAAAACAGCCCCAGAGCATGATGATCCTACCACCACCACCAGCTGGTACAGTGCCCCTCTGTACATGGTGGTCATTGTGGCCAAACAACTCAATCTTTGTCTCATCTGATCATACAGCTATCCTCCAGAAGGCTTTTTCTTTGTCCTTGTGGTCAGATTCAAACTTTACTTAAGCTTGAAGGTGTCAATTTTGGAGCAGGGGTTTATTTCTTGGATAGCAGCCTCTTAGTCCATGGTGATCTAAACTGTAGACAGTGATCCATCAGCTTCCGGTTCATGACAGGGCTGTGCCATGGTAGTTCCCAGGTTGTTCCTGACCATCCAAGCCAAGTTCCTTTCAGCTGAGGGTGACAGTTTGGTTTTCTTGAAGCAAAGTACAACCCCGATTCCAAAAAAGTTGGGACAAAGTACAAATTGTAAATAAAAACGGAATGGAATAATTTACAAATCTCAAAAACTGATATTGTATTCACAATAGAACATAGACAACATATCAAATGTCGAAAGTGAGACATTTTGAAATTTCATGCCAAATATTGGCTCATTTGAAATTTCATGACAGCAACACATCTCAAAAAAGTTGGGACAGGGGCAATAAGAGGCTGGAAAAGTTAAAGGTACAAAAAAGGAACAGCTGGAGGACCAAATTGCAACTCATTAGGTCAATTGGCAATAGGTCATTAGCATGACTGGGTATAAAAAAGAGCATCTTGGAGTGGCAGTGGCTCTCAGAAGTAAAGATGGAAAGAGGATCACCAATCCCCCTAATTCTGTGCCCACAAATAGTGGAGCAATATCAGAAAGGAGTTCGACAGTGTAAAATTGCAAAGAGTTTGAACATATCATCATCTACAGTGCATAATATCATCAAAAGATTCAGAGAATCTGGAAGAATCTCTGCGTAAGGGTCAAGGCCAGAAAACCATACTGGGTGCCTGTGATCTTCGGGCCCTTAGACGGCACTGCATCACATACAGGCATGCTTCTGTATTGGAAATCACAAAATGGGCTCAGGAATATTTCCAGAGAACATTATCTGTGAACACAATTCACCGTGCCATCCGCCGTTGCCAGCCAAAACTCTATAGTTCAAAGAAGAAGCCGTATCTAAACATGATCCAGAAGCGCAGACGTCTTCTCTGGGCCAAGGCTCATTTAAAATGGACTGTGGCAAAGTGGAAAACTGTTCTGTGGTCAGACGAATCAAAATTTGAAGTTCTTTATGGAAATCAGGGAGGCCGTGTCATTCGGACTAAAGAGGAGAAGGACAACCCAAGTTGTTATCAGCGCTCAGTTCAGAAGCCTGCATCTCTGATGGTATGGGGTTGCATTAGTGTGTGTGGCATGGACAGCTTACACATCTGGAAAGACACCATCAGTGCTGAAAGGTATATCCAGGTTCTAGAGCAACATACTGTATGCTCCCATCCAGATGACGTCTCTTTCACGGGAAGACCTTGCATTTTCCAACATGACAATGCCAAACCACATACTGCATCAATTACAGCATCATGGCTGCGTAGAAGAAGGGTCCGGGTACTGAACTGGCCAGCCTGCAGTCCAGATCTTTCACCCATAGAAAACATTTGGCGCATCATAAAACGGAAGATACGACAAAAAAGACCTAAGACAGTTGAGCAACTAGAATCCTGCATTAGACAAGAATGGGTTAACATTCCTATCCCTAAACTTGAGCAACTTGTCTCCTCAGTCCCCAGACGTTTACAGACTGTTGTAAAGAGAAAAGGGGATGTCTCACAGTGGTAAACCTGGCCTTGTCCCAACTTTTTTGAGATGTGTTGTTGTCATGAAATTTAAAATCACCTAATTTTTCTCTTTAAATGATACATTTTCTCAGTTTAAACATTTGATATGTCATCTATGTTCTGAATAAAATATGGAATTTTGAAACTTCCACATCATTCCATTCCATTTTTATTTACAATTTGTACTTTGTCCCAACTTTTTTGGAATCGGGGTTGTAGCTTAGCAAAGTGACTACACCTCACAATAACTTGGATACAATTGTTTGAACAGATCTTGAAATTTGCAGTTGTTTAGAAATGGTTCCAAGAGACATTCTGGAGTTGTGTATATCTGCGATCCTCTTTCTCAGCTCTGCACTGAGCTCCTTGGACTTTCCCATTTTACTGTGTGTTGGTCAATCCAATGAGTGCTGTAAACAAACCCTTTTTATGACGCCACAGAGAAGCTACCAGCTGTAGTCAATCATGCTCACTAACAGGAAGTTAAAAGACCTCGGCCTTGGCGAGATAAGAGACATTTTGGAAGTTTCAGCACCTCTGAATTAATAATCTAAGTGAGCATATGTAAATTTTTGACCCTGTATGTATAATTTTGACACTGTGTTGATTTCAGAAAACCCCAAAAAATTAAAACTTGTGCACCAAATTCTAGTGTTTTTTTAAATTAAAGATGTATGCTGTACAATCATTCTGCCACAGAAAAAGAACAGTTCAAAGAAATGACTGAAAGCCCAAATATTGTCATGACATTCATATCCAGGATGACATTCATGTCACTGTATGTAAACTTCTGACCACAACTGTGCATCCAGGACATGGAGAACCAAAACCATGACATAAATCCCTATATGTCACTTGTGAGGAAATTGCTGAATTGTTTTTGATAAATTTGGGTATTTTTGTTTGTGAATATGTCAATATAATAAAAAGAATGTCACACATTGGCTTGAAGATATGAAGTTTATCTTCTCGTGTTGAAAAACTTGCATTTTTCATACGAAATACAGCACGGATCTGAGTGACATATTTAAATAATATTGGCTGGCTTTGAATGGTATATCAGATATATTCCATTCAACTAGCATGATACTGAACGAGTCAAAGACGAGTAGCTGAATGGAATATATCTGATATGCTACGAAAAAAGCCAGCCAATATTTTTATTATTATTATTATACATAGACATTCGATGGAACAATTATAGATTTTATAAAAAGTTAAGAACAGGGGGAACTTACCAATATTGAATGCTGATTCTGATCGAATGTAATTCAATGTTCTGTCAATAAAAATGGTCCAAGTCCAAAAAGCCTGAACAACAACTCAACTTATATACAAGCTATACAGGTTGACCGTTCAATTTCAAAATTACTTTTGTTAGTAGTTAATTGTTACATTACAGTTGTTCAAAACAAAAGGGCTTTGCTGAGTGAAGTCCTCTTGTAAAAGTCTCTATCACTTTTCCTCACCTCCAAGTAGAACTTCGAGAATATTTCCGCTATTGCTGTCTTTTCCAGTTTTTCGATGTCCGTTGGTATGTTTTTCTCTTGTAAATATGCGTGAAGAATATATAATGAAATTTTGGTAGCCTTTCGGGTGTTCAGCACGTCTTTCAGTTTAGTTATTTAGTGCTTAAACCAAGCACTGAATTAACCCCGTCTTCTCTCTCTCCCGGCTGACAAATATAGTATATATAATATGATATAATATGATAGTGCACATGCGCAACAGAAAAGTTTTGTCATTGGATCTTCATATGTGACATCGTGTTGTCTTGACAACATGCAATATTATAACAATATTGCACACTCATTCTCCATTGGCTAGAGTGGCGTAATACATGGAGGATAAGCGATATGATAAGATTGCATGGCATCAATAAACCTGCTAGAAAGGAATGAATACATGTTTTTATTCCATCTAAAAAGTGGCCCTTATGTATAATAATTCCCGATATTTCACTCTGATGATGTCACTCCCAGTGTTTTCCCACTGACAAGATGCACATTGTCAAAATGGCAAGCCAGTTCAAAATTAAAATTATTTTGATTAATTTGCATAATTTTTTTTTGTGGATGTGTCCATATAATATAAAGAACATTACATGGTGGCACAAAGATATGAAGTTTATCTTCTCGTGTTGAAAATATTTTCACTCATTTACTTCGCTCACTTGTGAATATGTTCATCACTTGAGGATAAACTTCATATCTTGGCACAACTGTGTAATATCCTCTATATACACTTACAATAAATTTACTTCAATTAAAAGTTCAGTTTCTCTCACATTTCCATATTTTTTTTTTAAATTAACCAGACATTTTTTTAACCCATCTATACCAAGGGTGCCAATAATTATGGAGCTGATGACTGTGTTCTGTAATGTGAGCACAGCGATTATTATAGCGATATAAAAATAGTAATGTGTTATTATTTCACTATTATATGCATCTTAATCTTTTATTGCAGCCATATCATGAAGGAAGAAAGAATGTGGGCACATTTGACATTTTCGCAGTAGACGTTACGAATTGAGTCGCACGTGTAATGAACGTGAACAAAGTGGATTATTTACTCTGTCATTATTTTTCCACTAAAATATGTTTGGAGGAGAAACTGAAAGTTCATAGACTGAGCACAAACTGTCTAATCAAAGGACAAATTACACAAAAATGTAAATCCGTACACAAAACTGTATGTTGTGTTTTTTGGTTTGAACAAAAGGGTTGCAACTTTTTTGTGTACCGTGTTTATTATTCAGATAAAACACAGTTCAGATTCAAATGTCAGAAGTTATATATTTAAAAAAAAAAAAAAAACACCAGCCACCACTACATATGACCGTGAGCATTAGCATTTCTTGCTGCTCCTTGTCATCCCTTTCGGAAAAGGAAGTGACACGTTTGGCCGTGAGGTTTCATTACAACTCTCCAGAAGGCTCTGAGCCCACACAAGAGGACTGAGATGATGAGTAATGCCAGTGGCCTGCTGATTTGTTTTATGTCTCACAGCTGCTCCTTCCAGCTCCTCAGTGTGAGGCCTCTTGCTCACAAACAATAACCATAATAATGCTTGTGGTTGACCAGCAATCTCCTTAATAACTCCCACTAGGTTGTGCACTAATGGTTAAACAGCGGGTCGGATGTTTGTGGGCATCATGCTGCAGCTGGAGACAGTTCTGATACTTATTTCATTATTGTATTTCCTTTGTTTGTTGATTTGTTGATTATTTTTTTTAACCATTTTAGGACATAAAAGCTTTAGTGAGCTCATCCATTTGACTTTGACCAATTTCTGAGAGACTGCATGAAACTTCTCGTTGAACCTTTTACCTATGATGACGAAGTGTGTTAATTATTGTTTTGAGATGAGTAATATATGAAATATCCAGTGTCCGAGGGATCGTATCCATTGATGTGGGGGAACAGTCATAAAGGTTTCATAAGCTAACCCATATGAAATGAATGTGAAGGTTGGCAGCAAGGACTTGGTAGCAGCTGTAGCTTTTTTCCGAAGACTCCTAAGACATCTCATCTCATTATCTCTAGCCGCTTTATCCTTCTACAGGGTCGCAGGCAAGCTGGAGCCTATCCCAGCTGACTACGGGCGAAAGGCGGGGTACACCCTGGACAAGTCGCCAGGTCATCACAGGTCTGACACATAGACACAGACAACCATTCACACTCACAGTCACACCTACGGTCAATTTAGAGTCACCAGTTAACCTAACCTGCATGTCTTTGGACTGTGGGGGAAACCGGAGCACCCGGAGGAAACCCATGCGGACACGGGGAGAACATGCAAACTCCACACAGAAAGGCCCTCGCCAGCCACGGGGCTCGAACCTGGACCTTATTGCTGTGAGGCGACAGCGCTAACCACTACACCACCGTGCCGCCCTCCTAAGACATTTGTATGAAATTCATTGAAATCATTCTTGTTTATGAGAATTGCACTCATTTTGTGCAAAATGTTTTTGAATAACTCTGTACACTTCAGTACCTAAGACATACTTTTACTTGCAAATCCTTTTGTTTTGATTGTAAAAGTTGGAAAATCAGTTGTGTTGTTAAATATGCCACAAAAAAAAAGTCAAATTAGGAAATTAACAAAGTAATATTTGTTAAATGCAGAATTTTTCTATCCTAATCCGACACTCACCGGCCACTTTAATAGGAACTTGTTCTTGATTCTAAGGTTGCTGTTCTTGGCTGCAGGAGTGGAACCCAATGTGGTCTTCTACTGTTGCATGCTGAGATGCTTTAATGCTCACCACGGTTGTAAAGAGTTGCTGTGAGTTACTATTGCTTTCTTGGCAGCTCAAACCAATCTTTCTATTTTCCTCTGACCTCTCTTACCAATAAAGCATTTCCATCTACAGAACTGTCGCTCACTCGGTGTTTTTTTGTTTTTTGCACCATTCTATCTGTGTAAACTCCAGAGACTGTTGTGTGTGAAAACCCCAGGAGATCAGCAGTTTCTGAAATACTCAAACCAGCCCATCTGGCTCAAACCAACATCCATGCCACAGTGAAAGACACACTTTGAGATCACAATTTCTCCCATTCTAACATTTGAAGTGAACATTACCTGAAGCTCTCGATTTGTATCTGCATGATTGTATGCGTTGTGCTGCTGTCAAGGGATTGGCTGATTAGAGAACTGCAGAAAACAGCAGGTGTATGGGTGTTCCTACTAGTGTTGCCACTGAGTGTATTTCTCCTGATTTAACTCACTTGCCTTGATGTGGCAAAAAAAAAAAAAAAACTAACTTTGGAGGCTAGCTTATAAGTGCTAGTGGTTCCTATTACCTTGAAATGTAATCATTAAAATCTGATTTATTTTTGCACTGATGTGTGAATCCGTTTAACGTCTCACGCCTGAAACATCCTTTTTCACAAGTCATCCATTATCTCATCTCATCATCTCTAGCCGCTTTATCCTGTTCTACAGGGTCGCAGGCAAGCTGGAGCCTATCCCAGCTGACTACGGGCGAAAGGCGGGGTACACCCTGGACAAGTCGCCAGGTCATCACAGGTCATCCATTACTGTATAGTTTATGAAAAATACATTTTAATTCACTCAGTCAACATGGTTACCTGAACGTCTTCGACCCTATGAAATAGATGGTTCCACAAGTCGGGTGGCACGGTGGTGTAGTGGTTAGCACTGTCGCCTCACAGCAAGAAGGTCCGGGTTTGAGCCCAGTGGCCGGCGAGGGCCTTTCTGTGTGGAGTTTGCATGTTCTCCCCGTGTCTGTGTGGGTTTCCTCCGGGTGCTCCGGTTTCCCCCACAGTCCAAAGACATGCAGGTTAGGTTAACTGGTGACTCTAAATTGAGCGTAGGTGTGAATGTGAGTGTGAATGGTTGTCTGTGTCTATGTGTCAGCCCTGCGATAACCTGGTGACTTGTCCAGGGTGTACCCCGCCTTTCGCCCGTAGTCAGCTGGGATAGGCTCCAGCTTGCCTGCGACCCTGTAGAACAGGATAAGCGGCTACAGATAATGGTTGGGTTCCACAAGTCATATGATCACCAGAACAATCACAGGAAGTGATCATCTGACTTTACTGAAGATCACTAGAAGAAGAAATGCAAATTCTGTCATGAATTTGTAGTTATTTTCAATAATATTATGATATTGACTGACCTTAAATCCTCATGCCTTTAGCATGGATGCTAGTTAACCACAGTTTGTGTTTTTAATACAGTGATTCTAGTCCAAAATCTCAACCCTGTTACTCATTTAAGAGCAAAAATGCAGTGAAGAAACCTTGAAAAATATAAGATTGTTACCTGGATGTTTTTCTTTAATGATTAAATTAAAATTTTATTAGCTTCTCAAGGAAAATGATCTAGATAAAATTACATTTCTAAGAGTTACAAGAATGAAATAGTGTAGAATCATAGAATCACCCATCTGTTTGTGTATTTGGTAGCTAGCTAGTTATCCAGCTAATGTTTAGAAACCACTCTAATGATTCAGAGATGTTTGTTAGCAAACATACTGGGATTATTAGTGAGCTAAGAACATGAAATCTCACTTTATCCACGTTTATTCTGTTTAGCTAGCTCAATCTCATGTTCAACTTATTGCTAATCTCAAGCTAATATTACTGTTAAGACACTTGCTAGTTTTCTGATTTAAAAAAAATAGAGGAAAACATTACATGAGAGAATAGCTAATGTACACTGCAAAAAAAAAACTGAGAACTGAATTTGAGGAGAAGATTCCTTAATATTAGTGAAATTATCTTGCATGGACAGATAATTTTACTTGACAAGACATCTTGGAATAAGTTGGTTACAATCTCGAACTAGTTTTAATAATCTCAGAGTTGGTGTCTTGTATTCTTCTAATAGGAAATGCAAGATCATTTCAAGTATATTCAAGATATTCTAACCTAAGATACCATTTTTGCAGTGTAGAAGAAAACAAGACGCCAACTCTGAGATTATTAAAACTAGTTTTAGATTGTAACCAATTTACGCCAAGATAGGGTGGCACGGTGGTGTAGTGGTTAGCACTGTTGCCTCACAGCAAGAAGGTCCTGGGTTCGAGCCCAGCGGCTGGTGAGGGCCTTTCTCTGTGGATTTTGCATGCTGTGGGTGTGCTCCGGTTTCCCCCACAGTCCAAAGGTATGCAGGTTAGGTTAATTGGTGGCTCTAAATTGACCGTAGGTGTGAATGTGAGTGTGAATGGTTGTCTGTCAGCCCTGTGATGACCTGGTGACTTGTCCAGGGTTTACCCCGCCTCTTGCCCATAGTCAGCTGGGATAGGCTCCAGCTTGCCTGCGACCCTGTAGGACAGGATAAGTGGCTACAGATAATGGATGGATATTCCAAAATGTCTTGTCAAGTAAAATTATCTGTCCAAGCAGCAAGATAATTTCACTAGTATTAAGGAATTTTCTCCTCAAATTCAGCTTTCAGTTTTTTGCAGTGTAGCTGCATTTTTGTATCTGTTTGTTTCTTAGAGCCAACATTGGAAAAGTTTGCTTTTTAAGAGTTACAAAGGGTTAAATGGCACCACGGTCATGGAACCACCTACGTGTTTGTGAATGAACATATAGGGTATAGATGACTTGCAACCACGTGATCAAAATGTGCTACGTCATGAGCATCTGCCACGATGGTGGATCTACAAAGCAACTAGGATGGCAGCCGCTGAAAGCATGTCTGTAAACAATGCTGAATTTTCTCAGTATTACACCAATTTTTAATGGTCGAGCGAAGATTCAATACAAAGAGAAGATAGATATGTGTGGTTTTGACCTAGCCTGGCAAGCCAGACTAAATGTGAATATTTAGTCTGGCCTCGATCCGTAGACATTTCCGAAGCGGGTAGGAGGAACAAACCGCTGTCTTTCAAACTGTCTCTGTGCGTATAGGCCAACGCTCTGACCAATCAGCGCAACAATGACTGTGACGTAGTCAGAGCGACAGAAAGCAGTGGGGGAGGCCTTGAAATAAATAATTTTTCAAAATGCGTATTAATTAATAAACAGGTTCTAGATATTAAGAAGTTTGGAGATAATGACCACAAGTTTGGAGTCTGTACCACATACACATTTTTTTCCAAGTGTTTTTCAAGGGTTTGCTTAAACTGTTTTTGAGAGTTTTTATTTAGTGGTGTTTGGTGAAATAATTTCCCTTAAATTTAAAATAATGGGAAAATAAGAAACAATCAAAAAGTAATGTTTCAAAGCTGTTTATTAATTCTTCGTACTGCACAAACTAGCCCCATCCTTTTGGCTACGAGCGGAGCCAGCTGGTAGATCAGACTTTTGCCATAGCCGGTCAGCAAAACAGCGAAAACGTCCTTCTTGAAAAGGAATGAGCGGAGAGCCTCTTCCTGCTCATGTTTCAACGAAAACTCCAAGTCTAATTCTTCTAAAACTGATTCCAAAGTGGAGTCAAACGCGCGCTGTTCACTAGCCGTAGCCATTTTTCCTGTTGTGCTTTAGTCCAGCGTCGCGCAGCTTTGTCGTCACTCCTGCAAAAGCCCGCCCAAAGAATCCAAACAAAAACCTTGCGTTGTGATTGGCGGGCACGATTTGATGCCCGGGGTGTTTTTGTTTATATGGTGCGAGGCTAGACCCATTCGCTAGGCAAAAATATTTTGGCCGCTAGGCGGGTGGGTCTAGTTTACTAGGCTAGTTTTGACCCATATTATTTAAAAAAGTCAGACTTTTCTGAAGATAAGACGCTTCTACCGACCATCGCGTACCCAGATATCGTGTTCTATCTGGTTTGGCTGCCAAAGAATCAAGTTCGACCTTGGACGAAACATAGCCCATTTTCTGAGTGGGTGCCCAGTCTGGATTGTTTCTATCGTATAATTTTGCCGGCGCTCCTAGAAGCGAAATGGTAATACACGTGTTAAAATTATAACAACGACTGAGTGAACCACGACAAGAGAACACTCATTTTATAGCAAAATTCTAGCAACATGAAATAAAATTCTTCCATGATATTATTGAGAAAGCTTTTGAATCTCACCTGAGATAAAATGATTACTGCAAACACGAGCTGTTTTGGTTTTAGCCTCTGTTAGATCAGCCCTGCCAATGTTGTTCAGCCGTGCTCGTCTCCTCTCCGTACTAAGCTTCAGAGTTTCCTCGCCTTCTTTCCGAATCACAGACAGAATTCTAAAAAACTTGAACGTGCCGTGGTCATGAGTACTGTTGTGACCACAACCATATACAGCACACAGATATGGCATAGCTAAAATAATGCTTAAAGCAATGAAAAAACAGAGTGCAACTATGTTTTGTATGGAATGTCGCTTGACCCTGCATTTGTATCTCCACCAACATGGCCGACATCCGGGTTTCTATTTTGCTTTGATGTCATTTGCAAGTCAAGGATTTGGTAAATAGCTAGTTATCTCATTAATGTTTGGAAAAGCCTATAAGGTTCAAGCTTTTTGCTAACTAGCAAATCTACTATGTTTATTCATAGGCTAAGAACATCAAGGCTGGTTCGAATCGTTTTTTTGCTTAGGAAGGTTCTTAACTGAGTGAAATGGCGCAACATTATCGAAGTGGCAGCCATGATAAGAGCTGTTCAAATTCTCTAAATGCTAAGAAAATGTGCTTCAACACTTCATTTCCTGTTTCCTTTAGCATAGGGTACACTGGATCATCCTTTGTGAAAGGAAAGGAGAGAATGCCGTCCCGCAATTCCTTGCGGCAGCAACATTTAAAGCGATGCACCATCGGCGCACTGGTAATCCAAACAATAATATGTATGTACAGTAGTAGGTTTGTAGGTCTAACACATTATGCCTATCTGGCATAAATTTAACAATTATTTTCATACAATAATTGGGATTCATGTTGATAGATCTTAGTGGACAGGAACGTGAGCATGAGCAACCATTCTCACTGTGACAATCATTTCATTTCAGTTTTGTGACTATATTTCTTTTTTTATTCCAATTCCAACCTTGGTAATGAAATAATATTTTTCACCATAATGTCCACGTTTATATCGCCTGCACGAAACAACATGGTAAGAACGCACAGGGAGAAGATGCGCTTTTTGTAGTCCTTCTTCAGAACATCGTAGTTGCCGCACGTCAATAACATCTGCTGTCACATAATTACGTAGCCTATTGTAAGCAGATTCTCTTCGCACCACAATTGTTTTTTCCTGCATCTTTATGAATTCTCTTTCACATCTTTCCTTGACCTCATGACATTTTCTTTCATGGTCAAGGAACAGTGGTTAGGAAAGGACACAGGATGGACTATTCAGATGTAGTCGAAATCTTACCTTGTCTGGCTGTAACAACTACTCATCTCATTATCTCATCTCATTATCTCTAGCCGCTTTATCCTGTTCTACAGGGTCACAGGCAAGCTGGAGCCTATCCCAGCCGACCACGGGCGAAAGGCGGGGTACACCCTGGACAAGTCGCCAGGTCACCACAGGGCTGACACACAGACAACCACTCACATTCACACCTACGGTCAATTTAGAGTCACCAACCTAACCTGCATGTCTTTGGACTGTGGGGGAAACCGGAGCACCCGGAGGAAACCCACATGGAGAACATGCAAACTCTGCACAGAAAGGCCCTCGCCGGCCATGGGGCTCGAACCCGGACCTTCTTGCTGTGAGGCGACAGCGCTAACCACTACACCACCATGCCGCCCGCTAGCTTTCATATAATTTTTAAATACTTAACTTTTACATGACAAAGTAGCTACTTTTTTTTCTTTTTGTTTATTTTTCTGTATCTCTGTGATCTGATTAAGTTCTGATTGTGAAGAAGTCGGCTTTTGGGGGTCATAGGTTTACTTTTGCATCTCCCTTTTTTTGGAATAATCTGCCAGCAGTTCTTTGATTTGAAACTGACATTAACTCTTTCAGGAAACACTTAAAAGTAAACAGCCTTTTGATTTCATAAAATCGGTGAAATTTAGTTCCCTCTGAAATTTGGTCATTGTGATATATGTTTATTTTTGTAGTATAAAAAAAAAAAACAGGCCATTCTGTGGCTGGGAAGTTATTTAATTTGAGGGGATTCCCGAGCATATAGTGTGCATGAAATCGCTCGCTTCATGCAGTCAAGCAGACAGAGGAAGTCCATGTGCACATGCGCACGCTTACCTGAGTCATCGTCGTCTTCTACATCTTTAGGGTTTTACGTTAGCTGGCATCCAGTGTTGCATTACTGCCATCTACAGGTTTATCTTGACCATGCACTGACAGTTACATCATTCTGTTGCGAAACGAACAGCTGATCACACCGAGGTGCTCGCTGACCACCGATATTTATTAGTTTGGTCCTTCATTTCCTTTCCTTTGCACCATAATGTCTTTTCTTCTCGCTTTCTGTTACTGTAGTCAGTCTTTCACGTTTTATTTGGACACTCACGTCCTCCATTTCCTTCTCCTGTTTCAAATTTGAATCTCACAATGCCTTGCGTGAATGGGGAAAGCTCACCACATGATGCATGATGCATCTTGTATTGTGTCATGGTGAAGCAGGAAAAAATAGTCGAGAATTTAGGGCCACATGGCCCTAAATTCATTAATTGTTCTATTTAAAAAAAAACTTATAAAATTGGAAGTCTGTGATTCAAATTCAGTAGCTTTCGGTCCATTAAACAAAAATAATTAGGTGTCAGAAAAAACTCTTATGACCTAAACTTGAAAAATCTGAAAGGCAGTATAGCTTTAAAGACATTTTTATTTTCATATTTAACACTCGTTAGCAATGTTGTTTGTTTTAATTTGATTAGTTTTAAATTGTTTATGTTTTTTCAAAAGGTTTCATTTGTTTGTCCATTTATAGGTTCTTCAGTTAAGTATTTTTTTTCCTCTGCATTTAGAATATAATTTATGAAGTGCTTTAGAGTGATATATTTCTTTCTGTATGACACCATGTCTATGAAATTTTTTTGGTTTAAAAATAAAAAAAAATACAGTGGTGCTTGAAAGTTTGTGAACCCTTTAGAATTTTCTATATTTCTGCATAAATATGACCTAAAACATCATCAGATTTTCACACAAGTCCTAAAAGTAGATAAAGAGAACCCAGTTAAACAAATGAGACAAAAATATTATACTTGGTCATTTATTTATTGAGGGCGGCATGGTGGTGTAGTGGTTAGCGCTGTCGCCTCACAGCAAGAAGGTCCGGGTTCGAGCCCCGTGGCTGGCGAGGGCCTTTCTGTGTGGAGTTTGCATGTTCTCCCCGTGTCCGCGTGGGTTTCCTCCGGGTGCTCCGGTTTCCCCCACAGTCCAAAGACATGCAGGTTAGGTTAACTGGTGACTCTAAATTGACCGTAGGTGTGAATGTGAGTGTGAATGGTTGTCTGTGTCTATGTGTCAGCCCTGTGATGACCTGGCGACTTGTCCAGGGTGTACCCCGCCTTTCGCCCGTAGTCAGCTGGGATAGGCTCCAGCTTGCCTGCAACCCTGTAGAACAGGATAAAGCGGCTACAGATAATGAGATGAGATGAGATTTATTTATTGAGGAAAATGATCCAATATTATATATCTGTGAGTGGCAAAAGTATGTGAACCTTTGCTTTCAGTATCTGGTGTGACCCCCTTGTGCAGCAATAACTGCAACTAAACGTTTCCGGTAACTGTTGATCAGTCCTGCACACTGGCTTGGAGGAATTTTAGCCCATTCCTCCGTACAGAACAGCTTCAACTCTGGGATGTTGGTGGGTTTCCTCACATGAACTGCTCACTTCAGGTCCTTCCACAACATTTCGATTGAATTAAGGTCAGGACTTTGACTTGGCCATTCCAAAGCATTAACTTTATTCTTCTTTAACCATTCTTTGGTAGAATGACTTGTGTGCTTCTGGTCTTTGTCTTGCTGCATGACCCACCTTCCCTTGAGATTCAGTTCATGGACAGATGTCTTGACATTTTCCTTTAGAATTTGCTGGTATAATTCAGAATTCATTGTTCCATCAATGATGGCAAGCCGTTCTGGCCCAGATGCAGCAAAACAGGCCCAAACCATGATACTACCACCACCATGTTTCACAGATGGGATAAGGTTCTTGTGCTGGAATGCAGTGTTTTCCTTTCTCCAAACATAATGCTTCTCATTTAAACCAAAAAGTTCTATTTTGGTCTCATCTGTCCACAAAACATTTTTCCAATAGCCTTCTCGCTTGTCCACTTGTTTTTTTAGCAAACTGCAGACGAGCAGCAATGTTCTTTTTGGAGAGCAGTGTCTTTCTCCTTGCAACCCTGCCATGCACACCATTGTTGTTCAGTGTTCTCCTGATGGTGGACTCATGAACATTAACATTAGCCAATGTGAGAGAGGCCTTCAGTTGCTTAGAAGTTACCCTGGGGTCCTTTGTGACCTTGCCGACTATTGCACGCCTTGCTTTTGGAGTGATCTTTCTTGGTCGACCACTCGTGGGGAGGGTAACAATGGTCTTGAATTTCCTCCATTTGTACACAATCTGTCTGACTGTAGATTGGTGGAGTCCAAACTCTTTAGAGATGGTTTTGTAACCTTTTCCAGCCCAATGAGCATCAATAATACTTTTTTCTGAGGTCCTCAGAAATCTCCTTTGTTCCTGCCATGATACACTTCCATAAACATGTGTTGTGAAGATCAGACTTTGATAGATCCCTGTTCTTTAAATAAAACAGAGTGCCCACTCACACCTGATTGTCATCCCATTGATTGAAAACACCTGACTCGAATTTCACCTTCAAATTACCTGCTAATCCTAGAGGTTCATATACTTTTGCCACTCACAGATATGTAATATTGTATTCAGGCTTGTTTATGGTGAATTTTCACCTCTGTTCTCATCCCTGTCATGGTTCTTCCTCCTCTTTCTTGACCTCCCACACACCCACACACCCTCTCAGACAGATCATCTGGATGACTACCGATCCCCAGCAGATTACCTACACTGATTACTTCTGCACGTAATTTCATATAATCAGATGCTTACAGGCCTTTTCTTTATGTCAGAGATGAAAGACGGAGATTAAAGCCTTGCTCTGTGATTCAGCACCAGCATGTAATCAGCAAAGTAGGACTGCTGACCCAGCTGGAGATAATGAAGAAACTTTGCCTAAATATAAATATACATTTTTAAATGTTACACTGAGGCCAAATCAGATAGTAAACCCACATCAGTTAAAGGCTAAACTCTGTAGAAATGACATCATGCCTTTATCAAGCACTGCATCATGAGCAGCTGTTCTGAGCAATTTTGTTTGGGTGTTTCACCTCTAGAGGTCACTCTGATATACATTTGACTCAAAGGTTTTGGTAAGGCATTGGTAAGGCATTGTTCCTCCTGAATCCAAGGTTCGACTATCGACCGGCCTCTCCTCTCCAGCACCCCAGCATAGGCTTTCCCAGGGAGGCTGAGAAGTGTGATCCCCCTATAGTTGGAGCACACTCTCTGGTCCCCCTTTTTAAAAAGGGGGACCACCACCCCAGTCTGCCAATCCAGAGGCACTGTCCCCGACCTCCACGCAATGTTGAAGAGACGTGTCAGACAAGACAGCCCAACAAACATCCAGTGCCTTCAGGAACACAGGATAAATCTCATCCACCCCCGGAGCCTGGCCACTGAGGAACTTTTTAACTACCTCGGCAACCTCAGCCCCTGTGATAGGCGAGTCCTCCCAAGCACCCTCAGACTCTGCGTCCTCCTCGGACAACACGAAGTTGGGATTGAGGAGATCCTCAAAGTATTCCTTCCACCATTGGATGATGTCCCCAGTTGAGGTCAACAGCACTCCAACATAAACAGTAAACAGTAGGGACAGAGCACTGTTTTCCTTTCCTGAGCCACTGGACAGTTTGCCAGAATCTCTTCGAGGCCAACTGAAAGTCATTTTCCATGGCCTCTCCGAACTCCTCCCACACCCAAGTTTTTGCTTCAGTGACTGCCAGAGCTGCATTCCGCTTGGCCCATCTGTATCTGTCAGCTGCCTCTGGAGACCCACAGGCTAACCAGGCTCAATAGGACTCCTTCTTCTGCTTGACGGCTCCCCTCACCACAGGCGTCCACCAGCGGGTTCGGGGATTACTGCCACAACAGGCACCAACAACCTTGCAGCCACAGCTCTGCACGGCCACCTCAGCAATGGAGGTGCGGAAAATGGTCCACTCAGACTCAATGTCCCCATCTTCCCCCGGTATGCAGTTAAAGCTCTGCCGGAGGTGACAATTGAAGATCCGACGGACGGGAGCCTCTGCCAGATGTTCCCAGCATACCCTCACTACTCGTTTGGGCCTGCCCGGTCTGTCCGGCCTCCTCCCCCGCCATCTGATCCAGCTCGCCACCAGGTAGTGATCAGTTGACAGCTCTGCTCCTCTCTTCACCCGAGTGTCCAAGACATACAGTCATAGATCAAATAAAACAACGACAAAGTCAATCATCGATCTGCGGCCTAGGGTGTCCTCGTGCCACATGCACTTATGGGCACCCTTATGCTCGAACATGGTGTTCGTTATGGCCAAACCGTGCATGGCACAAAAGTCCAACAACTGAACACCACTTGGGTTCAGATCAGGCAGGCTGTTCCTCCCAATCACACCCCTCCAGGTCTCACTGTCTTTGCCCACATGAGCATTGAAGTCCCCAAGTAAAACAATGGAGTCCCCTCGTGGTGCACTGTCTAGCACCCCACTCAAGGACTCCAAGAAGGCTGGGTACTTCGAACTACCATTTGGTGCATAAGCGCAAATGATAGTCAGAGACCGTTCCCCGACCTGAAGGTGCAGGGAAACAACCCTCTCATTCACTGGGGAGAACTCCGATGTTAGCGCACCAAACTGGGGGGCTACCAATAGCCCCACCCCTGCCCGGCGCCGCTCACCCTTGGCAACTCCAGCATAGAAGAGAGTCCAACCCTTCTCCAGGAAATTGGTTCCAGAGCCCAAGCTATGCGTTGAGGTGAGCCCAACTATATCTAGTCAGTACCACTCAACCTCACGCACAAGCACAGGCTCCTTTCCCCACCAGAGAGGTGACATTCCATGTCCCAAAAGCCAGTTTTGTCAGCCAGGGATCAATACACCAGGGCCTCTGCCTTTGGCTGCCACTGTGCACCAGACCCTTACTGCACCTCCTGCAGGTGGTGGGTCCACAAGAGAGTGGTTCCATGTTGCTCATTCGGGCTGGGCCCGGCCAGGTCCCACGGATATAGGCCCGACCACCAGGCATTCGCCGACGAGCCCCTCCCCCAGGCCTGACTCTAGGGTGGAGCCCCGGTATCCCTGGTCCAGGTGAGGGTATTCGGATACCTGTTTTTTCTTTCATAAGGGTCCTTTTTGAACCGCTCTTCGTCTGACCTCTCATCTAGGACCTGTTTGCCTTGGGAGACCCTACCGGGGCAGTTGCCCTGACAACATAGCTCCTAGAATCCCTGAGGCACTCAAACCCCTCCAGCACATTAAGGTGGCAATTCAAGGAGGGGATCATCAATCTGTGACTTACAGCATGTGCTGGGACAGTCTGCAGCCGAGTGCAAAGCGGCTGGGATGAGGATCAGCACCTCCAAGTCCATGGCCATGGCACTCAGCCAGAAACAGGTGGAGTGCCTACTCCAGGTCAGGGGGGAGTTGCTACCTAAAGTGGAGGAGTTTAAGTATCTCGGGGTTTTGTTCACGAGTGAGGGTAAGGGGGCATGGGAGTTGGACAGAAGGATCGGAGCAGCGTCAGCAGTGATGCGGACGCTAAACTGGTCTGTTGTGGTAAAGAGAGAGCTGAGCCAAAAAGCAAAGCTCTCAATTTACTGGTCCATCTACGTTCCCACTCTCACCTATGGTCATGAGCTATGGGTAGTGACTGAAAGAATGAGATCGTGGATACAAGCAGTAGAAATGAGTTTTCTCCATAGGGTGGCTGGGCTCTCCCTTAGAGACAGGGTGAGAAGCTTGGTCATTCAGGAGAGACTCGGAGTAGAACTGCTGCTCCTCCATATCGAAAGGAGTCAGTTGAGGTGGTTTGGGCACCTTGTTAGGATGCCCCCTGGACGCCTCCCAGGGGAGGTTTTCTGGTCATGCCCCACTGGGAGGAGACCCCGGGGCAGACCCGGGACACGCTTGAGAGATTACATCTCTCAGCTGGCCTGGGAACCCCTCGGTATTCCCCCGGAAGAGCTGGTGGAGGTGGCCGGGGAGAGGAAAGTCTGGGCTGCTCTGCTTAGACTGCTACCCCCACGACCCAGATCCGGATAAGCGGTAGAAGATGGATGGATGGATGGATGGATGGATGGATGGATGGATGGATTTTGGTTCAGCAGATTCTCAACCTGCTGGGTGTTTAATAGTCACAAAATCGCTGCTCCATCTGATTCACGGCAGCACCAGCAGTACACATAACACCGAAAGACTGATGGTCAACAACTCCCATAATATTTGATCAGTAGTTGTTTCTAGTGATGGACAGGATAGGACTTGTACAGAGATGGTATACAATCATGCTTTTACCATTTTCAATTTAAATTTCAATTAACTTAAAAAAAATTCAGTTTGAGTGTTCTTACTTTCAATTCGTATCATGCCACATCCACCTCATTAGTTGTTCAAAACTTTAGCTGGTGGTCTACCAAAGCTCAGTTGACAAGGCATTTGTACGAAGAAGGTGCATTGCTCACATGAAAAAGGCCTTACGCTTGTGTTGTTTTAGGTTGTTCAAATCGATCAAGCTGTGAAACTGATAAAAGTTTATTCAGGGTTTCCCATGAACTCATAAAAAAGGATGAACAAACACAGGATTTCACAAAAAGACGTTGAGAAACGTGGCTTTTGAACCTCTCACTGAAATCAAAGGGAGCCGAGTCGAAGCATGCTCAAATTTGCAGGGATCATTTGGTGAAAGGTTTGTATCTCCCTCTCAGCTATGTCCTTAGTGTTTTCCAAGTACTTTTCTTGCTATGTGTCATTATTTTACGGTACTTTTTTTTGTTACGAAGCACTAAAGTCCCCAGCTGTTTCTTTGTTTACTCCTCACAAAATTCATATGCATGAAGGTTGCGACAAAATTCTTACCCAGCCATACAGTTACAATGCACCGTGATCACTTCTCCGTCTTGTTTAACTAAGATCCAGGTCTTTAAAGGGGTTTCTGATGATCTTTGTGAATGATTTACCTGAGAGATAAGAGCCAACACAAGTGAGAATCAAGCAAACTGTTGTTTGTTTACACTTCAACTTGCAGCGCTTCGTTGTAAAGATGTGAACGAAAAGCTTAAAATAAAACATATTTACACGGGCAAAAACAATACAGGATTCATTGGGCAGTGACTTGATACTGAGGTGCTTTACCCAGCCACATACAAAAAAGTTGTAAGCCTCCATACTCTTCCACGCTTTCATCTGTTTTGCAGTGTAGAAGGATGTCTGCAACACCAGATAGTTTGAGATGTCGGGGAACTCGAATGAAGGGTAGTTTTTGAGATTGTGTGACAAATCCTTCTTTCCCAGACTGTAGGGGTTGATTCCATTGCACATAGCAATCTTCTGAATTTATCTAAAGTGAGCAGTGGCTTCTAGATTACGAGCATATGCTGATAAGTTATCACTCGTTGTTTGCACTACAGCAGCCATTTAGACCATCAGCTATTTCACTTCCAGTAAAACTGCTAAGAAAAGTCACGTGACTGAAACCCAGCAATAATCAATTTTCGAAATAAATAAATCTTTCTTTCTATTAATCCATCCATCCATTATCCATAACCGTTTATCCTGTGCAGGGTTGCGGGCAAGCTGGAGCCTATCCCAGCTGACTGGGTGAGAGGTGGGGTACACCCTGGACAAGTTGCCAGGTTATCACAGGGCTGACACATAGAGACAAACAACCATTTACACTCACATTCACACCTACGGTCAATTTAGAGCCACCAATTAGCCTAACCTGCATGTCTTTGGACTATGGGGGAAACCGGAGCATCCGGAGGAAACCCACGCAGACACGGGGAGAGCATGCAAACTCCACACAGAAAGACCCTCGTCAGCTACTGGGCTAAAACCCAGAACCTTCTTTCTGTGAGGCAACAGTGCTAACCACTATACCACCACGTCACCTCTATTAATGCATATTTTTAAAAATTCACTTCCAAAATGACATCTGGGTAACTTACAGGCAGGCAAGCACAAAAACCCTTGGTAACATTCAATAATATTAATAACACTCAGGTTCACTGAACACCTACAAAGTGACCTATAAAGCAGCTTTTACCTGATAATATGGACAATGAATGTAAGTACATGGTTTCTAATAAAACTGGCAACACACTGTATATAGTAGAAAATGTCTTTTAGCCAGATAAACTTAATCATGATGACTTGATAAAATTAAGGTGAAAAAAAAATCACACAAATTAAAAAATAGCAACTGACTATGCTACATTGCCTCTGTGTGTGTGTATGTATGGTATATTCCGGCCTCTTGTCGTGTGTTCCTGGGACAGGCAGTGAGATCCACCATGACACTGACTAGGATAACGTGCTTATTAAATATGAATAAATGAATGTTTTACCACATTTGGAAATCTACCCTGAGGTTTGTGTTTGATGCCAGAGACAAGACTTAGGCCTGAACTCAAATTTTGCCTCCTCAAGACATAACAAGTGAGCTCACAGAGACTGCGGAATCTCCCTGGTGTGTGTGTGTGTGTGTGTGTGTGTGTGTGTGGGGGGGGGTGAAAAGAAAAAAAAAAGCTGTGTATTTTTAAAATGTTGTATAGTAGTCTGATCTAAAAGGCTTGAGGGACACACTTGAGTTGTAGATGAGGCAACTGAAACAAAAACAAAAGATCCTGGATTTGTGAAGTGGACCCTGATATGGAATGCCAACCAGTCCATAAACATAGCAAATACATTTTTAGTTTTCTCAAACATTTGCTTTTCTGCAATTGGTTACATACTCATTTGAAGCTACCTACAAATGATCTACAAATTAACTAGTCATACAGATGGTTTTAATCCATTAAAATTCAGATAACTATTAAAACAAATAAACATAACTTAAACAGATATCTTGGTGTCGTTGTCACTTATTCCTGTTCAGGAAAGATTCCAAATAGAAATCGTCTTTAATTAGTCAAATAACTCTTGAGGAACTCTTTACGTAGTCTTCATTTCAGGAATCTTCAGCTGCATGTTATCTGCTAACCACTGAGTTTGTTCCACTATGTTTGATTAAATTTCATAGTCCAGAGAGGAAGTGTCACTAGGGGTAAAATATTTTTTATTACTCCAAATATTTAAGGCCTTCTTGGGCCCCCTCCTCAAACCATGTTCATGCCATAGGTTCCCCATGGACACACTGTCTACACAGAACCCTTGAACTCATCTTCCCCTTCTCATTACAGCACTTCTTCTTTTATCCAAGACATCTTTTCATCCTGTCCATGAAAATGTTTTAGCACAAAAACAAAGGAAAGGATGCCGGTCCATCCCAGGATAATCAATTGCTACTAATAAAACTTGTGGTTCTTGTAATACACTTGTGTATGTTTGTGGTTCTTGTAATTTTGTACAAAATGAACTTTGTAGCATGCCTCAAAAAATCGTCATAGAGATTTTCATATACATTAAAATAAGCAATGGTCATGTGGTTGTATTTTATTTAGTTATGCATTAAGAGTATTAAAACACTACCTGCTCTTTACCCCAGACCTACCCTTGCCTTTAAAGGTGCATTGGGTAAGTCTTTTTTCTTTTTTTTTATATTAAGATTAGATGGCTTTACTCTCAGTGGCAGATTTAGGTATGGGTGACATGGTAAGCCACCCAGGGTGGCATCTTCCTGGGGCGGCACAAGGCACCTGCACAAAAAAAAAAAAAAAAATATATATATATATATATATATATATATATATATATATATATATATATATATATAATTGTGGAATGGTGACATTTGCTCAATTGGTTTTCTGTTGCTCATTTGCACGTCACATTAATGATATCCTGTCAACATGTGGGTGAATTAATTTTGTCAGAGTGGGAACCCTGATTCTAGTTTGTGAGCTAGGCAAGTGGAATGGATTTTTGGTGGGGGTGGTGGGTCACCCAGCACTGACTGGTTGAACAGTGTCTATAAAATGACTGACAGGAGGTGCATCCAAACACACAAGCATTCGGGACTGGAAGTCAGTTTTCCAAATGGGTTAACTGAGTTAAGCTAATGCTCATGATTTGATTTGATTTTTTTGTTTGTTACTAGCGAAAATCTCCAAGTATGCTGATCTGTCCATTTGTTTGTTGGTGCTCTAGCGTCATCAGTTCTTCACCAGTCTTCACCAAAATGCACAGGAAAACTGAGTAGGGTCACACAGAGGCATCATTAGTTTGGTGGGTCAAGGTCACCAAAGTCCATCCATCCATTATCTGTAGCCGCTTATCCTGTTCCACAGGGTCACAGGCAAGCTGGAGCCTATCCCAGCCGACTATGGGTGAGAGGTGGGGTACACCCTGGACAAGTCGCCAGGTTATCACAGGGCTGACACGTAGACACAAACAACCATTCACACTCACACCTACAGTCAATTTAGAGCCACCAATTACCCTAACCTGCATATCTTTGGACTGTGGGGGAAACCGGAGCTCCCAAAGGAAACCCACACAGACACAGGGAGAACATCCAAACTCCACACAGAAAGGCCCTTGCCGGCCGCTGGACTCAAACCCAGGACGTTCTTGCTGTGAGGCAACAGTGCTAACCACTACACCACCATGCCACCCTGTCACCAAAGTCCATCTATCCATCCATTATTTGTAAACGCTTATCCTATGCAGGGTCGCAGGCAAGCTGGAGCCTATCCCAGCTAACTATGGGTGAGAGGTGGGGTACACCCTGGACAAGTCGCCAGGTTATCACAGGGCTGACACGTAGACACAAACAACCATTCACACTCACACCTACAGTCAATTTAGAGCCACCAATTACCCTAACCTGCATATCTTTGGACTGTGAGGGAAACCGGAGCTCCCAGAGGAAACCCACACAGACACAGGGAGAACATCCAAACTCCACATAGAAAGGCCCTTGCCGGCCGCTGGACTCAAACCCAGGACCTTTTTGCTGTGAGGCAACAGTGCTAACCACTACATCACCATGCCACCCCGTCACCAAAGTCCATCCATCCATCCATCCATCCATTATCTGTAACCGTTTATCCTGTGCAAGGTCGCAGGCAAGCTGGAGCCTATCCCAGCTGACTATGGGTGAGAGGTGGGGTACACCCTGGACAAGTCGCCAGGTTATCACAGGGCTGACACATAGACACAGACAACCATTCACACTCACACCTACAGTCAATTTAGAGCCACCAATTACCCTAACCTGCATATCTTTGGACTGTGGGGGAAACCGGAGCTCCCAAAGGAAACCCACACAGACACAGGGAGAACATCCAAACTCCACATAGAAAGGCCCTTGCCGGCCGCTGGACTCAAACCCAGGACGTTCTTGCTGTGAGGCAACAGTGTTAACCACTACACCATCATGCCACCCCATCACCAAAGTCCATCTATCCATCCATTATTTGTAAACGCTTATCCTATGCAGGGTCGCAAGCAAGCTGGAGCCTATCCCAGCTGACTATGGGTGAGAGGTGGGGTACACCCTGGACAAGTCGCCAGGTTATCACAGGGCTGACACGTAGACACAAACAACCATTCACACTCACACCTACAGTCAATTTAGAGCCACCAATTACCCTAACCTGCATATCTTTGGACTGTGGGGGAAACCGGAGCGCCCAGAGGAAACCCACACAGACACAGTGAGAACATCCAAACTCCACATAGAAAGGCCCTTGCTGGCCGCTGGACTCAAACCCAGGACGTTCTTGCTGTGAGGCGACAGTGCTAACCACTACACCACCATGCCACCCCGTCACCAAAGTCCATCCATCCATCCATCCATCCATCCATTATCTGTAACCGTTTATCCTGTGCAGGGTCGCAGGCAAGCTGGAGCCTATCCCAGCTGACTATGGGCAAGAGGTGGGGTACACCCAGGACAAGTCACCAGGTTATCGCAGGGCTGACACATAGATACAAACAACCATTCATGCTCACATTCACACCTACGGTCAATTTAGAGCCACCAGTTAACCTAACCTGCATGTCTTTGGACTGTGGGGGAAACTGGAGCACCCGGCAGAAACCCATATAGACACAGAGAGAGCACGCAAACTCCACTGGACTCAAACCCAGGACCTTCAGGCAACAGTGCTAACCACTACACCACCATGTCGCTCCGTCACCAAAGTCAAATCTTGTAAAAACACCAAATTGGCTATAACTTCGGAACCAGTCGATTTTCGCAAGCATCGTGCTGTGCATGACTTTTCATGCCTTTGTTTGTTTTTATCCTGTTCTATGTATCTTCCTGGGAATCCACTATTGCATCTTTGAACTTTTTGCACGTGACGGTGTTGATCAAGGGCGGCACGGTGGTGTAGTGGTTGGTGCTGTCGCATCACAACAAGAAGGTCCGGGTTCGAGCCCCGTGGCCGGCGAGGGCCTTTCTGTGCGGGGTTTGCATGTTGTCCGCATGGGTTTCCTCCGGTTTCCCCCACAGTCCAAAGACATGCAGGTTAGGTTAACTGGTGACTCTAAATTGACTGCGAGTGTGAATGGTTGTCTGTGTCTATCACTACGTTCAGACTGCAACCTGAAACGACCCATATCCGATTTGTTGTGGAATCCGATTTTTTTGTTAGGCCGTTCACATTATTATATGAGACTTGTATTATATGAGACTTGTATACGATCTCCAATATGAATGGAAAACGACCCAAAAGTGTCCCGCATGCGCAAATTGACACGTAATAAGCACATCTACGTAATACGTAAACAAAAAAAAAGCGCACTGTTCAAGTTTGCAAGTAAAGCATGGAGATGAGGCGAGACCTGGCGATGTGGTTTTTGTGGCAGCGGCGGAACTCACACAATAATCTGATTAATGTGGGCAGCAGACTAATGAGACCGAAGGTGTCAAATTACTGGAAATTTCCAGAACAATCTTATAATCTTATAATACAGGATGGTTTAAGTTATAAATCAGTTATAGAAACTGTTTTATTTAATCAGGCTAACAGATCAACATCCAGGTCCCTACCAAGTCCACCATTAGCTTGATCAATTCTATAAAAGGGGCGGCACGGTGGTGTAGTGGTTAGCGCTGTCGCCTCACAGCAAGAAGGTCCTGGGTTCGAGCCCCGGGGCCGGCGAGGGCCTTTCTGTGTGGAGTTTGCATGTTCTCCCCGTGTCCGCGTGGGTTTCCTCCGGGTGCTCCGGTTTCCCCCACAGTCCAAAGACATGCAGGTTAGGTTAACCGGTGACTCTAAATTGACCGTGAGTGTGAATGGTTGTCTGTGTCTATGTGTCAGCCCTGTGATGACCTGGCGACTTGTCCAGGGTGTACCCCGCCTTTCGCCCATAGTCAGCTGGGATAGGCTCCAGCTTGCCTGAGACCCTGTAAAAGGATAAAGCGGCTAGAGATAATGAGATGAGATGAGATGAGAATTCTATAAAAGTCTATTTAAATTCTGAAAACTGTACAAATGTTGTTGTTTTCCACCAAAGAGGCGGGATTAGCCAACGCAGAATAGTGACGTTTGTCTCTTGTTGATGATGTGTAGGTCGCATGAATGCGACCTGTCCGGTCAGACTGCAGTCGCATGTGAAAATAACGGATATGCATCGGAATTAGGACCACATATCCAAGCGGCCTGGGTCGCATGTGAAAAAAATCAGATCTGTGTCGTTCAGATTGTCAATAACAAATCGGATACAGGTCGCATATGGGCAAAAAAATCGGATATGGGTCGTTTCAGGGTGCAGTCTGAACGTAAGGCAAGGCAAGGCAAGTTTATTTATATAGCACATTTCATACACAATGGCAGTTCAATGTGCTTTACAGAAGTAAAAACAAAAACAGTAAACAATAGAGAAATAAAATTACATAAAATAATTTTATTTTTATTCTAAAACAATTAATTAAAAGAATTAAAAGAAAATAATAAGAATTAAACAATAGTAAAAATAAAATAATAAAAGGAAGTAGTAGTTCAAATAGGATGAGAAGAAAAAAAACCCCAGCAGAATAGAATAAAGAATAAAATAGGATAAAGTTAAAGTAAATTTAAAACATGCAGAGAAGTAAAGATTATAAAGAATGTAGAGAAGACAATATTAATTATTTAACAGAAAGCATCTGAAAACAGCTTGGTCTTTAACCTAGATTTGAAGCTGCCAACAGCAGGAGCATTTTTAATGTCCTCTGGGAGTTGGTTCCATAGCTGTACTGCATAGTAGCTAAAAGCTGCTTCACCACTTTGTTTTAACAACTGGTTTTAATAGTAAATTTTTCTGTTTTGATCTGGTAGATCTGATTGGGTTAAGCCGCTGCAACATATCAGAGAGGTAATTGGGCCCTGTACCATTTAGAGATTTGTATACCAGCAGCAATACTTTAAAGTCAATTCTGTAGCTTACTGGAAGCCAGTGAAGGGACCTTAGAATTGGGGTAATGTGCTCTGTTCTTTTTGTTCGTGTGAGAACCCTAGCCGCTGCATTTTGAACCAGCTGAAGTCGTTTGATGGTCTTTTTTGGCAAGCCTGTGAAAAGGCCATTGCAGTAATCAACCCTACTAGAGATGAAGGCATGTATTAGTTTTTCCAGATCATTTTTTGACATAAGTCCTCTTAGTTTGGAAATGTTTTTTAGGTGATAAAATGCCGTTTTAGTGATTGCTTTCATGTGACTGTCAAAGTTTAGCTCGCTGTCAATGAAAACACCAAGATTTTTAACCATTTCTTTAGTTTTAATCCCTTTTGTGTCAAGAATAGTGGTAATCCTGAGTCTTTCATCTTTTTTCCAAATAGAATTACTTCTGTTTTATCTGTGTTCAGCTGAAGAAAATTTTGTGACATCCAGCTATTGATTTGATCGATACACTGGTAGAGACATTCAAGGGGGGCATAATCATTAGGTGATATAGCAAAATAAATTTGGGTATCATCTGCATAGCAGTGATACAAAATTGAATTTTTATTGATAATTTGCCCAAGTGGGAGCATATAAAGGTTGAAAAGTAATGGTCCAAGAATCGACCCCTGGGGGACACCACAGGTCAAGGACATTGACGTTGAGGAACAATTTCCCAGGGTAACAAAGAAGCTTCTATCTTTTAAGTATGAATTTAACCAATTGATAACTTTACCAGTCAATCCAACCCAGTGTTCAAGTCGATATAGCAGTATGTTGTGATCAACAGTGTCAAAAGCTGCACTGAGGTCCAGTAATACCAGGACCGATGTTTTGCCTGCATCAGTATTAAGACGTATGTCATTTATAACTTTAATCAGCGCTGTTTCAGTGCTATGATTAGCATGAAATCCTGATTGAAAATTATCAAAACGGCTGTTTGCTATCAAGAAGGCAGTTAATTGATTGAAGACAATTTTTTCCAGGATTTTCCCGATGAATGGTAGATTTGATATTGGCCTGTAGTTATTTAACACTGAAGGATCCAGATTATTTTTTTTAAGAAGGGGCTTTACAACGGCTTTTTTTAGGGACACAGGAACAACGCCAGTCTCCAGGGATGTATTTATAATTTGAAGCACATCTGTAATTATAAGATGAAGAACAGACTTAAAAAAGTTGGTGGGCAGAATGTCCAGTTCAGATGTTGAGGAACTGAGATTTTGTACAGTTTTTTCAAGAGTCTCATAATCAATTAAACAAAATTCTGACATTGTGTTGAAGTTATCTATCTGTGTCATTGGTGATTGCAGTTTTTCAATTTTTTGCAACTGAGATATATTATGAGGAATATTCTGCCGTATTTTATCAAGTTTACCTTTGAAAAAGGATGCAAACTCATTGCATTTATTAACTGAGAGAAGTTCAGGTGCTCTATGTAGTCTATGTGTCAGCCCTGTGATGACCTGGTGACTTGTCCAGGGTGTACCCCGCCTTTCGCCCGTAGTCAGCTGGGATAGGCTCCCAACACTCATGAGATGAGATGAGATGAGATGAGATGAGATGAGATGAGATGAGATGAGTGTTGATCAATCTAGGGTTGTTTTTGGCCCTTTTGGTGTTCCAGAGTCAGGTCCATTGATCTCGTGCGGTCTCGGAGAGTCTGACCTCTCGCGCCCACGGAAGCCGTGTCCATGGCAACCCCCACTTCGGGCGATTGTGAATTCCTCCCGGGGAAAAAAGGGGGGTTAGAAAGAGAGAGAGAGAGAGAGAGAGAGAGAGAGAGAGAGACGGGATCAGTGCGTGATCCTTCCTCTCTCCTCCCCCTTCCTCAGTCTCTCTCTCTCTCTCTCTCTCTCTCTCCCATACAAACGAGTCGGAGGCGAACATGAGCAGTGTCGCGCGCTCCTGTGCTCGCGCTGAACGCGGTGGTCGCTCCTCTTTCGCGAGCCGGACGCTATAACGGAGAGGATTCACGCGCACGGAAGGGAATAACGGCCACGCTTGCACGAGCGCTCCTGAGCCTCAAGTCCAAACTCACAGCCGGGATAAAAGTCTGCTCCTTCTTCTTCCTCCTCCTCCTCCTCTTCTTCCTCCTCCTCCTCCTCTTCTTCTTCCTCCTCCTCCTCTTCTTCTCCTCCTCCGGTCTCTGAGTTCGCCGCGCGCGCTGAGATGTTCCTCCAGGCGTTAGCGCGCGCCTGCGCCGGATTGGTGGCCTGCACCCTGCTTGCCTTTGTCCCGCAGCCGGCCGCCGCATCCCTCAGCCGATCTGCACATGGTGAAAGTTCTCTCTCTCTCTCTCTCTCTCTCTCTCTCTCACACACACACACACATCTGTGCGCTCCCGGTAGTGTCTGAGCATGAATTAACGGCTGTAACGACTGGCACGCGCTCGGTACACCTTGCAGGCGTCATGAAGAGCTGGATCATTTGCAGGGCGCATTTTGAAACAAATGTCTTCTCCAGTGCGCACACGCCACCCGGGACTCCGCATCCTTATGTCAGTGCAGTTCATTAATCAAACTCGAAGGTGCACTGAGCATCCGACAGACCCGATCCCTTTCCAAATGTCCACTCCACTCTGAGAAAACTTTAAAGCAGCTATTCGTGAAATATCTTGCTTGCAATCAGTTTCAATTCCAGTATGACTAACATTTTTAATCCGGTCAGCATTTTGTGCACATTTTAAAGCAGTCATATGCAATGCAGAGTTTCTGCATAATTCATCTGTTTGGAAGATTAAATCTGGATGCGTTTGTGGAGTAAAGCCCACCGCAGACCTTTCCGATTTTGTCGGGCCGATTAAATCGCTTGTGAATTGTAAATGTGTGCGTGGGCACCTCGTAGCCGATTTCATCAGTTCTCGGTTGCTCGGTTCAGATCGAACTGGTCTTGATATTTTCGGACGCGATCTCCTCGTACGCAACACAGTCGGTAGTGTGTGCGTTGTTACTACGATCTTATCGGTTACGATAATTTTAAACAGCCAGTTGGACTGCCAGGATTGATCACATGGTGTAAATAAGGCAAAATGGCAACTTGCGACAATCACACGTGGACTGCAGACCGGGAAGCACAACTTGTCACTTTGGGAAGCGTCCACCTGTCTTTGTGACGTTAGTTCACCTGATTACAGCAAACGGGAAAAGAGGAACGAGGCTATGGCTGTAATAATGACAGCTTTGAAAATGCCTGGTAAAGTATTATAGCATTGTCAGTGGTACAGAAATCGCTTGTCCGGAATCCCGGAACAAGTTGAATTTTAAGAACGACTGAACAAATTACAGTAGAATCAATTCTTATTATTGATTTGTCTAGTTGGGATTATTATCCTTTTTTGATTCTCATCTCATCTCATCTCATTATCTCTAGCCGCTTTATCCTTCTACAGGGTCGCAGGCAAGCTGGAGCCTATCCCAGCTGACTACGGGCGAAAGGCGGGGTACACCCTGGACAAGTCGCCAGGTCTTCACAGGGCTGACACATAGACACAGACAACCATTCACACTCACATTCACACCTACGGTCAATTTAGAGTCACCAGTTAACCTAACCTGCATGTCTTTGGACTGTGGGGGAAACCAGAGCACCCGGAGGAAACCCACGCGGACACGGGGAGAACATGCAAACTCCACACAGAAAGGCCCTCGCCGGCCCCGGGGCTCGAACCCAGGACCTTCTTGCTGTGAGGCGACAGCGCTAACCACTACACCACCGTGCCGCCCCCTTTTTTGATTCTAATATTCAAAATTTAATACTTTTCACTATCACGTGATATCTTGGACACCTAACCATCTATTCGGGCTGAATGCATACAATGTCTCGCAAATGTGTGCGGGGAATTTTGAACCGGTCAAATCGGGCCCGTATACTCGTAACCGATCGCCCGACACACGAAGCCCTGATGAAATCAGGAAGGCATGCGCTGGGCTTTAGCTGATGACTTTATAATCAGTCTCACAGGGGATGAATGTTTTTATTTTATAAGGGTTTCCATGCATGTGCCATTCAGAGTTAAAGGAGAACCGAAGTCATTTTTAAACTTGCTTTATTTCTTAATTAACATGTTATTCAGTTACGTTTTCGGTTTTAGTAACTTTATATCGTGACTTATATTGGCAACTAATTGCAATTAAATATTATACTTATCGGCCTATTCGATTTTTAGCCATGTTGAATTTAGTTCGTTTGGTCCACGGCAGGCGTCGCTTGTCCACGCGGTCTTCACGAGACTTGTGCGAGACTTCGAAACGTGAAGTGTCAGCCAGGTGTCAGTGCCGCCATTTTGAAAACTGTTTTCCAAATGAAATATTGCACGAAAACGAGTTTAAATGACGATTACTGCCTACTTTTTTCAAACTTAAAACTTCCGGCTTGATTACGTCAGCATTCAAAAGAGTGCGCGCACATCTTTGGACAACGTTGGCAGATGTCGGTCACTTTGATTTCCACTGTACGTTTTACTTCCGTCCTACGATGTCTCGCACAGGTCTCAACGAATCTCGTTTACGGCTGTTGCTTTGACATATGGACTGATATATTACAGAGCATATTTCAAACACTCATAACTTGCTATAGCAGCGACAAAATAGCGATCAAAAATGCATTCGTATATTTAATAAAATGAGAAATAGAATTTTGATAATAAAAAATTTGCCTTCAGTTCTCCTTTAAACTAGAAGGTGCAGTGAGCAGTTCTGTGAAAGCTGGTGCATTTCCCAGCGTCCACTTCTCATAGATTAAACCTTTTAGAGCAGCTATTAGTGACACTAGTATTGCAGCCTTTAATCGCAGGATGGACTTGCAAATTGCGCTTTGAATTTTAAGAAAAGTTCATATCTCTTCCAGTTGCACTCTCCAATATAACGTTTTTAAAAGCGCGTCTGTCAGTTCATGCATGTATCATGCTTTGTTTTTCTCACAGAAAAGCTGTTCATTGAAGTGTCTGTTTTGAAGGTAAATGTGCTTCTAAGTCGAAATAACAATCATTTGTTTGTGGAGTTGATCCTTTAGATCCTATGGTAGGATCTAAAGACGGTCTTTTCCAGGGCAGATTTGATTGATAGATTGCACCGAGTTGCACGTTACAGCGCTTTCATTACTTAACTAGAAGCCAGTTTACTTCAGCCCATCCTTCAAAAGACTACAGTACATGTGAATGCATCTCGTCTCTATAAGGCTGACTTGCATACACATTTTCTCTTTGATGCTTCTAAAGATGATACAGATATGAAACTGATGTGAGAGTTTGCTACAGAAAAGATGGATCTGCAGTGTGCTTCATGTGAAAGTCTTTCTTTTCCAAGTTTTAAGTGCATTTCTTAGTGAATGGTGAATTATTTTATTATTTAGACACATATGCACATGGTGCATGTACCTCCTAAACATACCTTACTGTGCAAACGTCTTAGGCACATGTAAAGAAATGCTGTCGACCAAAAATGACTTAAAAATAATGAAATTAAATGTTTCAGCATTAAAAAATACTTTAAGCAGTAAGCCATAATAAATTAAACAAAGTCAATATTTGGTGTGAGACAACCCAAAAAAATAGTAGTCTCAGGTACAGTTAGTGCAGTTTTATGCGGAAATGAGCTGAAGGTTTTACTGAGCATCTTACAGAACCAGCCACAGTTCTTCTGGACACTTTGACTGTCACACTCGCTTCTTCATTTTGCACCCAAACCCAGCAGCCTTCATTATGTTCTCATTTTTAATCTGAAAAGTGCTCTCTTGTGTAATATACTGCTCAGATACAAGCTTTTTTTTCTGTAACATTTAATTTTGTGCTGGAAAACAAACGTCTGGAACCCTAAAATGTTTTTGTAATGACTCGATAATGTAGAAATCATAAAATAGAAATCTGTAGCAAAGTTTGTATGAAAAAACAAACAAACAGGGTGCCTAAGAGTTTTGCACAGCACTGTATATACCTCCATGTTACTGTATTCAGACCTTCACTCATATTGCGTAGGACCTCTGCATTTTAACATCACTCAAAAATACCCCACAGGAGCTCTCTTCTGTTTTTTTTTTCTCCCAATACAAAGAGCAGATCCACTTATGAATTTGGAATGGTTGACAGTTGCGTACGTGTTTTGAACTCTCCAAGTAGACGTGCAACGATTCCACCGATTCACCATTTGATTCGGGTCACAATATTGGGTTCATGATTTGATTTTTACACAATATTTTTGAAAAACAATTAAATGAAGAAAACATATTTTACAAAAAAAAATTATTTTCCTGTTTTTATCAACTATCAACTTAAATATTCCTTTTGTAAAATAAAAAAACCCTTTTGTTTCATTTTCTTAATAACCAACAATAAGTATTTATCCAAATTTGTAAAAGTTGGAGTAAAATATAATAGCCTATTAACTAAAATATTCATTTTATTAATAATGAAAAAGTTAATAATTAATAGGCCTTTTCTTAATTAACTTTTATGAACATTTGCACGGCATCCATTTTCTCCTCCTTTCTTTAACTTTCAGAAGTCTGTAAAAAGAGAGCTCCGATTTCTTATTAAATCTAGTTGTACAGTAAATCACACAACAGCTCTGTCCCATTTTAGATCTACTTGTTTTTGTGTTTGCACGGTATTAGAGCTGTGTTACTTCTGCCTAGGGTGAAGTCACATGCATTCCCGCTATCGTACGTTATTAGACATTGTTTTGTTTGCATTGCATTAGACATTGCATTGTTTAGGCAGCCATCTGCTGTCCAAACAACACAATTACAGCGAGGAAAAGCTAAGGGATGTTGCAGCCTGAAAAATAATCGCAATTCATTTTTATTTAATTTATTTGAATCGTCATAAATATGTGTTGTGATTTATCTCTGCATGATATATCATTACATGCCTATCTCTGATGTTAACTGACCCCATTGAAGCCACGCCGCCTTTTATCTATCTCACATTAATAATGTTTTGGCCGGTTCGCTTGTCTTTACTTGATTTTGTCATTTGAAAGGTGCATTAATACAGCGCTCTTGCTCTCTGTGCCATAGCTTTTCTAAACAGAATAGTTTTAAGGTTTGTTGATGTGAAATAAAATCTATCAATCTGTGTTCAACTGTGCTAAAATTGCACAAGTACATACGGTAATGTGAGTTAACTGTATTTATTAGGGATGTCACGGGGGGAAAAAAGGTCAAAACTGGCAGTTTTTCAAACGACGAGAAAATTGGCTGAAAATTTTGACCAGAAAAACATTACAGTGGAGCATCAAATCTAAGACTCGATAAATAAATTTAAACCGGATGATAATTAGAAAGTGATTAAAATGTGATTTGTTCTGAGAGAAAAGAAGCAATTAAACAGTTTGTGCAGATCAAGAAGTGAAAAAAAAGTGAAGAAAGTGTCAGAAAACATTTCATAGATTCAACAAGGGACATTACACAAGCAATGCGTGAAAGGATTGTTGTTTTTTTACTGTTTACTCCTGACATTTTTACCCTCCATTCACCACTTATTGTAACTTGAAATCATTTTGTCATCCTGCTCATATATGACTTTCATAAATAAATTATTCTTTACAAAAGTCAAATTAAAATTTCAATTCGCTGGGGGCGTCGTGGCTCGGGTGGTTGGGGCGCCGTACCGTGAATGCGGGCGACCCGGGTTCGATTCCGGCCCGAGGTCATTTCCCGATCCCTTCCCGTCTCTCTCTCTCCCGCTCATTTCCTGTCTCTGCACTGTCCTATCCAATAAAGGTGCAAAAAGCCCAAAAAATATCTTTAAAAAAAAAAAAAAAAAAAAATTTCAATTCGCTTTTTGTCATTTAAATCAAATTCATATTTCATAGACTGTCCTTGAGTAGATAGTATAAAATTATTTTTAAACAACATTATACTTGAAATTTAAAAAAAGATATTCCAGTGTTAACATTCAGGTCTAAACTATTTAAAGTTTATGACAAAAATGAGAGCAAAAAATGATATCTTAGCAAACAAAAATATCTTGGATATGAGTAAATTTCTCGCTTAATAGTTATTCTGAGTCTGCTATAAATCCAATTGTGGCAGTTCCTTACGAGGGGGTGGAGCACAGAGGACGGCAGGACAGAGATCAGGTTTATACAAAGGCTTTATTGCCACACTTTTCAGTCTAACAATATTGTATTCCACAATAGAGACACACACACACACACTGGCGTCTCGTCCGGGGATGAGCTCCTCTGCCCTCGCTCTCCCTCCTTAAGTAGGGTGCGGTCACTGGGAAGACACACAAACACAGGTTAATTGCTCTCAGGTGTAGTGATTCTGCCACTTACCTTCCCTGACTCCACCCTCCTGTCACAGACTGGCGCTTGACCACGCCCCCGCTGCCACATACCCCCACCGCCCAACTCAAGCTGGGCGGCTGTCCGGCCTGCAGCCGACTCCCCCCCCTTGACGGGAGAGGAAGTCCGCCACGACCATCTGCGCCCCCGGCCTGTGGACCACCTTGAAATTAAAGGGCTGGAGTGCCAGATACCAACAGGTGATCCGCGCATTGGCATCCTTCATGCGGTGGAGCCACTGGAGGGGCACGTGGTCCGAACAGAGGGTGAAAGGGCGCCCCAGCAGGTAGTACCGGAGGGCGAGGACCGCCCGCTTGATGGCCAGACACTCTTTCTCTATGGTGCTGTAGCGCCCCTCACGCACCGACAGCTTCCTGCTGATGTACAGGGCAGGGCGATCCTCCCCCTCCACCTCCTGGGACAAAACCGCCCCCAGCCCTCTGTCCGACGCATCGGTCTGCAACATAAAGGGGAGAGAAAAGTCAGGGGAGTGTAAAAGTGGCCCCCCACACAGTGCAGCCTTTACCTCAGAAAAAGCCCGCTGGCATTGCTCCGTCCACTGGACCGGATCTGGTGCCCCCTTTTTAGTGAGATCAGTCAGCGGGCTGGTGACGTCCGAATAATTAGGTATAAACCTATGATAATAGCCAGCCAGCCCCAGGAACTGTCTCACCCCCTTTTTAGTCTTGGGCCTCGGGCAGGCTGCAATTGCTGCGGTCTTGTTAATTTGGGGACGCACCTACCCGTTGCCCAAGTGGAAGCCCAGATACCGTACTTCCACCCGCCCAATCGCACACTTCTTTGGGTTGGCTGTGAGACCCGCTCGCCTCAGCGACCTAAGGACGGCCCTTAGGTGTTCAAGGTGCCTCGGCCAGTCATTACTATATATGATGATGTCGTCAAGATAGGCGGCCGCATAAGTGGCGTGGGGGCGGGGGACCCTGTCCATCAGCCGCTGAAACGTAGCGGGCACCCCAAACAGCCCAAACGGAAGTGTGACGAATTGGTGTAAACCAAACGGTGTGGAAAAGGCCGTTTTTTCTCGGGATAGTGGAGTCAAGGGGATCTGCCAATATCCCTTTGTCAAATCCAGTGTCGAATAAAAGCGAGCCGTGCCGAGTCGATCGAGCAACTCATCAATACGAGGCATTGGGTGCGTGTCAAATTTAGACACCACGTTGACTTTTCTATAGTCCACACAGAACTGGACCGACCCGTCGGCCTTGGGTACCAAGACCACCGGGCTGCTCCAGTCACTGTGGGACTCCTCGACAATGCCCATTTCGAGCATGGTCTGAAGTTCTTCCCGAACCACCTTTTTTTTGTGTTCGGGTAGCCTGTAAGGGCGGCTACGCACTACCACCCCCGGGGGCGTCTCTATGTGGTGCTCTATGAGGTTAGTGTGACCGGGAAGGGGCGAGAACACATCCGAAAACTTGGTCTGCAACTGGGCGACCTCCGTGAGTTGGGTCGGGGAGAGGTGGTCTCCACAAGGGACCGGAGAGGCACGGGATGCCAATGCCCCTTTTTGAACCTCCGGCCCCAGCTCCGCCTTCTCTGGAACCACCGACACCAACGCCACGGGGACCTCCTCATTCCAGAGTTTAAGCAGATTGAGGTGGTAAATCTGTAGCGCCCCCTGGGGCATCGTGGCTCAGGTGGCTAAGGTGCCATACCATAAATCCGGGGACCTGGGTTCAATTCCGACCCGACGTCATTTCCTGATCCCTCCCCATCTCTCTCCCGCTCATTTCCTGTCTCTACACTGTCCTATCCAATAAAGGTGGAAAAAGCCCCCCCCCCAAAAAAAAATCTTTAAATCTGTAGCGCCCCACCCCTGTCCGTTTGCCTCACCTCATAGTCGACGTCCCCGACTCGCCGTGTGACCTCAAAGGGTCCTTGCCACCTGGCGATCAATTTGGAGCTCGACGTGGGCAACAGTACGAGAACCTTATCTCCCGGTGTGAACTCCCTAAGGCGCGTACCCTTGTTGTACAGGCGGGCTTGCCGTTCTTGGGCCTGCCGCAAATTCTCCTGGGTTAGGTGGGTGAGTGTGTGGAGTTTTGCGCGCAGGTCCATAACGTATTGAATTTCGTTCTTACTTTGCGAAGGTCCCTCCTCCCAATTTTCCCGCAGCACGTCTAGAATGCCGCGCGGCTTACGCCCATATAACAATTCGAATGGGGAGAACCCCGTGGAGGCTTGGGGGACCTCTCGCACTGAAAACAACAAGGGCTCGAGCCACTTATCCCAAGTACGTGCGTCCTCACTTACGAATTTTTTAATAATATTTTTGAGGGTGCGATTGAACCGTTCCACTAAACCGTCCGTTTGTGGGTGATAAACGCTGGTGCGGATTGGCTTAATCCCCAATAACCCATACAGTTCGCGCAGTGTCCGTGACATAAATGTGGTGCCTTGATCACTCAGAATCTCTTTTGGGATTCCAACTCGGGAGATAATGCGGAAGAGCGCCTCTGCAATACTGCATGCTGAGATATTGCGCAGAGGCACTGCTTCCGGGTATCGCGTTGCATGGTCCACCAGAACTAATATAAAGCAGTACCCTCGTGCTGACCAATCTAATGGCCCGACGAGATCCATCCCAATCCTTTCGAGCGGGGTCTCGATTAATGGTAGGGGGCTTAAAGGCGCTTTTGGAATGGCCGCTGGATTTACTAACTGGCATTTGCGGCACACCGTACACCACCTACGAACATCGCCGCGAATCCCCGGCCAATAGAATCGGACCATTATTCGGGCTAGTGTCTTATCCTGCCCTAAGTGTCCAGCCATGGGATTAAAGTGAGCCGCCTGGAATACCAATTCCCGGCGGCTCTTTGGAATTAAAAGTTGTGTGACTCGCTCTTTAGTTTGAGTGTCCTGCGTCACTCGGTATAACCTATCCTTCATAATCGTGAAGTAGGGGAAGGACGGGGTGGCGTTCGGCTGGAGCGTTTGACCATCGATTACTCTCACTTGGTCAAACGCATGTCGCAGAGTCTCGTCTCGCGACTGCTCTAATGGGAAATCTGTGAGGGATTCCCCAATAGAGAGAGGAGGGGCCGGCGGCTCCTCACTCTGACGCGAAGATGACGTAGACGGCTCTGCGACAGCTGCTCCCGCCAAAGCGACACTGGGACCTCCCCCTGTTAAATGGCAGGACCCACTCTTTACTAAGCATGTCATTAAATCCCGAAATCCCGGCCAATCAGTCCCCAAAATTAAAGAGTGGGTGAGGCGAGGATTAACCAACGCCTTCACTATAAATTTTTCCCCTCGGAAAAAAATGTGGACCGACACCAAAGGGTAGCTGTGAACGTCCCCGTGCACACACAACACCTTCACCCCCTGTGCTCCCCCCAATGCCTTGTCTTGCACCAGGCTTTGGTGAATTGAGGTCTGGTTACACCCAGAATCCACCAACGCCTGACATGTATCCCCTTGAATACTCACCGGTATGCGATACGCTCCGGCCAGATCGAGGGCGGCCTCTGGCGCGTTGGGGATCCGAACCACCGTGCCCACTTCCATCGCCGTGCACTGCTGTTGAAGGTGGCCCGGTTCCCCGCAGCGCCAGCAAACCGGCCCGGGCTTTCCCTCTGCACCGGTGTTCTGGGGCTCACTCACCTGAGGGGGGGAGAGACAGACACAGAAGGGATAAATGGGGGGGCACCACGGGTGTGGCGGGCTGGCAGGGGTGGAGGGGGTGGAGCACAGAGGACGGCAGGACAGAGATCAGGTTTATACAAAGGCTTTATTGCCACACTTTTCAGTCTAACAATATTGTATTCCACAATAGAGACACACACACACACACACTGGCGTCTCGTCCGGGGATGAGCTCCTCTGCTCTCGCTCTCCCTCCTTAAGTAGGGCGCGGTCACTGGGAAGACACACAAACACAGGTTAATTGCTCTCAGGTGTAGTGATTCTGCCACTTACCTTCCCTGACTCCGCCCTCCTGTCACAGACCAGTGCTTGACCACGCCCCCACTGCCACACCAATATAAGTTTATTTAGCATTTAGAGGCTTTTACTCATTTCAAGCTTTGAATTTTCTTATTTTATTTTTTGGCAGACAATCTTTTTTTTTTTTCAAATTTAAAGCCTTTCACCTATTTCAAGAAAGAAGTAAAATGATGTGCCAATAAAACAAGACTAGTTCAAGCTTGCAATTAGTAAAAAAATCTAGAAATACATTTAATAACTATATATTTTAGTTTTTGTAATCTTATAACTACCAAATACTTTTGACTGTATTGAAGATATTATAATAAGATGGGTATATATATTGCTATATCTAAAAAAAATGTTCCTTGGAGTTTGACACAAAAACAAACTATATATATATATATATATATATATATACACACACACACACACACACACACACACACATATAATCACCACAGTGTCCTACATGATTATTATCCCCCTTGTAAAGACTGGTAAAAGGGTAAAAGGGGTTCGAAAAAATCCACCTTTTGGTGACGTCGCTTCATCTCACACTGAAAACATGAGAGAAATCCAACCTTTAATTGAAATAAACTGATTCAGAGAAAACCAAATCACTTATCAAGAAATAATTATCTTCAACAAAAACACGCGCGCCACAATTATCGGCACGCCTGCATTTAATACTTTGTACAAACAGCACCGAGTCTCTCCTATAACATTTTATAAGGTTGGAGATACAGAGCAAGGCATCTGAGCCCGTTCCTCTTTACGCAATCTCTCCAGATCTTCCAGGGTCCGAGGCCCTCTCTTGTGCTCTCTTCAGCTCTTCAGCTCAGCCCACAGGTTTTCAATGGAGTTCAGGTCAGGAGAGATGGCCAGGGCAGAAGCTTGATTCTGTGCTCAGCGAGCCATTTTTGTGTTGATTTGGACATGTGCTTTGAATTGTTGTCCTGCTAGAAGATCCAAAGACTATCCAGTTTTAGTTTCCTGGCAGAAGCAGCCAGATTTTGATTTAAAATGTCTTGGTACTTCATGGAGTCCATGATGCCATGTACCCTAACAAGGTTTCCAGGGTCTTTGGAGGAAAAAAACCCAGCCCCAAAACATCACAGAACCGCCACCATATTTTACAGTTGGGATTGGGTTCTTTTCATTATAGCCATCTTTCTTTTTACACCAAACCCACCTTGAGTGTTTATTGCCAAAAAGCTGTATTTTTGTTACATCAGACCATAAAACACGGGTCCAGTCAGAGTTGTAGCAGCGTTTCATAAACTTCAGGTGCTTACCGTATGTTTGTAGCTAATTGACAGAAAAGGCTTTTCTCTGGCAGACCTTCCAAATAATCTGTTGGTATGGGGGTGGTGTCTGATGGTGGTTTTGGAGACTTGGAAACCCCAAGATTTTACTTTTTCTTGTAATTCACCGACAGTGATCCTTGGGGATTTGTGTTATTTCACTTACCCTCCTCCTCACTGTAAGTGGGGCAAAATAAAATTGAGTTCTCTTCCAGGCGAGTTTGTAACAGTTCCAGTTGGTGTCCACTTCTTTATTATTGTCCTACCAGTCGAAATGGACATTTCAGGTGAGTATCTATTTTTTAAATCACCATTCCCTGACTTATGAAGGTCAACACACTTCTCCCTCATTTGGTTTGTGTGTTCTCTTATCTTTCCCATGTTGATGGATGACTAAGGGAATTTGGCCTCTGTGTCACTTCATATTTGTCCCCCAGTTAATCAGGAAGTCATGGATTACAGCTTGAAAGTTCCTACACACTCCAATCAACTCAAACATGTACAATTTAAATGGGAAACGTGCTTCAGTTACAGTACATTGTGTTCACTATAATTTCCAGGGGTGCCAATAATAGTGGCACATGTGTCTTTGTTGAAAATAATTATTTCTTGATGAGGGATTTGTTTTTCTCTGAATACATTTATTTCAATTAAAGGTTGGATTTTTCTCATTTTTTTCACTATGAGATGAAGCGACTTCACCAAAAGGTGGATTTTTTTTCTCATCCATTTTACTAATCTTTACAAGGGGTGCCAATAATTGTGAAGGGCACTGTATGTGTCATATATATATATATATATAATCTTATCTTTTCATGAAAACAGCATAAAATTGACTCTATATAAACAAGGACATTACATGAAAGAATTAAAAGAGTTCCTGTAGTAACTCTCAGTGAACGCTTTTTCACGATACGGCTTGTTACTTTACTGATAATAATTACAGGAAATATATTACGTAATGAGTGATGTACAGTTGTTTAGCATAAACTACGGCTAGGTGAAGTGATAAAAATCATATCACGATACCTGAACATATTTCTGCGATACATGGTATCGATGACGATCTAACAGTAGTTTTATATTTCAGGATACTTTTATTTCAAAACGCAACTCTTTGACACTGAAAAAAGAGAAAGTACAATTCAGTAAAAATTAACATTTTAACATCAAATCAACTCTGTCCTGTCAGAGATATATACTCTATATTAAAATATTTTTTAAAAATTAGAAATACATAATAAAATCATATTTTGATATACACAATATCTTCAAAATCTGTACTGTGATATCATCTCTCACAATATTATATTATCAGATCACCCAACCATAACACTTTCCCTGTGTCCGTAATCACTCCCTACTCACTATATAGTGGACTGTATAGTGAGGTCGCCATTTTGTAGTGCTGTCCGAATGTATAGTGAGAATTATTACGCCCTATACACTATAGTGCACTCAAAGTGTCCCACAATGCATCATGAAAAGTAGTGTACAACCGATGGTCACTTACCAAGCAATATATCCCACCATGCGTTGCAGTTGCGCTGAAAGAAATCAAGTCAAAAGTCTCAAATTTGATTTAATAAAAGGCAGTGGCAAAGAAGAAAGTATTCAGCCTTGATTTAAAAGAACTGAAAGATGCAGGTACTTTGTATTTATTAATGTGGGAAATACACTCAGTATATTGTGGATTTATCACAAAAATACATGCATATATTTATTATTTTGAATGAAAACCCACCATCCAACTTATCTGGCACGTTTTAATTGTGCGACAGTAATGACGTAAATAACAGTGCGACCGACTAATGTCTGAAAGCATTTTTTTTTTATCAATAAGCTCACTTTCTAGTCCTCCATATAGTAATTTCCTAGGTAGGGAGTAATGAATGAGTGAGTGATTTCGGACACAGGGTTTATTTTACTGTATAATAATCATTTTTATATTTTAAAGCTAGGGTGGGTCATTTTGGAGAAGCCAGCAAGAGTAAGCTAGATTTTGAAAGTATCCAACCAAAAAAATCCCACCCCCTTCCTTCAGTACTCCCTCCAAAGCCACTCCTCCAAAACACATGAATGCGCACTGCCTGACTACTGCTGGAGGACGAGTCCACGAGAGAGAGCATTGGGGTGAGGAGTGTAGCATGTCGTTATTCACTTGTAAGATAGCATCTGACATTATCATAACAAATGTCAAGAACAGACATGGCTATAGTTAGTGCTCATAGCTGTCGACTAGCTGACTAGCTTCAGTGGTATGTCTGTAATATGTCTGCCTTGCCTTGTGGGAGACTCTGGTCATGTGCAGTGAGTGCACAGGTAGAGCGTGCACAGGTAAGCAGATAGACCGGCAGGTAGGCCATCATTCCATTCGGACTGAGGTATATTTACAGTTAAGACTTAATTTAGGGTCCTAATGCCAAGCAGTTAACGCTCATCAGCGGAGTTTGAGTGGAGACTTTCGGAAACTGTGTGTTTTTAAATAAATGTGTTTCTTCTGTGGAAAATCAATCTTCCTCAAGACTTCATTATCCTACACTCAACTTCCCATCTCTTCTTTGCAGTAAGGTGTAAATTATGGATGAGGATAAGCATATTCATCTGTGTGTGTGTGGTACATGGTGAAGGTTCACACTCAGATGGACAAAAAAGCTGTCCCCTGAACCACTGACAGGGACAGAGTGCGTGCGTGTGTGTGTGTGCGTGTGTGTGTTGGGGGGGGGGTGTTTGCATCTTGGGTGGTCTACTTCCCATTGTGGGAAAACTCAATATTTACATTTTGCAATTTGAACCACTTTTTTTTTCTCTTTTTCGTTTTCCATCCACAACATCCACTGAGCGGAGTACAAGGCCAAGCGGTGATGTTAGCGTCGCTGTGGTGTTTAGCCAATGTGGGCTGCACCTGTTTCGCTTTGCTGTGCTGATCTGTGTGTGTGTGTGTGTGTGTGTGAGATTGTTTCTGTAGTACCTTATTTTGAACTTTTGTCTTTAACTGAACGCCAAGGTTTGACCTAACATCCGAAAATGTTTGAATCAAGTAATTTCATAATGTGGAGGCTTACAGATGAGCCTCGAACGCAACTCTTGGTTGTTTATACACCTCTGATGCAGTGTCTTACCATACGGTTTTGACAGAACAAGGAGAGCTGCTGGTATTGTCAATATTGTAAAACAGCATATTGTGATTATATTAAAGGAGCAATTATCAATTTTTAGAGCTGTCTGCTGTCCAGGAGGTGAAGTGAAATGAAATTGTTGTGAAAACATAACAAGCCCTGTGTCTCCCTCCTAACCCCCCACCCGTAATTAGTGCACTACTTATGGCAAAACATTCTGACTTATAAACTAAAAAAAGGGGTGGAGCAACATTCAGGGCCAGAAAAATATAAACATGTATGGAGGTTGAGCCATGTAATCTAAACCTAATAACAAACAAGAAAATCATTATTTAACAAAAAAAACATGTCTAATAATTGATATGGTGAAGTTTTCTGTACGTAGATGTTTATTTATTGCTTATGAAAGGAGCCTCCAGTGTCAGCACTTTGTGACTATATTTTCCAACATGGGACGGCTTTAAGACTTTGTAGAATCTTGATTGAAAGCGCAAGAATAAAAGAGAGGCTGGTGAGGGAATGACTGTTTATAGCTACTATAACAAAATGATAACAGGGACTGACTTGTTCTGCGGATGTTCCACAATAATAAATGGGGAAAAAAAATACTTGTCATTCTTGAAAGCGTAAAAAATTTTAATACTTGGCAAATTGCTAACATAAGAGAAATAAAACACTTCATCACTTGCTGTTAGTGGAAATTAATAAAATTGAAGGTGGTATGAGGAACTGTGCTTCGTCACACCTTCTTGTCGTTGATTGTTTTCCTCTGACAGCACGTTCTAAAGTGTTTTTTGTATTGTACTTCAGGACTTATTAACTTGTTTACTTTTTTCCTACCTGGAAATAAGCCTACTTAAAAATGTTTAACCGGCAATGTTTTTCTGTCATCCAGCTCTGGGCAGGTTCTCAGTGCTTCCTGATCACTCAAGTGTCAGGAAATACACTGATAACGTGGTAAAAAGATGTTTATAGAGTTGCTGTGTACCGGAGAAAGGGCTGGAGGGTCCGATTAGATCCAGGACGAATTGACTAAGCGAGGAAGCAGTGCACTATGTCTGAGTCGATTGGTGTTTGACACAGCACCACGGTAACCACTGGTGACGATGTGTCACGCTACAGCAGTGTGTGTTGGTGTAACCTCTGCCCTGTCTCCCAGCCTACCCCGAGACCAAGAGCCGGCAGAGAACGCAAGACAGAGAGTCAGAGTCTACAGAGAAAGTGCTAGAAAGGCTTGGAGACAGAGACAGATGCACAGACAGCCTCTACAGGATGCCTTCTGTGTGGGAATCGAACCCAGTGGCCTGATTCAGGCGTGCCAGAGAGCACAGAAAAGGCCAAACTGGTACTGCAGACTCCCACGGAGAGGGGAGGGGACGGTCGAATACAACTTCACTCCCTCTTTATTCTGCCTGGGGGTTTGTTTGCTTTGTCTTGCCTTTCACTCGATGAAGTTGCCCTGTTCTTTTGTCAGCGTGAGCAATGGCCTTGTACGCAGTGGAGATCTCGCACTGGAGCTTCTTGTGAACGTCTGCTCAGTCGCATTGTGCTGTTTTTGGTGTCCGGTTTTCTAGCATTCTTATTACACTTATGGTTATGAGGCCGGTACCAAAAACTCACGAACCTGAGGCTTTGCTAGCAGGTTATTAGTCTATATATATATATTTTTTTAACTTCATAAGAAGGACTTCATCTAAAACCCTGTGTACTCAAAACCTTTGGAGCCAAAGACCTTTTTCACTGTAGAATCAATTCCCCACTTTTCTCAGCACAGAATTATTTCATGAAATGATTGAATGCATTTGGTTTCAGTTTTTGGGAGGTTGGATTAAACCTATTTAATTTCAGTGACCAATCAAAACAGATAATAGCTATAGAAAATAATAAATATACCTGACGTTGTGTTATTTCCATTGATGTAACAAAATAAAAAATCAAAGACTCCATGATGACGCCACACTGTCAGAAATGGGGTATAGTAGGAGTCCATTTCTGGCCCCCAAGGTACAATCTACACTGATATACCCCCTAAGGCTCATTACTGGACCTCAGGATAACGATGTGTACCTTTCTAGGGCCAAAAAGGTGCATATATATTCCCAAGTTGTATATAAAGGGTACAAATAGGTACCTTAGAGGGTACTGCACCAGTGACAAGCCGTTGTACCGCTAAAGGTACAATGATGTACTTTATTTTCTGAGAGTACATGAAGACTTGTGTACCATTTTGAGAGCTTTTAGAAGCCTAACAGATTGGACATGACACACTTGTTGACTGATTTTTCTCATTTTGTTCAATAACCAGACATCACGACTCGACATTATCCAAACTTCCAAACTGCTGCTAAACTACACTCACACAAAAAACATGTGCATTACTAGGAGACAGTGATAGTAAAATAAACACTTGATTGGTTCAAGGTTAACGGCAATTGCAACCAGCTTTTCCCCTCATCCTCTGGGTTGTGTTAGTACTTTGAGCTCAAAGCTTGTCCTTCACTAAGAGGCTCTGCTGCAGCTGCAAGAGTTGGTCCACCATTATTTTTTCCACCATGCACTTCCTGTATTTACCGTTTCTGTGCATTTTTATTAGATATTAATAACAGGGTGGGTTTAGACCTCAGCATTCAATACTGGTCCATATCATCTTAGGTTAAAAAAAATCACAACTTAGATTTTTTTTGATACAACTCGAGTCGATCTGATCAACCTAAAATGCGACAACGAATCAAAAATTTGTCAGAAATTAGACGTTTGATTTTCTCTGCTAAGTCCTGAGAGCACCTGTGTCAAATGTCTTCACACTAGGACCAACCAGGATGGGCATGTGGGTATAATTAGAGAAAAAGAGTCAAGAGTCGGTGGCACAGTGGTGTAGTGATTAGCACTGTCGCCTCACAGCAAGAAGGTCCTGGGTTCGAGCCCAGTGGCCAGCGAGGGCCTTTTTGGGTGGAGTTTGCATGTTCTCCCCGTGTCTGCATGGGTTTTCTCCAGGTGTTCCGGTTTCCCCCACAGTCCAAAGACATGCAGGTTAGGCTAATTGGTGGCTCTAAATTGACCGTAGGTGTGAATGTGAGCATGAATGGTTGTTTGTCTCTGTGTCAGCCCTGCGATGACCTGGCGACTTGTCCAGGGTGTACCCCGCCTTTCACGAATAGTCAGCTGAGATGGCTCCAGCTTGCCCGTGACCCTGCACAGGATAAGCGGCTACAAATAATGGATGGATGGAGTCAAGAGTCAATGCAGCACTGTCTTTAGTAACCTTTACTAAGAAAACAAATATCCTAACTGATTAAAACTAGCATCTACTTACAGTAGCATCATAAAAATTGTATCTACTGCCATCTGATGTGGCATGCTACAATACAGATGTGCGTAGGGAGTCAAACTCTCACAGTTACCAGAGGACCAGCCCCCCACTGTAACCCTAGTTATGTAATAGGTGAGAGGCCGAGGGCTATACTGTAGAAACGGAGATCGGTGCCATCCAATGCGCTTTAAGGGCCTGGTTAGTACTGGGACGGGAGACTGCTTGGGAAGATCAGGTCCTGACATGGGAGGGACTTTGGCTTTGACTTAGCGCTTTGAGAGTATGATGCTAATTTGTAGCTGCTAGAGTTCTCTTTTTTTTTTTTTAGTATTTTTTGAACAATTTTGTAAAAACTAATTTAAAAAAGTTTGTATGATGGTATTTTTGTGCCACTGTTTAAAAAAAAAACAAGATTTTGATTGTATTCTTTTATTACCATAACTATCTCAAAATCTTGTAGTGTCCCCCCCCCCATTTTTAAACCCTATACATTGGCCCTAAAATTCCATTGTAAGAGTGTGGGGTTTAGAGACAGAAGGATGAAAAAGTTGAACCTGATTAACAGTACTTCTCTTACACTAAGATGGTAAGATAGTGAGATTTTCAAACATTCGCGATTTATTGCGTTTACAAAATGGGGTGTGATTTATACGGATGGTTTGTATAAATGGGATCTAAAACAAGCCCGTCAAGAATCATAAAGCTTATATCTACAAACTGTCATTTTATTTTTTTTACCAAAAGTGATCTAATGTTATTTAAGTGCTACTGATTATTACAGGGTTTCAGTCACGTGACTTTTCTTAGCGGTTTTACTGGAAATGAAATAGCTGGTGGTCTAAACAAATGGCTGCCGTGGTGGAAACAACTCGTGATAACTTATCAGAGTATGCTCATAATCTAGAAGCCACTGCTCGCTTTAGATAAATTCAGAAGATTGCTATGTGCAATGGAATCGACCCCTACAGTCTGGGAAAGAAGGATTTGTCATACGATCTCGAAAAATCTGGTGTTGCAGACGTCCTTCTACACCGCAAAACAGATGAAAGCGTGGAAGAGTTTGGAGGCTTACAGCTTTTTTGTATGTGGCTGGGTAAAGGACCTCGGGATCAAGTCGCTGCCGAATTAATCCTGTATTGTTTTTGCCCGTGTAAGTATGGTTTTTTTTAAAGCTTTTCGTTCACGTCTTTACAACGAAGCGCTGTAAGTTGAAGTGTAAACAAACAACAGTTTGCTTGATTCTCACTTGTCTTGGCTCTTATCTCTCAGGTAAATCATTCACAAAGATCATCAGAAACCCCTTTAAAGACCTGGATCTTAGTTAAACAAGACGGAGAAGTGATCACGGTGCATTGTAACTGGATGGCTGGGTAAGAATTTTGTCGAGACCTTCATGCATATGGATTTTGTGAGGAGTAAACAAAGAAACAGGTGGGGACTTTAGTGCTTCGTGACTAAAAAAAGTACCTTAAAATAATGACATAGCAAGAAAAGTACTTGGAAAACACTAAGGAGAGCTGAGAGGGAGATACAAACCTTTCACCAAGTGATCACTGCAAACTCGAGCACGCTTCGACTCGGCTCCCTTTGATTTCAGCGAGAGGTTCAAAAGCCACCTTTCTCGACATCTTTTTGTGAAATCCTGTGTTTGTTCACCCTTTTTTATTAGTTCACGGGGAACCCTGAATAAACTTTTATCAGTTTCACGGTTTGGTTGATTTGAACAACCTAAAACAATGCAAGTGTAAGGCCTTTTTCATGTGAGCAATGCACCTTCTCCGTACAAACGCTTTGTCAACTGAGCTTCAGTAGACCACCAGCTAAAGTTTTGAATAACTAATGAGGCGGATGTGACGTCACGTGAAACCCAGCAGTACTGTATGTATGTGAGAAGTTCTATACCAAGATAAAAAAAAAATGCTTACCTGTATAAAAGAAATATAAATTTGAATCTTAAAATCAGGGTGGCACAGTGGTGTAGTGGTTAGCGCTGTCACCTCACAGCAAGAAGGTCTGGGATCGAGCCCCGTGGCCGGCGAGGGCCTTTCTGTGTGGAGTTTGCATGTTCTCCCCGTGTCCGCGTGGGTTTCCTCCGGGTGCTCCGGTTTCCCCCACAGTCCAAAGACATGCAGGTTAGGTTAACTGGTGACTCTAAATTGACCGTAGGTGTGAATGTGAGTGTGAATGGTTGTCTGTGTCTATGTGTCAGCCCTGTGATGACCTGGCGACTTGTCCAGGGTGTACCCCGCCTTTCGCCCGTAGTCAGCTGGGATAGGCTCCAGCTTGCCTGCGACCCTGTAGAACAGGATAAAGCGGCTAGAGATAATGAGATGAGGTGAGATCTTAAAATCACAATATACAGTTAGATGTCAGTGATATCACAGAATTCAAATCAGTTTTATTTGTATAACATTTTAAACATAGACATTGTCACAAAGCTTACAGAAATCCAGACCAGGCTTTATGATTACAGCAGCAGCTCTATAGTAACCAAGTGAGATTAAATACTGAGGCGAGAGCGAGATGTGTGCGTAAGGTTAATGTGATCAGAAGGGTGAGATCCCATCCCAAGGCTGCGGGAGGACTGCTTGGGTTTCTGTCTCACCCGGAGAAAATGATCTACTACATGAACTACATGAAATAAGTCTGTATTGAATTACTTACAATTCCCATTGCAATTTTAATCCCCAAAACTCAAGAAAAGACTCTGAGGACTTTAACTTCTCTCTGTCTGAAAGCCAATGTGCATTTTTGAGGTGGCAGTTATAAAGTTTATGGTTGACTGTGTGGTAAACTGTCCAGCACGACTGGGCCCAGCGAAAGAGACGAAACTGCAAAGCAAAGGAGAAATGGCCTCAAATCAAACAAAAGCATTCCACTGGCCTTATAGCTTCAATCACATTTTTTCTAACCCTCAAAACTTTCTCACTCACTTCCTATTCATGTCCTCAGCCCATCTCATAACACTGAATGTAACAGGAAATGAGCTGAAAGCAAAACAAATTATGCAAATTTTACAATTCAATTTACAGTTTAAAAAAGTGAGTATGATGGTATGAATCTTCACCTCCATTGCTGTGAAACTACTACATTAATTCTGACATCACATAATTACTTGAACAGAGTTTGTGTGTGTGTGTGTGTGTGTGTGTGTGTGTGTGTGTGTGTGTGTGTTTATATACTACCAAGGACCAAATATCCCCACAAGGATAGTAAAGTCTGACAATTTCGACCTTGTGGGGACATTTGTATGGTCCCTACAAGAAAATTGTTGTTGTTAACAATAAATAAATAAATAAATAAAATACCCTAAAATTTTCCTTTTCATTACCGAGGTTAAAGTTATGGTTAGGTTTTGGTGCAGGCACAATATTAATTAACTGCATTAATAATTGTGTCAATGGAAGGTCCTCACAAATATAGTGAGACAAACGTGTGTGTGTTTATATACTACCAAGGATCAAATATCCCGACAAGGATAGTAAAGTCTGACAATTTCGACCTTGTGGGGACGTTTGGATGGTCCCCACAAGAAAATTGTTGTTGTTTTTGTTTTAACAAATAAATAAATAAATAAAAGACCTTAAAAATTTCCTTTTCATTACTGAGGTTAAAGTTACAGTTAGGTTTTGGTGCAGGCACAATATTAATTAACCATATTAATAATTATGTCAATGGAAGGTCCTCACAAATATAGTGAGACAAAAGTGTGTGTGTGTGTGTGTGTGTGTGTGTGTGTGTGTGTGTGTGTGTGTAATTACTCCATATTGAGGACCAGAATACCTTCTTATAGCAACAGAGTTAGGATATTTTTGGGAAGTGAGGACATTTTGGCTGGTCCTCACTTCTTCAAAGGGCTGTTTGAGGGTGAAGACTTAGTTTTAGGGTTCAGGTTAGAATTAGGTTTAGGTTAGGGTTAGAGTAAGGGTTGGGGTTAGGCATTTAGTTATGATGGTTAAGATTAGCGTAAGGGGCTAGGGAATGCATTATGTCAATGAGTGTCCCCAAAACAATAGAAGTACAAGTGTGTGTAAGTGTGTGTGTGTTTGTATATGTGTGTGAGCCATGTGGAAGATCACAGAGCTTGATAGAGAACCTAAACAGGAAGACCAAAGAGCTAACATTCTGTAAAATTAAAATTCAGGATTTGGTTATTGAATAAACAAACAAACAAAACCCTCACATTTTGAACATCCTACAGAATGACACTGAAGCTCTTATTTTAAAAATGGTATGACTACAGCACAACATTGACTGTGGCTAAAGCACATTGTCTTCCAAAGATTAATGACCTGCAGCCGGTTGTACCAGCAGAGCGTAAGTTCAATCATAAGTTCAGGTGTAAAGTCTATCTTAACCTTACGTTCAGAGTAGCTAGTTTGAAACTAGCATGTTCACTTAACTAGCAGTACGCAAAACGATCCTTAATAAAATACTGTCGCATTTAATAGACTTTCCGTCATTTCAAGCCAATCAATGGCACCATACAACGTAAACAGAAAATACTACATTTTAAACAAACAAAAGAGCCAGCCAGAGTTGCAGCGGGGTAACTTTAAAACCACACAATAACGAAGAAACAATACGAGGGAAATTAACATTATAACGACAGTAACAGAAAAGTTATCAATGTGCACATTTAGCCAAATTATTTCCATAATATTTAGTATAATGTTCAAGTTGGCAATAACAAAATTGTGTTATGCTAGCCTTTCAAGTGTTAGCTAGCACTAGCCTGTTATGTAACATATGCTTCACTTTTCATTAAATGTAAAGCAGACCGTGGTGGTGTTATATATTTCAGGCCTGGCCGTGTCTGACAGATGTTACACTTACTTAATGTTTTAAGTCTGAGGATATCTTTTATTGAAATTATATTGAATGTATGTGATTTGGTGCAGCAAAATAACTTTTAGTTGTTCGTAAACTTGAATGTAGCGCTGATTTTATGTTCAAATGAGGTAAAACCCAAACTTACGCCCTGCTGGTGCAACCAGCTGCTAGTAAAGAGGTGATTAGACAAGCAACCACACTGTGTCTTAATTCACCCTGTGTTTACATTAGCGAGTGACAAAATGTGGCACATGACTTTCAACAGTATACCAGTTAGTTGTATCTAAAATGTATTCTAATATTTTAATAAAGTGGAAAAAAAGTTCAAATTAGTTGTTCGATACAGTTACTTTACTTGCCAGGCTTTGTATTAGCTTTGTTAGCAGAACAAGCTAACCGCCCAAGCTACATACACTCACCAGAGGAACCATCAGATATCTATATATCTATAGATCTTCTTCTTAAACACAAGATAATGCACAAATCAGAGTGAAAATTGTTTCTTTGATTTCCATGTTGTGTGCCAGGTTTCCTTTAGCTGTTAGCAAAGTAGCAGCACAAGCTAAATGTACTAGCTACAAACACGCTAATGATCTCTGCTACTTTTTTTCCCCACTTTATTTTTCTACAGACATTTAATGAGCACTTGAGTATGTGTCTATGAATATAAGACAGGATAAAATGAGACTTTAAGTGTTTCTTCAAGTTAAACTGTAATTACAACGATTCGGCTGTGCTGGAGATACATGTATCATGTACATCCGCACTTTATGGTGTGATGTGCAGTTAATCAGCTCGAGGTTAGATTTTTGGTTATGTTTGGATGCTGATGCGCTGAATGGGTGACACACAGACTGGGGTTTTATTTGATAAACCTGGATTTAGATCATCTCATCTTTGTACAGTATGCATTTTGTCTATTTGACACTAGGAGGCACTTTTTTGTTGAAACTTTCTGAGCAAGTCACACAATATAACTAATACTGTATACATACGGCTCTTAACGTAGGATCCATGACACGACACATAACCAGAGGGTCTGAGATAGATTTATTTATTTTATTTTTCCACCATTATTATTATTATTATTATTATGTAATAAAAATTAAGGAAACGAGCGTGGCGTTTCGGTGCCGCTCAGACACCATTATCAAGCAAGTGTTCGTAAGCTAATTAAGTCAATGTCAAAACATATAAAAATAGATTAGCATAATGCTAAACCAAAAGTTTGGCCTGTAAGGAGACCGATTGCATGTTGAAAGCTGGTCTTCTTTCTCTAATGTAGAGCATTTCGTACAACAAGCAGTCGAATTTACTCTGACACTTCTTTCAGACAGCAAAGTTCTTGTTAATGTCTTTAGGTGCAATACTGTGTGCCGTCCTATAGTGTTTACCGATGCCTGAAGACACGCCTTTATGCTCTTCGACACACTCATGCAAGTGTCTGCAGTTGTAACCTGTATGACTCTTCACAAGACTCACATTTAAAACTATGTACCACCTGTTGCTGATTTATAATCAGGGGGTTTTCCTCTTCTTCTAATCTTATAAATAATAATAATAAGAAGAAGAAAGAAAATACTTCTCTAAAAACTATAGAAAAACTCTCCAAATACAAAGATCTAGCAATAGAAATTGAGAGAATGTGGGGTACGAAGACCACAGTCATACCAGTGGTAATAGGTGCTCTCGGTGTGGTCAAGAAAAGGATTGAAATTGGTGAATACACCAACAAAATCCCTAGCAATATCAAGATACACGAAATTCAGAAGATCATCCTCCTCAGCACTGTTCACATATTAAGGAGGACTTTATCTATCAAGTAGATCCATCACACCCTCATGGTAGCCCAAAGTCCAAGGGATGGATTCGGCTCCGTGAATGAACAGAACAGGACATTAAGGAAAAATTAATAATAATAATAACAATAATCTCATCTCATTATCTGTAGCCGCTTTATCCTGTTCTACAGGGTCGCAGGCAAGCTGGAGCCTATCCCAGCTGACTACGGATGAAAGGCGGGGTACAACCTGGACAAGTCGCCAGGTCATCACAGGGCTGACACATAGACACAGACAACCATTCACACTCACATTCACACCTACAGTCAATTTAGAGTCACCAGTTAACCTAACCTGCATGTCTTTGGACTGTGGGGGAAACCGGAGCACCCGGAGGAAACCCACGCGGACATGGGGAGAACATGCAAACTCCGCACAGAAAGGCCCTCGCCAGCCACGGGGCTCGAACCCAGGACCTTCTTGCTGTGAGGCGACAGCGCTAACCACTACACCACCATGCCGCCAATAATAATAATAATAATTATTATTATTATTATTATTATTATTGCGTAGTTATATTAGGCTGTGTGACTCCTCACTGGAGTTGAAAGGGTTATGAGTTTAATCTAAACCTCAAATAAAAAACAAATAAGCTGGCAAAAAATGTCAGCTTGTAAATAATTGCAGTGACAGTTTTGTATAAGTGGAAACATTATGGCTTCAATAAAAAGCCAAAATCTTACTGTAGGCTTTAATATAATGAAACTAAATTTTTTATAGTTCATAAAGGAATTATGTTACGAAAACAAATCAAATTTACTTGTTTGGGGTTTTTTTCTACTTTTTTTTTTTTTTGCAATCCCTGGCTGGGGGAAAAAAAAAATTTGAGAATCCCTGTTCTGTGTGCAACTGTTACACTGCATGAAAAAAAATCCCTGTTTTTTTTTCCATACAAGTTATGGCTTGCATGCTATCTTAGTCACTGCAAGAGAAACTCATATGTGTTATAGTTTCCCTTCATTCCTCATGTGGCCATGGACGTTCGCACGTGGCTGTAAAATCCTGAGTGTGTCCGACAGCCTGCTATTTTCAGTTCCTTGTCAAGGTCTGCTAGATGAGCCTCTTATTTCACTCTTTTACTGCATTTCTTGTCCAGCTTCCTCTACGACCGACCTTGAAACGGTATCTATAAAACTTCACACTAAAAATAAACACCATGGAAAGTTATTTTTGGAGTTTTTTTGGGTATATGGTCTACCGTGTTCAATTATCTGCTCTGGAAAAAAATATATATATTACAGTACTGTATTAGAAAATGTAGCATCTTTGTGCTGCCTCAAGGGAAACTTATATTGTTACCTTTGTTGTTACTTCCAACAACTGTGATGGAGGAGGTTATGTTTTCACCTCAGTTTGTTTGTCTTTTCCGGTATCCGGTTATTTAGCACAAAAGTCTTTTAGCATGAATCCAAAGTCTTTTAGCACAACTCTATGTTCTTTAGCACAACTCTGGATTACAACATGTTTTGCCGACTAAGAGCGGAATCTATTCCTAAAAACTTACTCAAATTATTAAAAATCCATTTGATTTCACATATTACTGTTTTCATATGTATTTGACTACTAAAGCTACAAAGTCTTTAACTGAAAAAAGACCAATTTCAATGAGAAAAATGAGAATCATATCTTCTTAGTAACCAACAGTTGTGATATGCAAACAAACAAAAGAAACTTCCACTAAAGTATCCTAGAACGAATGGCAATTAAATAACAGTGCAATATAAATGTTCAGGAATGACAAAACAACCAAAATTAATGTATCAATTGTTTATAATACAGCAATCTTGAAGCATAAAGAAGAAGAATTTATGCTAAAATGTAAGGGTTGTTTGATCAAGACAAGTCCCGAAGCTGTAGCTAGTTTACAGGGAACTTCACTTTGTTGCAGCGTGTTTATATTTGATTTCAATATTTCTTTTCTTGTTCAGTGCTATCAATTGATAGAAAACATCATTTAACACTAAATTATCAAATCAATGAACCACAAACACTCATTTGTAGATTGTGTGAAAAAGCCACAGTGCACAGATTACAGACAATTCGCACAAGACGATCAGATCAAGAACAGCTTGCACTTTATTTGAATAATAATAATAATAATAAAGTCTATTGTGTTTTTGCATCGTTCTTTAAACCTGTCATTGAAATAACAATGGCAGGCAGAGTGGGGAAATACAATCGCTCGTTTTCGATCGGAATCTTGGCAACTTTCATTAAAAAAAAATCCATCAGACATCTTTAAACATGATCAGCAAGTATTCATAATAAAGATTAAGTGTTATCGGATCTTGTGCTAAAGAACTTAGAGTTGTGCTAAAAGACTTTTGTGCTAAATAACCGTAAACCGTCTTTTCCCAATGAAACTCCAAAAGTAATGAACGGATTTAGATGAAATTTGGAGGTAAGGTAAGTCATGGATCAAGGAACAATTAATTAGATTTTGATGCAAATCCAGATTTTGTGGCTCCAGGATTTTTTATTTTTATTTTTTGTCTATTCCCAACGTATTTCAAAAAGTAGTGAACAGATCTGGATGAAATTTGGTGTACAGCTTTAGTATCATCCTAGGTTCAAGTGATCCGATTTTGATGTTGATACGACGTGGCTTGGGGGAGGTATACACTCAACGAGTGCTCTTCTAGTTTCCTGAAAAATCTTATCTCCCGTATATTATTAAGTAAGGAATGAAACACTTCAGGATGTGCTGTTATGGGAAAATAATCAATGACAGGATGGTGTAAAGAAGTGTTTTATTCCTCTCTTATACCACAGCAGTTTTCCAGCAATTATGTTTCTCATTTATTAAGGAATGATACATTGCACTTTTTATCCATTTAATGTTGAGGAACCTGTTATCCCTTACCTTATAGCAGCTGTAAACAATCGTTCCCTCACCATCCTCTCTGTTTCACACTTTCTTTAAGTTAAATGCTTCTTATCATGTTACTCACACTGGAGACTCCTTCCAGAAAGTTGTTAAGAACATATCCTTACAGGAAACATCCTCATATTAACAATTGAACTTTTTTTTAACCATTTCATGTCAAATGAAATGTCAAATACAAGTCCCTGTGTTCATGTGTTTGTTACTACTATAGAAACAATCCGACCAATCAGAATCAGTGCTGCGCTCTAAACAGCATTGTTTAATGCTGAGAGCGTGCAATTTATTTTAATAAATTGATTTTTATTTGCTGCTCTGATAATGTAACTATAAGATTAATGCTAAATAGTTTTCTTTTTTGGCGGCATGGTGGTGTAGTGGTTAGCGCTGTCGCCTCACAGCAAGAAGGTCCTGGGTTCGAGCCCCGGGGCCGGCGAGGGCCTTTCTGTGTGGAGTTTCCATGTTCTCCCCGTGTCCGCGTGGGTTTCCTCCGGGTGCTCCGGTTTCCCCCACAGTCCAAAGACATGCAGGTTAGGTTAACTGGTGACTCTAAATTGACCGTAGGTGTGAATGTGAGTGTGAATGGTTGTCTGTGTCTATGTGTCAGCCCTGCGATGACCTGGCGACTTGTCCAGGGTGTACCCCGCCTTTCGCCTGTAGTCAGCTGGGATAGGCTCCAGCTTGCCTGCGACCCTGTAGAAGGATAAAGCGGCTAGAGATAATGAGATGAGATGAGATTTTTATTTGCTGCTCTGATAATGTAACTATAAGATTAATGCTAAATAGTTTTCTTTTTTGGCGGCATTGTGGTGTAGTCGTTAGCGCTGTCGCCTCACAGCAAGAAGGTCCGGGTTCGAGCCCCGTGGCCGGCGAGGGCCTTTCTGTGTGGAGTTTGCATGTTCTCCCCGTGTCCGCGTGGGTTTCCTCTGGGTGCTCCGGTTTCCCCCACAGTCCAAAGACATGCAGGTTAGGTTAACTGGTGACTCTAAATTGACCGTAGGTGTGAATGTGAGTGTGAATGGTTGTCTGTGTCTGTGTGTCAGTCCTATGATGACCTGGCGACTTGTCCAGGGTGTACCCCGCCTTTCGCCCGTAGTCAGCTGGGAAAGGCCCCAGCTTGCCTGCGACCCTGTAGAAGGATAAAGCGGCTAGAGATAATGAGATGAGTTTTCTTTCTTGTTACATTATCGTAACTGGTCAAATAGCTACAACGATATGTGAAGAGCATTAACAATAAAAAAGAAAAAGCAAAACGTCAAATATGTTGCAGCACCTGCTTCATCCTTTATCTGCTTCATCTGCTGATTTCCTTAAGCCAGGATATTCACACTGAGGCAGGAGTGTGTGTTATCACTACGGCTCATGGGGCGATATTTAGAGCTGTTGTACCGAGCTCAAGAAAAACACAGGCTTTCCTGCGAACTCGGAGGTTGTGCTGATAACCTGACTCCTGTTACAGTCACAGTCTCGAGGCTGCCAGAGAAAACTGCTCGCTGTTACTTTCTGCCTTCAGAGACCGAGTGTTCATCCTGCCAGACCTGCTGCCCAAACCAAGATTAAATATGTGCTTAAAGGAGAACTGAAGTCTTTTTTAAACTTGCTTTATTTCTTAATTAACGTGTTATTCAATTACGTTTTCGGTTTTAGTAACTTTATATTGTGACTCGTATTGGCAACTAATTGAAATTAAATATTATACTTATCGGCCTATTCAGTTTTTAGCCATGTTGAATGTAGTTCGTTTGGTCCACGGCAGGCGTCGCTTATCCGTGTGATCTTCACGAGACTTGTGCGAGACTTCGAAACGTGAAGTGTCAGCCAGGTGTCAGCGCCGCCATTTTGAAAACTGTTTTCCAAATGAAATATTGCACAAAAACGAGTTTAAATGATGATTACTGCTTTTTTTTTCAAACTTTCCTGATTGCTATCAAAACAAACAAAACTTCCGGCTTGATTACATCAGCATTCGAAAGAGTGCGCGCTCGTCTTTTGACAGCGTTCGCAGATGTTGGTCACTTTGATTTCCGCTGTACGTTTTACTTCCGTCCTACGATGTCTCGCACAGGTCTCAGCGAATCTCGTTTACGGCCATTGCTTTGACCTATGGACTGATATATTACAGAGCATATTTCAAACACTCATAACTTGCTATAGCAGTGACAAAATAGCGATCAAAAATGCATTCGTATATTTAATAAAATGAGATAAATAGAATTTTGATAATAAAAAATTTGCCTTCAGTTCCCCTTTAAAAATTCTTCAACACTTTTTTTTTTATGCATAAGCCACTTGGCACTGATTCACTCTGTTTATACCACAGCACTGTTGCATTCTTAGTTCTGATTGTTTAGGTGGTGTTTAATTTTCTAGAACAGAAGTTTCTACACATCTGTGTTCTCATACATTATCGTTTCTCTCGTAACAGCTCATGCGTAGGGACTTGTACAATATGCACACCACGGGCGATTGCTCTAAGACAACGAGGGAGGCTCAGCCTCCTCTAAAAATGCCCTTATAACTTTAATGTGTGCGTGAGTTTTTCCCCCTCGTGACAGCGCGATGCAGCGCAGCCTCAGTGCACTTCAATGGCATTGGGAGCTCTGCGCTTTTCAAACTCAAAATGCAAGACGATTATTGGATAAATACTGCGAAAACGCCCGCCCACGGAGTCTCATGGACTCCCAGCCTCAGTGGACTTCAGTGGCATTTGGGAGCTCTGCGCTTTTCAATCTCAAAATGCAAGATGGTTATTGGACAAATACTGCGAAAATGCCCGCCTACGGACTCCGAGCCTCACATGGGAGGGACATGGCAGTTTCCGCGAGGAGACTGGTGATTGGTGAAAGCGGCCGGATATTTTCTTTGATTGACAGCTCGTTTCACCTATAGACAGGCAGCGGTGAATTTCAGTTCAGTCCCATGCGGATTCGCAAGTGCTGTGGTGTATTGTAAGAGATCAGCTTACATTTCGATTTCATTCATTACATACGGTTTCTACCAGCTTTTTTAGTTTGTATATATTTTCATTGTAAATAAAGTGTAAATATAGTGTTGTCAAGTTTGCCATCTTAGTTCCAGAAATTTCGTTTATTTGAGTGACTGAACTTGAGGGGGCTAGTCAGCTAGCAAGAAAGCTGCGCACGGATGCCAAGCATTGCTGATTTAATTTTGGCAAAGCCATTTGCCAGTCTTCCTTTCGAGGAAAAAATTAAAATTAAAGAGCAGGGTAGACCAACGCCTCAAATTGACTTGGTGAAAAAGATAGGGAATAATACTCGTTCCTTTCAGCTCTCCTGGTACGAGAAAGTGAATTGGCTAACAGCAAGTGACCCACATCAACAACAGTAAATAGGCTACTTTAGTAATATGTCATGGATGGACCAAAAATATAGAATCTATTTAAAATGTTTATGCTGAGTATATTATATTGGAATATATATTTCTCTGGATATGAATTAAACACAGCTACAATTTGGAAAACATTTTTAAACAAAAACACAGCCGAGAACATTTCACACTACAGACCTGGATTAAAAGTGAAGGGTTATCAAAATTGTCAATAAAACATTTCTCAGTCAAAATAAGTAAAATATAGGGAAAGTGTCGTTGAATGAAATGTGTGGCACCCAGCTCTACTGCTGAGGTTCCTGACAAAGAGCTGCTTTCAATAATGATCAATTTTTAAACAACATGCCACAATTTTAAAATATAAAATGTTAAAATATACCCCCCCAACACCACCATCATGTATATTGGACAGTAGGCTAATGGGCCAAAAGAACCTGTTATTTCACAGTTTGTGACGCTGCCAACAATCAGCCAGATCAGAGGCAAGAGTATGGGCAAAATTGATGTTTTTTCTTTTAAAATCTGGAAATATCGTAACCGACCAGCCTCCCCTGTTTGAAAGACTACCAGCCGCTACTGATGCACACCACATCGTCAGATTAAAAATAACGTGTACAAAACTGTTGATATGGTGAAGTCTTCAGTGAGGGCATGTTTAGCTCACCAGCTGTAGGGCGATGAGCTGTTGCCATCACACGGCGTCCGTCCGTCCACAATTCACAAAAATCGCAACTCCTCCCTCAGTTTTCAATGGATTTTGTTTCTGATTGTTTTGCTTGGAAGATCTAATCAGTCCGCACAGAAGTTGCTCCCTGGTTTTGTGATTTCTCGTTAACAAGTTCATCAAGCTGGCTAAAAAACTTTCAGGAAAATCGCCACTCCTCCCTCAGGAGTGGCAATTTTCCTGAAAATGGTTTTTGACTCTGTTTGGAAGATCTAATCAGGCTGCACAAAAGTTACTCCCTGGTTTTGTGATTGGTACGGCCGTGTGAACTACTGTGTCGCTGATGCTCTGCTTATTATATAGCATTTACGGAAGGAGTCTCCAGTGTCAGCGTTAAACCTACAGCATTAAGTTTTCCAACATCTTCAGGAAAGATGAGTTTATGCTTTACCAGTAAGTTTATTAACTTAAAGGGGAACTGAAGGCAAATTTTTTATTATCAAAATTCTATTTATCTCATTTTATTAAATATAGGAATGCATTTTTGATAGCTATTTTGTCACTGCTATTGCAAGTTATGAGTGTTTGAAATATGCTCTGTAATATATCAGTCCATATGTCAAAGCAATGGCCGTAAACAAGATTTGTTGAGACCTGTGCGAGACATCATAGGGCGGAAGTAAAACGTACAGCGGAAATCAAAGTGACCGACATCTGCCAACGTTGTCAAAAGACGCGCGCGCTCTCTTTCGAATGCTGATGTAATCAAGCCGGAAGTTTTGTTTGTTTTGATAGCAATCAGGAAAGTTTGAAAAAAGTAGGCAGTAATCATCATTTAAACTCGTTTTTGTGCAATATTTCGTTTGGAAAACAGTTTTCAAAATGGCGGCACTGACACCTGACTGACACTTCACGTTTCGAAGTCTCGCACAAGTCTTGTGAAGATCGCACGGATAAGCGACGCCTGCCGTGGACAAAACAAACTAATTAAACATGGCTAATAACCGAATAGGCCGATAAGTACAATATTTAATTGCAATTAGTTGCCAATACAGCCCTGCGATGACCTGGTGACTTGTCCAGGGTGTACCCCGCCTCTCGCCCATAGTCAGCTGGGATAGGCTCCAGCTTGCCTGCGACCCTGTAGGACAGGATAAGCGGCTACAGATAATGGATGGATGGATGGATGGAGAATTGCCAATACAAGTCATAATATAAGGTTACTAAAACCGAAAACATAATTGAATAACATGTTAATTAAGAAATAAAGCAAGTTTAAAAATGACTTCAGTTCCCCTTTAAAGAGAGAAAAAGAGAAGTGAATGTTTATAGCTGCTAGAACACACAGTACATGGTAACAGGACTGAACTTGTTTCATGGACGTTCCACAACATTAAATGCAACTATACATAAACAAATTTTTTAAAATGATAACTTTATGTTCTTTAATTAATTAAAAAAGTTTGAATTGGGAACTTGCTGTGCTGTAAGAGGAATAAAATGCTGCGGGTGTTGGAAACTGGTAACACTAACTCCACGATGTATCACTGATTATTTTTCCCTGTAACTCTTGTGTTTTATTCCTTACATAAATAACAACTTGAACGTTATTTAAAATCTGAAACGGCTTCCCATAATAACATGAAGGAAGGCCAGGGATTGCTACAGGTTCAGGTTCTGAGCTCATAACTGGAAGGTTGTAGAGTCAAATCCCAATGTTGTAAACATTGCCTGACGAGATGAGTAATAACATACTTTCGTATAAATACAAAGATGGTTATTGGAAATTGCGCGCACTGATTGATCGAGAAATTCGGACTATTTCTCGATAATCACCTCAAGCAACTCGGCAAAATGGCGGCCAGTCGCTTCATCACCATAAGTGAGGAAGAATTACAAATGATGAAAGAAAATGTTGTTCCTAAAAGCACTAAAGATGCTACAAAGTTTGGTCTAAAACAATTCAAAGGTAAGGTGGGATTGTGATTTATTTTATCGATTTCAAAACAAAGTATGTGTGTTTGGCTTTGTTTGATGTTGGTTTATTTGTCTTTTTGTAGATGAGGTTTCTCTATTTTTTACTTAAATTTTAAAGTGCTGCCTTTCTTGGCCAGGGACCATTTGAAAAAGAGACGATAGTCTCAATATGACTCCCCTGGTTAAATAAAGGATAAATAAATAAAAATGAAATAAAATTTTATGTGACTCGCATAGATAAGTGATGCAAGTCGCATTTGAAGTTTGAAATAAATAATTTTTTAAATATGATTTTTAATTTTTTTAAATAATCATCATTGTATTTATACTAAAACAATTATCCACCTCAATCTTTGTGAATATCGTTGAATAATTATTAAATATAATAATGTAAAATGGCAGACAGGCTTGGTTAAGGTATAACCAGCCCACAAACTAGTGTTTTGTCAAGACTGGGGAAAAAATCCCCACTGTTTGTAGTTTGTAGAGCAGATTTAAAAACTTGAAATATTTTACCTTTAGTGAAAATACTGATCAGTAAACTTGGAACCCGTTGGCTGGTAATTTCAAGCCTGCATAATTAGAAAGCTGTGTTGAACACTGAGATTCACACTATATGCAGTACCTGCCTGCCTGAGGGATGGGCTGTCTTAATTTTCTCAGCCTCCGTCTGTCTGGTCTGGTTCTTTAAACAAAATTCTTGGAATAAATTGGGTTAAACATATTGATTGGCATTTTTTTCTTTCAAGGCAGCTTGACAAACAAATCCTTGAAAAGATCCCAGATATAGACAAAAACATGCACATGCGCATGCATGGACAGCCTGATTTGTCAAACGAGTAAACGTTCGTGAAGGTTTCGGTCACTTTCTCAACATTCGCATGTGAGGAGTTCATTGTTCACCTCATCCTCAGCCTGTTCCTCATTAGACCTTCTGAAAGACGCTTGTAATACTCGTGTTCTGGCCTGCATTGAAAGGAAAAAAATCGCTCCAGAAAAGCAGCATTTCTACAGGCAAACAAGTGCTGAGAGCTTCTTGTTGGTAGACCACACATTAGAAGTCATGAGCATCACATCGGTTTCCAGGCCCAGCATCTGACTCACTCGCTTCCCATTGACTCCACGAGGTACATGGTGGGTGTCCTGATGGTTTTCCTATCTAGAGGGAAACCTTTTACGAGCCCAAATCCAATCCTACATCAGTATCCGTTTAGCATCCTAATCACATTTTTATTAAAACACTTTACATGATCGCGATATGATAGGAAAGCATACAATATTAGAGTTCACCTTTGCCAATCTCGATAACCTACAAACAAAGATAGAAAAATCATATGCATTTCACGTGATCATCGGTATTCCTCATATGATTGGAAAAATGAATCATGTGGGAGATAAATTAATTGTAGAAAACACATGTGAAAACGAATCATGGATAAATTACACATGAGAACTGGATCATGTGGAAAATAAATGAATCGCGTCGGAAACTCACGTGAAAACGAATTAATCTTGTAAAAATAAACGAATCAGATGAAAACAAGGGTGGGACGGTGGTGTAGTGGTTAGCACTGTCACCTCATAGCAGGAAGGTTCTGGGTTCAAGCCAAGTGGAGTTTGCATGTTCTCCCCGTGTCTGCGTGGGTTTCCTCCAGGTGCTCCAGCTTCTCCCACAGTCCAAAGACATGCAGGTTAGGCTAATTAGTGGCTCTAAATTGATAGTAGGTGTGAATGGTTGTTTGTCTCGATGTGTCAGCCCTGTGGTGATCTGGCAGCTTGTCCGGGGTGTACCCCGCCTCTCACCCATAGTCAGCTAGGATAGGCTCCAGCTTGCCCGCAACCCTGCACAGGATAAGCAGCTACGGATAATGGATTGATGAAAACGAGTCACATTTAAAGGTCCCATGGCATGAAATTTTCACTTTCTGAGGTTTTTTAACGTTAAAATGAGTTCCTCTGACCTTCTTAAGTCACCCCAGTGGCTAGAAATTTCATAATGTGTAAACCAAACTATGCCCAACATTTGAGAATGGCGCGTCAAAACGGCGCGTTGATAAACTCTTCCCTTTACTACGTCAGCAAGGGAGATGATCCCCACGCCCCCCCTCTGGATTCCCACCCACTGTATGGATTGCCCGCCCAGCTCAAAAGTTGCCACCAAACATGGAAGTTGCGCTGTACATGGATGTGACAACACAGAAAGGAGTCTGTTTTTACTGCCGACGGGAGAGCCCCTGAAGACACAGTGGCTTAATTTTATTTACTCCAATAATACGCCGTCGAGTCTACCTAAGACGGTGTATGTTTGTCGGAAGCATTTTCCTGATGAATGTTTCCACAACTTGGGACAGTACAGGGCAGGTTTTGCACATCAACTGTCACTGAAGCCTGGGTCCGTACCAAGCATCCCTGCCGCATCAGCCACAAACACCGAACAAGTAAGTGTATAACTGTTAAGTCGTTTTGCCGTGTTTTAAAATCGGTGCCACGTTAGCCTTGCAATGGCTACATTAGCTGTGTAGCTAACCGCTTCCTGCAGTTAGCCAGGTACTCTGCGCTACAAAACCAAAAAGCATGCAGCATGCTCTGTTATAATAGCCAATCAAAACAGTTTTTACAAAGACATCCACATTCTTTTTTTTAAGTCACTCGTTCATTTTATTTGTTTGTTTGTTCAGTAAAAACCCAAACATTTGTTGAATTTATTTTATTTCCTCGCGTCGCACCTTAATGACGTCAGCGCGCGGTATTTTTCCCTTCGCGGTTTGTTCCTTCTCTCTCGCCATAGTAAGACACCCACATCCGCTTGTTCTGACCCACTGGAGGTAGCGTCACAGTGCTGTTAGCCAATCAGAGGTAACACGTTTACATGTCATGAATATTAATGATAAGACCCGGCCCCACCCTCTACCCTTCCCCGCCTCCTGCTTCTCATTAGCAAAACGACGCACTGGGAAAAGCGCTGAAATGGGGCTTTCTCCCAGGAGGCTATATCTACGTGCCGAGGGTTCATTTCGAGAAAGGCTGCAGATATAACATCCGGAAACCTCCACGAGCCCGTTTAAAGCATCAACAAACCACCATGCCATGGGACCTTTAAAAGAAATGTGAAAAACAAGAATCATGTTGAAAATGATACATGGAGATAAAATGAATCACAGGGAAAATAAAGAATCATGTCGAACAAGAAGACATGGTCATCACTATCTCCCACCACGAGTATTTTATGAAGATCTCCTCACACTTACACCCTTATAAGCCCATTGCTTTAATACTGACTTATGATGTCGTGCATGCTATGACACCGTCATAAAACACCACCCAGCTTTTTTCAGTAATACCGGTATGAGCACGCAAAGTTTCATTGATGTAGCTTATATACTGTAGTTTCTGAGAAAACTTGTCCAGATTGGAATGGACGGATGGACAGACAGACTTCAATCCTATATCCCCCCGCGCACTTTGTTGCAGGGGAGAAAAATGATGCGAACTATGAATCAGAATGTGATAATAAATGAGTCGTGTGAAAATCACGTTAAAATGAACGAATAATATGAAAACGCACAGGTGAAAATAAAACCATGGAAAAAAATAGGCATGAAAATGATGCGTGTGAAGTTCATGTCACCTTTCTGTAAGGGTTGATTTGAATCTGTTTTCGATTCTTTTTTTGAAGAACGTCGATGAATTAGAATTTTTCTGACATCTTTATCACATTACTTTATAGGACTGGGTTTACGGGTTAAAGAGAACCATCACGTGATATTGCAGGCTATCGAGGATGGATGTGTGTTGCTACATGGTTTAATGTGTGTGTTTACAGACTGTGAGTGTTTACATTCCGAGGCGCTGTTGTACATGAATGAAAGGAAATGCTTTAATCTGCTTAGTGAAAAGCAGAAAACACTGAGTAATCAACTGCAGGAATAAACGGCACTTCGTGGCGGCTGAGCACGCGGAGATGACACGGCAGTGATGACATTTAGAGGAGCGATGTCACAAGCAGAGGAGCTGTGTGAATCTTAGCCTGACTTTCTAACCTTTTCATGATAGGCCTGATGTCACACAGCGGTCTGAAATGCCCACGAACTGTGAACACCATGACCCCAAATATGTCCTGAATCGCACGCATATGATGCCTGTAGTTTTCCTTCTCGGTCCAATGTGCTGTGAAGGCTCGCAGGGAATTTATTAGCGTTTATGTAACGCTAGCTGACCTCTTGTGCATTCACTATTAACAGTGTTAGTGTTTTGTGGTGGGGAACTCCTCTAAAGCCAATATAGCCTATAAAGGTCTCTTTCGTAACCATGTGGTTTCTGTAGCCACCGTTATATATCACATCTTTCATGTTCGACTACTGAATCTACCTGCTTGCTATAAAACATCCGGAATGGAGCCAGCTATTTCTGAAATGCAAATTTTTAGCATATAATATAGTGCAGTGTGTGGCATTTGAACCCTGCTTGGGTACAGCTAGCAGCCTTGATCACACAGACCCAGTCATTTTATGGTTTGGTCCTCCAGGAAACGCCTAAAAATATCAGGCTAACACTCTTGCTGTAATTGCCATGTTGGCCCCTCTTAAAGTCGCTTTAGTAACTAGCAGAAAGCAGCAGAGCGAGAGGCTAATTGGCACCTGCGGAGAGCAGAGAGAGCGAGCGCCTGTTAGCCTCAGTTCCCCCGAATGCGTCGTAAAAGGCACAGCATCAGACTCTGCTGAAAGAGTCGGGCGGCTTTTATTTAAGACAGAAAGTTTTTCTCGACATTTGAAAATGGTTAATCTTAGCCAAGAATTTAGCATTGCTGTATTTTCAGAGCGTTTGCCTCAGAGCAGCTGCCATTGCTACACTGAGCGAAGCTCACTTTTGATGATTAAATATTTTTAGTAATTTATTGATGATGTTGATGGTGTAATGTTTTAAGGAAAACCTTACAGCCAAGGCAGATTTACAGTGGTGCTTGAAAGTTTGTGAACCCTTTAGAATTTTCTATATTTCTGCATAAATATGACCTAAAACATCATCAGATTTTCACACAAGTCCTAAAAATAGATAAAGAGAACCCAGTTAAACAAAGGAGACAAAAATATTATACTTGGTCATTTATTTATTGAAGAAAATGATCCAATATTACATATCTGTGAGTGGCAAAAGTATGTGAACCTCTAGGATTAGCAGTTAATTTGAAGGTGAATTTAGAGTTAGGTGTTTCCAATCAATGGGATGACAATCAGGTGTGACTGGGCACCCTGTTTTATTTAAAGAACAGGGATCTATCAAAGTCTGATCTTCACAACACATGTTTGTGGAAGTGTATCATGGCACGAACAAAGGAGATTTCTGAGGACCTCAGAAAAGGCATTGCTGTTGCTCATCAGGCTGGAAAAGGTTACAGAACCATCTCTAAAGAGTTTGGACTCCACCAATCCACAGTCAGACAGATTGTGTACAAATGGAGGAAATTCAACACCATTGTTACTCCCCAGGAGTGGTCGACCAACAAAGATCACTCCAAGAGCAAGGCGTGTAATAGTCGGCAAGGTCACAAAGGACCCCAGGGTAACTTCTAAGCAACTGAAGGCCTCTCTCACATTGGCTAATGTTAATGTTCATGAGTCTACCATCAGGAGAACACTGAACAACAATGGTGTGCATGGCAGGGTTACAAGGAGAAAGCCACTACTCTCCAAAAAGAACATTGCTGCTCGTCTGCAGTTTGCTAAAGATCACGTGGACAAGCCAGAAGGCTATTGGAAAAATGTTTTGTGGACGGATGAGACCAAAATAGAACTTTTTGGTTTAAATGAGAAGTGTTATGTTTGGAGAAGGAAAAGACTGCATTCCAGCATAAGAACCTTATCTCAACTGTGAAACATGGTTTTGGTAGTATCATGGTTTGGGCCTGTTTTGCTGCATCTGGGCCAGGACGGCTTGCCATCATTGATGGAACAATGAATTGTGAATTATACCAGCCAATTCTAAAGGAAAATGTCAGGACATCTGTCCATGAACTGAATCTCAAGAGAAGGTGGGTCATGCAGCAAAACAACGACCCTAAGCACACAAGTCATTCTACCAAAGAATGGTTAAAGAAGAATAAAGTTAATGTTTTGGAATGGCCAAGTTAAAGTCCTGACCTTAATCCAATTGAAATGTTGTGGAAGGACCTGAAGCGAGCAGTTCATGTGAGGAAACCCACCAACATCCCAGAGTTGAAGCTGTTCTGTACGGAGGAATGGGCTAAAATTCCTCCAAGCCGGTGTGTAGGACTGATCAACAGTTACCGGAAATGTTTACTTGCAGTTATTGCTGCACAAAGGGGGTCACACCAGATACTGAAAGCAAAGGTTCACATACTTTTGCCACTCACAGATATGTAATATTGGATCATTTTCCTCAATAAATAAATGACCAAGTATAATATTTTTGTCTCATTTGTTTAACTGGGTTCTCTTTATCTACTTTTAGGACTTGTGTGAAAATCTGATGATGTTTTAGGTCATATTTATGCAGAAATATAGAAAATTCTAAAGGGTTCACAAACTTTCAAGCACCACTGTACTTAGCAATGCTAAGTAGATAGGCTAGTGTTCAGAGAGAGTAATGGTGCAAACCAGCACCAACAGTGCAAACAATTACTGTAATAATGATACAGAAGTTACTAACTGTACAAACTAGTGCAGGATTTAGTGGTACAAAATATAACAATTGAACAAATTATCTTCTATTAATGGTAAAAAAAATACTAATAAACAAAATACAAAATAGACTGATGGCAGGGCGGCACGGTGGTGTAGTGGTTAGCACTGTCGCCTCACAGCAAGAAGGTTCTGGGTTTGAGCCCAGCGGCCAATGAGGGCCTTTCTGTGCGGAGTTTGCATGTTCTCCCCGTGTCCGCGTGGGTTTCCTCTGGGTGCTCCGGTTTCCCCCACAGTCCAAAGACATGCAGGTTAGGTTAACTGGTGACTCTAAATTGACCGTAGGTGTGAATGTGAGTGTGAATGGTTGTTTGTGTCTATGTGTCAGCCCTGGGGTGACCTGGCGACTTGTCCAGGGTGTACCCCGCCTTTTGCCCGTAGTCAGCTGGGATAGGCTCCAGCTTGCCCGTGACCCTGCACAGGGTAAGCAGTTACAGAGAATGGATGGACGGACTGATGGCATAAACTGATACAAATGTGTGCGATCAGCTGTTCATTTAGTGACAGAATGATGTAACTGTCAGTGCACAGTCCAGATAAACCTGCGCATGCGCACACGGGCTTCCTCTGTCTGCTTGACTGCGTGAAGCGAGCGATTTCACGCACATTATATGCTCGGGAATCCCCTCAAATTAAATAACTTCCCAGCCACAGAATGGCTTTTTTTTTTAAAGATATTGCAGAAATAAACATATATCACGATGCCCAAATTTCAGAGGGAACTAAATTTCACTGATTTAATGAAATCAAAAGGCCGTCTAGCTTTAATGGTACAAATTAGTGCTAGTAGTACAAACGATACTAATAGAAGAAACTAATACTAATCGGATAAACTAGTACAAATGTTGCAACCGAGTATTAATGCTAAAAAATACTAATGGTACAAATTAGCTAGTACTATTCATTCATTCATTCATTCATTCATTTTCTATCCTGCTTATCCATTGCGGGGAAGCTGGAGCCCATCCCAGCCAACATCAGGTGAGAGGTGGGGCACATCTTGGACGGGCCACCAACTGCAGCACCAACACAGAGAGACAGACAGCCATTCACATTCACATACACACCTGTGGGTTATTTAGAGTAGGCAATTGAACTAATTTGCATGTCTTTGGACTGTGGGAGGAAACCGCAGCACCCGGAGGAAACCCACACAGGTACGATGAGAACATGCAAACTCCACACAGAAAGATGGGTTGCTGGACTTGAACCCCTGAACCTTCTTGCTTGCTTAGCTGGTACAAAATGTACTAAACATACAAACTAGAAGGACACTTGGTAGAGTGCATACCTCCGCCAAGCCACACATATTAGGATATCTTGGATCCATATACAGTACTGTGCAAGCATCTTAGGCACATGTAAAGAAATGCTGTCGACCAAAAATGGCTTAAAAATAATGAAATGAAATGTTTCAACATTAAAATATACTATAAACAGTAAGCAGTAAACCATAATAAATGAAACAAAGTCAATATTTGGTGTGAGACGACCTTTTGCTTTAAAAAAAAATAATAGTCTCAGGTACAGTGAGTGCAGTTTGATAAGGAAATGAGCTGTAGGTTTTACTGAGCATCTTACAGAACCAGCCACAGTTCTTCTGGACACTTTATCATACTTGCTTCTTAATTTTGCACCAAAACCCAGCAGCCTTCATTATGTTTTCTTTTTTAATCTGAAAAGTGCTCTCTTATGTAATATACTGCTCAGATACAAACTTTTTTTCTCTGTAACATTTAATTTTGTGCTGGAAAACAAACGTTTGGACTCTAAAAAGTTTTTGTACTGACTCGATAATGTAGCAGTCATAAAATATAAATCTATAACAAAGTTTGTATGAAAAAAATTTAGGGTGCCTAAAACTTTTTTGCACCACAGTACTGTGTATATATATATCCCGATTTGCATCAAAATCTAATTAATTGTTTCTTGTCTCACCTTTTCCTCAAAATTTCATCAACATCCGTTCACTACTTTTTGAGTTACGTTGGGAACAGACAAACAAACAAACGCATAAAAGGGAGGCAAACACATAACCTCCTCCAACAAAGCTGGTGAAGGTAACTATTGGTACTAATGGTACAACAGATTCTACTAGACGAAACTAGTACTACTGGAATAAAAGGTACTAATGTTGCAAACTGGTACTATTCCATGTAATACCAAACTTACTGATAGTACAAAAGATACTCACGGCATAAACTAGCAGTACTGGTACAAGATATTAATTATACATTCTAGAACTGTTGGGGAAAAAAGATATAATGGTACAAAAGATGCTACTTTTATCAGTGATGATTTTTCTTCCATTACCTTGTAGTTTTTATCCCCCGCTGGCCGAAAGGCCCGAAGGGGGATTATGTCGTGGCGATGTCCGTACGTCCATCCCAGGAAGGGTACTCACCTTTTGAAATCAACTCCTCTCACAATTTTTGGAGGAATTTCACAAAACTTGGCAGAATTCTTTGTTATATGTCGGTAATATGCATATTGTTATTTCATTAAATTCGGTCACATTTTACCAGAGTTACAGCCCTTGATTAACAAAATTATAATTTGACAATTTCATGAGTGTGTTTTCCTTCTGACATCAATTCCTCTCACAATTTTTGGACAAATTTCTCAAAGCTTGGCAAAAGGCCGTGTTATATGACGGTAATCTGCATATTGCGGTTTAATTTCATTTGTGAAAATTTTACCAGAGTTTTGACCCTTGATTAAATAACTTGTACTATGACAGTTTCACGAGGGTGTACGTTCTTCTGAAATCAACTCCTCTCACAATTTGTGGAGGAATTTCACCAAACTTGGCAAAAGGCTTTGTTATATGGCAGTTATACGCATATTGACATTTCGTTTAATTTGGGCAAATTTTACCAGAGTTATGCCCTTGATTACTAACAAACTTGTACTTTGGTAATTTCATCAAAGTGTGCTTGCTTTCTGAAATCAACTTCCCTCACAATTTTTATCCCCCGCTGGCCGAAAGACCCAAAGGGGGATTATATTGTGGCGATGTCTGTCCATCCGTCCATCCCGGGAACGGTACTCACCTTCTGAAATCAACTCCTCTCACAATTTTTTGTAGGAATTTCACAAAACTTGACAGGATTCTTTGTTATATGTCGGTAATACGCATATTGTAATTTCATTCAATTAAGTCACATTTTACCAGAGTTATGGCCGAGTTGCCAGTGGGGGATATTGTGCTCTCAGAGCACTCTTGTTCAAGTTTTATTTAACATTTCATTAACATAAAGTTTCATTCAACAAAAACATCTTAAAAGTGACCCTTTTTTCCTGTAGTGGAACAAAAGAAAATCAGCACATTATTTTTCAAGGAATGATTTTGGCCCAATATGTTTCGAATTTCTGTTTGTGCGCATCAGTAATAAAATCCTCTAGCTTTGAAACCTGAAACATTTTATTAAACTTTGATCAGAGCTTTGACCAATTACTCAATTTAAGAAAAGTAAACACGGGCGTTTCCTCTGTTCTTTGTAGCTCTGAAGTTGTCCATTTGACACTCTGAAGCTTTATTGTTTGTGGATTTCAGGGTAGCTTATGGCGACAGACACGAAGACGTGTTTGCGCATTTTTCCGTCATCTCCCCTGCCTGGCTCTGTTAAAGACCTCCAGTGGCATAATGGTAACATTCCAACTCCAAGTCGTGATGAGTAGAGCTTCCTTGGTTAAAATGCTTCTGGTAATCCTCTCAAAGCTTTACATGAGATGATTCATGTCCTGTTCTTCACGTGAATGCAGCAGTGTCATGTCTTGAGCTTGACGCATCATTTCCCATTAAATCCTCTGAAGTTGTGTTTTTTTTTTTCCTCACACACGTGGGTGTTTTCAAGTTAGGGCTTTGGCAATATTTCCAGAACTGTCGTCTGCTGGAAGTGCCTCTGGGAACGCAGACAACAATTGGTGATTTTGTCGAGGATATCATCCTTCATACACTTGGATGTTGTCGAAAGGAATCCTACTTTTCATTAAAGACCTTCCTTTGCCTGAGCTTGTATTAAACCTCACATTATGGCATATTCTTTTTCTTTCTTTTTTTTAAGTTTGCTGTTGAATAGTTGGAGATTTAACAGCTTTATATGAGGTATGTTTTGATACCACTAGGAACAACTGGCATCTTGAGTCATTTCAAAAGCATCATCTCATCTCATCTCATTATCTCTAGCCGCTTTATCCTGTTTTACAGGGTCGCAGGCAAGCTGGAGCCTATCCCAGCTGACTACGGGCGAAAGGCGGGGTACACCCTGGACAAGTCGCCAGGTCATCACAGGGCTGACACATAGACACAGACAACCATTCACACTCACATTCACACCTACGGTCAATTTAGAGTCACCAGTTAACCTAACCTGCATGTCTTTGGACTGAAACCGGAGCACCCGGAGGAAACCTACGCGGACACGGGGAGAACATGCAAACTCCGCACAGAAAGGCCCTCGCCGGCCACGGGGCTCGAACCCGGACCTTCTTGCTGTGAGGCGACAGTGCTAACCACTACACCACCGTGCCGCCCTCAAAAGCATCAGGTATATATATATTTATTTAATCAATAGCAATTTGATCGAAGTGACTACTTTTCTTATTGTTGTTTTGGTTTCATTCATAGTTTTGAGACTATTTTTTTTTCGTTATTTTGTTAATCAGTTAGTTAACATATCTGTTGCTAGCAATAGCCAGCGTCTGAAAACACATTGTGAAATCAGTTTTGGATTTAAAACCTTGACCATCACATCTGCTTACATGTTAAAATAATAAGGAATAAAACACTTAGGAACATGTTATTATCGGAAAAATAATCAACAAAGGTAGGAGATACGTTTACCACCCTGAAGCACCTCCTGAAGTGTTTTGTCTGCAAAACAAGTTAGTTCTTGTTATCACTTGTAACCAGCCTGTTTCTCTGTCTCTCTCTGTCTCTCTCTCAAGGACAAAAAAAGCAGCTTGTCATGTTACCAAGAAATCAGAAGATTTTACTGTGGTGGAAACTTAATGTTACAAAATCCTGACACTTGAGACTCCCTAAAAAAAAAAAACCACCTCCTTGCAGAAAACATCTCCATATCAGCAATTACACGCATTTGTCTTTGTTAAAAAGCATATTTTTAATTGGATTATTATTATTATTATTATTATAGATAGCTGTTACTATAGAAATGATAACATTAGAGCAAGCGCAATAATGTAAACTTAATGTAATTAATCAGAATTGAATATTCAACAGTGCTGTGCTAAAAAATAAATAAATAAAATCCACATGTTTAAATGTAATATTGACTTCCTCAAGTGTCTAAATCCAGAAACCAGCACCAAGTACAGAAAACTCGTTAATTATAATCTCTTTCAGGATTAGTCAGTCAGTGTTAAACCCGCGCGATTATAACGATGTTATCATCCCTACCCGATATTAGGTTGCCACGATATCCAGCGCCGTTATATTTTATTACCAGCCACAGTTTCCGACTGCACAGCTGGTCGTATTATTACACACTCCTGTACTCTCCTTAAACCTGAACTGGTGGAAATACTCGTTTTCCTGTCTTTTTTTCTTCTTCTGGATGATTCTGGACATTTAAACCGCTTATTGAGATATTTTTAAAATGGAAAATAACCATCAAGAGGAAAAAAAATCAACATGGCACAAGCCTAGTTAGTGTGCCGTTATACTCGAGCCTTTATTGGGAGCAATCACTGAATGTCAGACGTGACAGCGTAGTGAAAATTAAAGCCCGTGCTTATTGTCCAAACGCTTTAGTGGTGTTTTCTCTCCTGTGTTGGAGGTTAAGAGATTCATCTGGAGCTGTTCCTGCTGTGAGCAGTTTTATAAGGTGGTGAAAAGAGAGAGGTCCTTGTGTTGATGTTCTGCCATCTCTCTGCATACACACACACATACACACACACACGCACACACACAAACACACACAGAACGGTCCGGTGATTCATCTGTTAGCAGAACGCTTTCATTTCAACACCCTCTCTCGGTTTCACAGCAGACTGCCTCTTTCCTTCAGAGCCTCTGTGGCTTTCCCTTCATGTCATTAAGCTCAATCAGGAGGCCTATAAAAGCTCTACAAATGCGTTCTGCCCTCCGGTTTCTTTCGAAACACTTTCTGTATCCATTCCCTGCTCACTTCACTTCAGTACTGTCACTGTCAGCACTGTTCTTCTTCCAAATAAATCGGTCTAATAAAAGCTAAACTCATTGATTCAGTTCAGCTTAAGATGTTGATTAGTTTTCTGTAACAGTAGTAGTGTACCTGCAAATCATAGGTATTATATTAATAACAGCGTTACTATTTTCATTTCTATAGTAACAGCTAATACACGTGGACATGTACAGACAATGCTTTATATTATCTGATTAACAATGTCTGTAATTGTCGAGATGGTGAAGTTTCCTGTAAAGAGATGTTTATGTAACGTGTGGAAGGAGTCTCCAGTGTTAGCGCTTTAGAACAGTCAGACAGGTAACTTTTCCGACATCTTCAGGACAGACTTGTTTACGCGTTTGTGGTTTCTCAGTAACATGACAAGCTTTTTGTTGGTTTTTTATCGTCCTTTAACTTCAATAGAGAAAAAAGAGAGGCGCTCTACTACCCCTTTTCCACCAAATCAGTTCCAGGGCTGGTTCGGGGCCGATGCTGGTGCTGGTTCACAACTCGTTCAACTTGCGAGCCAGCTGAGAACCAGTTTGCTTTTCCATAGCTCGCGGTGCTAAGGGAAGACACGTCATTACGTCGCTGTATACGTCAGTTACGTCGTTGTATACGTCAGTTACGTCGCTACGTTTGCATAAACCTTGGCGCGAATATCGAAGCAAAAACAACACGGAAGCAGCAGCAGCAACAATAATAATAATAATGGATGACTTCGCGTTTGTACAGCTGCTGCTTCTCGGCGCTTAAAAATGGCGATCTTTCGCGGTCTTGTTATTGCTGTTGGTCTTAACAACTCCGCCCCCCCCCGCTGACGTAAGCGGTTCTTTCCTCTGGCGCAGCAGAGAGTTGGTGCTAGCCTGGAACCGGTTTTTCTGGCCCAGAGCCAGTTCTTTGTCAGTGGAAACAGAAAACCTGGTTCCAAACTAAGCACTGGCCCCAAACCAGCCCTGGAACTGCTTTGGTGGAAAAGGGGCATACTTTTCAGAGTTTTTCTCCATATTGTATTCCATCTTTTCAATTTTTAAAAAATTTATCTGTTTACTTTTTTCATTCCTTTTTTTTCTTTTGTTAACAGGCACACATGCATATTTTCACCCCTCTCTTTTCTCTCCCTTTTCTGATTTTCCTTTCTTCTTATTATTTTTTTATTTCTAATTGTAATATTCCTTCTACTGTTCATGTTTTCATTATTTTTTTCTTTTCCTTTTTACTCCTTTCCTTTTTTTCTTTGTTGCCCTCTCTTACGCTACGTTCACACTGCAAGGCTTAATGCTCAATTCCGATTTTTTTGTGAAATCCGATTTTTTTGTGAGGTCGTTCACATTAACAAATATATGCGACTTGTATGTGATCCTCAGTATGAACGAAAAGTGACCTAAAAGTGTTCCGCATGCGCATTGCAGGATACGACGACGTCACACGCAGTGAGCATGGCCAGTGTTTACGGAAGTAAAACCGCCCGGTTGCGGTATGACTCATCCAATCTAGCTTGAATAGCTGTATCCCCCCCAAATGGAAATCAGCTCCCTAACCTCTGCGTCCTTCCATTGAGAAGATTCAGAACCTTCACAGCCCGAAGCGTCCCTCACATTGATGTCATGCGCAGGGGCGCAGATACGTTTTTTGAACTGGGGGGGACAAAAAACTGGGGGGGGACAAAGCTGCCAGCAAACCAACCCCAACCCCGATATGCCTGTCAAACTTGTTGTTAGTAACCATAGCAACCAAGCTCGAGCTCGCAACCTGTGCAGTCTGCGCAGCTTAACCAACCGAATATCAGTCTTTGTTTTGTTTTATGTGAGTTGTTGCAACTATGTATACACTGCCGTGCACCTCAATAAACTGAATGCTAATTAGTCTTTTGATTTTTCCGTGAGGTTTGCCTTATGCAAAGAAAGACAGCATAGACGTTTTTTCCTCCCTATAAGTGGGGGGGACCGAACGAGGTGAATTTAAATATGACTCATCCCCCCCCCCCCTCTATCTGCGCCCGTGATTATGCGCCATGTTGTTGTAACTTTTTTGAGAGACCCGCCGCCTACTTCAGCGCAGAATAGTGACGTTTGTGGCTTGTTGATGACGTGTAAGTCGGATGAATGCGACCTGGCGGTTCAGACTGAAGTCGCATATGAAAAGATCGGATAGGAATCGGAATTAGGACCACATATCCAAACGGCCTGGGTCAGATTTGAAAAAATCGGATCTGTGTCGTTCATATTGTCAATAAAAGATCGGATACAGGTCACATATGGGCGAAAAGATCGGATTTGAGTCACTTCAGCCTGCAGTGTGAACGTAGCCTTAGGAGTGCCTATAATAGTTTAAAAAAATTAAAAAGGGGGCGTCGTGGCTCAGGTGGATAAGGCACCATACCATAAATCCGGGGACCCGGGTTAGATTCCGGCCCGAGGTCATTTCCCGATCCCTCCCCATCTCTCTCTCCCACTCATTTCCTGTCTCTACACTGTCCTATCCAATAAAGGTGAAAAAAAGCCCCCCAAAAAAAATCTTTAAAAAAAAATTTTTAAAACCCAGAAACAAAAAAGTAACTTTATATATTGTTACCAGTCTTTATTGTACTCCAAAAAGCGAGGGTGGTGAGATCATGAAAAAATAAAAATATATTTGTAAATGAAGATGCAAACTTTTCAACTTAAAAAAAAAAACTATAAAAAGTGTACAATACCAGTCAAAAGTTTGTACACACCTAATGGTTAAACGACACGTCATGTCTTAAAGTAATGATGGATGTCGTTTCTCTTTACTTAATTGAGCGGTTTCTTGACATAATATGGATTACTACAGTTGTGGAACAAGGCTATTTACTGTATTTTTATTATTTACTATTTACTCTTTGATGTCAAACTCATTAAGAAGGAAGAAATTGCACTAATTAACTTTTGACGAGGCACACCTGTTAATTGAAAAGCATTCCAGGTGACGACCTCATGAAGCTGGTTAAGATAATGATAATAGTGTGCAAAGCGTCATCAAGGTAAACGCTGAATAGTTTGAAGAATCTAAAATATGAAACTTTTAGGTTTTTTTTAACACTTTTTTGTTTACCACATAATTCCATATATGCGCCATGTGTTATTTCATAGTGTTTGATGCCTTCAGTATTGTTCTACAATGTAGAAAAGAGTCAAAATACAGAAATACCTCTGAATGAGTAGGGGTGTACAAACTTTTGACTGGTACTGTATGTTAAAAAAATACTTATTTAATACTTACTTAAAAATATTTGAAAATTTAAAGGGAAACACCAATACTTTTTAGATCTGAGCCCTATTTTCCCATCTTTTTGGGAAACAGTTGAAATCAGTACAGTATGGAGTTAGAATGCTATAACTGGCAACCACAAAATGGCTATACGTACAATGTAATCCTATGGGGCAGTTATCCATGTCAAAGTAAACGGCTTGTTTTCACTACTGACCGACTCATAATGTTATTATAAGTGTATGACAACATGGAAAGGATCCCTACAGAGATACACCTGTGTCTGTTTACCTCAATAACTTTTTAAAGAAACTCAATACAAATGACTCTGCAATCATTGTTTTATTTTACACCCGCTCCAAAGGAGGGGGGTATACCGATTGACCCCTGTCCATCCATCCGTCTCTCTGTCTGTCCGAAACACCCTTTTTCTCAGCATCCACAAATCATAGCCACTTGGTACTGAGCTTCAGCTTGGGGTTCTATACCGTGTGTACCGTTTTCAGGTCTGTCCCACATCGACTTCCTGTTTACCGACTTAATGTATTTACGAAACATATAGGGTGGATTTTGATGATATTCCAGGAAGCAGAATGCTATTTCAAAATGATGCCAGTTGACCAGGATGCTATTTGAAATCCCTGGGGAGAGACACTGCTCTTTACTTACTTGTTTCAGGGTTAATTATTTGTCGAAGTCAGCATTCATAATAAGTGTCCTATTCCTTCGATTGCTTGCATTCTGATATAAGCGAGAGCAGGGGGGATACGTAAGTGAGCAGTAGCTCACAGTTGATCTTGTCTTTCTCTTCTTCCGGTCTCTGACGCAGCTCCCCGTTCAGTGCCTGTAGTCGTTTATCACATGAGGGCTGTTTTCTGATGTTTACAAAAGGAGAAGGTGGGTGGCACGGTGGTGTAGTGGTTAGCGCTGTCGCCTCACAGCAAGAAGGTCCGGGTTCGAGCCCCGTGGCCGGCGAGGGCCTTTCTATGCGGAGTTTGCATGTTCTCCCCGTGTCCGCGTGGGTTTCCTCCGGGTGCTCCGGTTTCCCCCACAGTCCAAAGACATGCAGGTTAGGTTAACTGGTGACTCTAAATTGACCGTAGGTGTGAATGTGAGTGTGAATGGTTGTCTGTGTCTATGTGTCAGCCCTGTGATGACCTGGCGACTTGTCCAGGGTGTACCCCGCCTTTCGCCCGTAGTCAGCTGGGATAGGCTCCAGCTTGCCTGCGACCCTGTAGGACAGGATAAAGCGGCTAGAGATAATGAGATGAGATGAGACAAAAGGAGAAGTCACACAGAATTTGTGAACAAGTCTATTTCCAAAGTAATGCCTGAATATTTAGCTGATTATGACAATATGAATGAGTGTCTGACAACATGGACAGGATCAATTTTATAAACATGATAAAACAGCCCCCATGCAGTAATAACTACAGACACTTATAATAACATTATGAGCCGGTCAGTGGTGAAAACAAGCCATTTACTTTGACGTGGATGATTGCCCCATAGAATTACATTGTATAGCTGTTTTGCAGTTACCAGCTATAAGTCAACACTTGACCGATTTTGATCGTTTTTGTCCCTAGTAAATATTTGGACCCAAAAAGATGGGAAAATACAGCCCAGGTTAGAAATCGCAAAGTTTCCCTTTAAAGGCAGTAGTCTGAATTTTACTCCTGCAGTCATCCTGCAATCACCGTTCTGTTTTACATCACTGTTAAGGGAAAAAATGGTTAATTCGAGAACAATTAAGGGTTCTCCAACGCGTCCCTCTGCTGGAGGTTCTGTGTCGAGCACTAGAACAGAGAGCTGGTCCTGATGTGTAATAACCCCGTGCAGTTTTGTGCGTGCCCTGTAAACGGTGAGTTGTACACATCATCAGCCAGACCATCTCAGTCTCAGAGAGCTCCGAGTTCCTGTAAGTTCATTGTTATTAGAAGGCAGGAAAGTGTCCGGAGCGGTGAGCGTGAGCAGCGCTGAGACAACATGTGGAAGCTGAACATGTTACTTTTAGGAGCTGCTCTGTCCACACACAGTGCAGTCCTTCATTAGCGTCAGGAAAAAGGCCGAGGGGGGGTGGGGGGGTTCAGAGGGGGGTGGGGGGAGGAGGGGGATGCTAAATTCTGCTCCATGTTGACGTCTGCATTTCATCGACACTCTTTTTTCAGCCAGCCAGCCTGAACGTCGCCTAATAACCCAGTGTGACGGGCTGTCAGTGTTCACACCCTGCACACTTAAACACACACACACACACACACACAGTCTTTCTGTCAGTCTTTCACACGCCCTCTCTTTCTCTCTCACCGTCCGTCTTTCTCCTACTTTCGCTGTTTCTATTTCTCTCTCTCTCTTGTTTTCTCTGTCTCTCATGCCATCTCTCTCTCTCTCTCTCTCTCTCGTTCTCTGTCTCTCATGCCATGGCTCTCTCTCTCTCTCTCTCTCTCTCTCTCTCTCTCCTTCTGTCTCTCTTTGTCACAATCTCTCTCTTTCTGCTTGTCTATCTCTTCTGTTTCTTTTTTCTCTATATACATGTTTTCCCTCTCTATCCTTCTGTCTCACTCTCTTTCCCTCTTTCTGTCTATCTGTTTTCTCTCTCTCTCTCTCTCTCTCTCTGAAGTGCACTATATCTGGTATCTAAGCTAAAGAAGTGTGTGTGTGTGTGTGTGTGTGTATAAACACTGAGGGTCTCTGCGCTCTGAGTAAACACTGCCCCGTGTTTGAACTGAGCACCTTCTTAACGTAGCCAGCGTCTAAATATACTCTGAGTAGGGCAATATGGAGGGCAGGAAAAGCACCCTGGCACCTCATCCACGGCTCGCACCTCCTCATAGTTACACACACACACACACACACACACACACACACACGCACAAACAGTTATGACTTATTATTCAAGAATCTGCAGTTAAAACTGTTAGATAAGAGTGATGTAGATCAAAACATTCATGTTCTAGCACATGTATCGTCTCTTAAAGGAACAGCTATCCAAAAAACCAGACAACAGTTTTTCCACCAGTAACAGCAGCCTGTAGTTTTGCACTGGATCCATCAAGCTAATGTAGCTAGTCTATTACATCTAAGATCTTTCGCTGTAAATCTTTTTCTCAAACCACGTACAGTTCCCATAATCTGTAAACATGAACAGAACTTCACTGTAGCTGGATTCGATGTTTTCCCTTTCCTTTTATACAGTTTGGTATCATTTTGAGGCCTAAGCCCTGCCTCCTAAACTTACAGTGAAAAGCAAGAGGTTATATGAATAATTGCATTGTTGTTTTACAAAATCCTTTATTCTATTTATATTATAAATTAAGGTTATGTAGCATAACTATGTCGTTTGATTCAAATATTTGAACATTTGAATAGCTGATAGCTCCATTTCCTTCGTAGGTCCAGAAAAAAATTAAAGAAACAAACGTGAGACCTCGCTCATTATTTATTATATATTATATTATATATATATTCGTAGTTCTGTTAGTTTAGAACAATAGTTTCTAAAGATTGTGGGTTTGAGGGCAGTGAATTAATATCCCCAAAGTTGTATCTGTACTCAGCAGTGCTGTAGTCGAGTCACTAAACCTCACGTCCGAGTCCAGGCTCGAGTCTCCAGTGTTGAAGTCCGAGTCAAGTCCAAGTCATTAAAGAAAATTTCGAGTCGAGTCCACTATTGATCTGGTCCGAGTCGAGTCCGAGAACAAGACTCCAACTGCACCATTTGACGGTGGCTGTTGCTGCCTTTATGTGAAAGCGTCTCTGCCAGGGGCGTGTTTAGCCTATTTTTGGGGGTGCTCAAGCACCCCCAAAAACGAGCTCAGCACCCCCTAGCTCAGCACCCTCAAAAACACTGCTTTTGGACGTAATTTTCAGAAATAAGTGCCCTTGTGCACTGCGCAGTGAACGTGTGCGCGGGAGTGTGTGTGTTCTTGAATTCACCTGTTACGTGATAGTTCTATGAGCAGTAAAATCCCTCTCCTCCCTGCGTCCCCTCTGATTGGGTTGCCTGTCTGCGCGAGTGCTTGCTACGACATGGTGTTTTTTTTAACTGGATTCCACGCCGATGAGGAACTAATGTGGAAATAAACACGGAATAAACGTGGAAACACTGTCATTCAAGCCAGGTGCCTCTGTCAGCTCTGGGGGCTAAGCACCCCCAAAGATCAGATGCTAGAATCGCCCCTGGTCTCTGCTACTGTGTTGGACTGACGTTACTGCTCGACTGCCCCGTTTTAGTTAACAGGCTACAGATTAAAGCTAGTTCATCGCTCAGCAAGCCCCACCCACTATCAACCGGGCAATGAACACAGCGTGTCACTTACTTCTCTGGGTGGAGTCTTACCAAATGACGACTGAAGTTCGAGGTTGTCCCCGTCGTCTCCTCTATAGTTCTTCTACATATGGAACACATAGCAGTGCATTTTTTCCCACTGCACGAGAAGTCTGTATAAGCAAAGCGGGCAATCCTAGGGGCTTCTCTCCAGGCATTTTAGCGCCGTTAACATTACTTTGTTCCAGAACATGACGTTTGAACAGGTGAATGTACATTCTCTTGCACAAAATTAGTATAAAAATTAATGTAGATATAAATATAAATATCTTATGCCAAATTATTATGGCATGTTACAAAAAATAAAGAAAAAAATCTGAGTCCTCGTCTCCAATTTACAAGTCCAAATGCAGTTAATGCACGAGTCTGAGCCCAAGTCTGAGTCATCAGTCCTCAAGTCCAAGTCAAGTCACGAGTCCTTAAAATTAGGGCACGAGTCAGACTCGAGGGTGAGTCCTGGACTCGAGTACTACAAGCCTGGTACTCAGTCTCTTTTCTTTTTTTTGTCACTTTATTCAATCAAGTCTGGCCACAAAAAAAAAAAGTGGTACGTGTTTACAAATAGTGGATATTATTAAAAAGATTATAGTAAATATGAGCCAACTAGGGCTGAGCAATGTGATGATATACAACTAATCAATAAATTATGTGATAAATTATGTCACAGTGCACCTTCCTGAGATATCATGAGTCTTGTCAGATCTTTTTATTTAAATTTTTTATAATATTTATAAATTTTACTTTTATGAAATCAAATTAATTTCATTCAGTTTACAACGACTTATATATTTTTTCCCTCTATAAGTAACACTATACTTGGTTTTTATAGTTTTTTTTTTTTTGACAAACAGCACTACAGTTTTACTGAAAAGTTGACATTATGATTCATATCATGTATCGCTGAAATGTCTTCAAATATCGTGATGCAATATTGTCATATTGCCCACTGTTTTTGAGAACTATAGACATGTGTGTGTTGGTTTTCACCTCCTCATTCATAGGCTTTTCTGTATTTTGACTATTTCCTACATTGTAGATCAATAATGAAGACAACAGAACTATGACATTACATATATGGAATTATGTGGTAAACAAAAAAAAGTGTTAAAAAAACAAAAAATGTTTCATATTTTAGATTCTTTAACTATTCAGCGTTTACCTTGATGACGCTTTACACACTATTATCATTATCTTAACCAGCTTCAAGAGGTCGTCACCTGGATTGCTTTTCAATTAAGAGGTGTGTCTCGTCAAAAGTTAATTAGTGCAATTTCTTCTTTCCTAATAAGTTTGACATCATCAAACAGTAAATAGTAAATAATAATAATACAGTAAATAGCCCTATTAGACAACGGTAGTAATCCATATTATGTCAAGAACCGTTTAACTAAGTAAAGAGAAACGACATCCATCATTAATTTAAGAAATGAAGTGACTTTTAATTAACAAAAATAAAGAAAAGCATTGAATTAGGTGTCTCCAAACTTTTGACTGGAACCATATGACTGATATTATACTCAGTAAACGAAAAAGCTCCTTGCTGAACAATAGATTTACATGCAGATGTCAGACAGATTCGATGCTTCAGGCAGTAACAGCGCGTTCATATTATGCTGCGATTACAGTAATTACAAGTTTCCACTAATGTCTTCATGAAACACATAATTACCAGCTGCACACTAGTCATTTTAAAACACCATTTGGAATCTTTTATGAAAGATGTCTGATTTGACAGCTGTAACTTTATATTCTTAACAAATGATGGAAAAGAAACAGGCCACATCCTTCCCGGATAAGTATTTAGTGTTAATATAATGTCAGGATTTGACCAACTTTGTAGTTATAGTTTATAACATTATAGTCTATAGTTTGAAGTAATTTTCGAGAAATGACTTTATAATAACTACATGTAAAAAATATGTACAAAAAAGTGCATTTAGCTTTATAATGCAGTGCCTTATGTTCAAACAAAGTGTATTATATTGTCAGTGCATTCATTTTCTTATTGGCTATATCTCATTATCTCTAGCCGCTTTATCCTGTTCTACAGGGTCGCAGGCAAGCTGGAGCCTATCCCAGCTGACTACGGGCGAAAGGCGGGGTACACCCTGGACAAGTCGCCAGGTCATCACAGGGCTGACACATAGACACAGACAACCATTCACACTCACATTCACACCTACGCTCAATTTAGAGTCAGCAGTTAACCTAACCTGCATGTCTTTGGACTGTGGGGGAAACCGGAGCACCCGGAGGAAACCCACGCGGACAACATGCAAACTCCACACAGAAAGACCCTCGCCGGCCACAGGGCTCGAACCCAGACCTTCTTGCTGTGAGGCGACAGCGCTAACCACTACACCACCATGCCGCCCTTATTGGCTATATATACAGTATATTCTTGACTTTGATTGGTCAGGAGGTGTTGACAGACTGTTGCTCTGGACCATGTCATGAGCAGAAGCAATAAAGTCTCTTTTTTTTTTTAAGATGACACAACTTTTGTGTCAGATTGTTGATTTCTTTAGTAAGTAGTTGTGTAATAAGCAGGATAATGTACAGCGAGCCAGTAACATACGGTAACAGCAGCTCTGATAGTAGTGCAGCTACAAACCAAAAGTTTATACTAATGTACGGTACTCATTCTAGTACATTATTATTTCTATAGTAGCAACTTCTCTAATACAATACATACTTGTATGGTAGACGCTCCATGAAATCTATAATCATAAATTAATTAAAAATTGAAAAACGTATGATAATTGGCATTGTGAAGCTTTCTGTTTATTAAACATGAATGGAAGGAGTCTCCCATGTCAGCACTTTGTAACAGTCAGTAAGTTTCTCGACACGGGAAAGTCTTCAGGACAGAGGAGAAGAGGGAGAGAAAAGAGAGGCGGGTGAAGGAATGGCTGTTTATAGCTGCGAAGTGAGAACAGGAAGTAAGCGGTTGTGTGGACATTCCACATCATTAAATATAACCACAAACATGTAAATAATAAGATTTATAGGAATTATATGCATGATGTTTTGAATTATTTCTGATTATTTTGCTGTTCCTATCCACAAATATTTGCTCAAGCCATATTCCAAGAATCTTCAAGTTGTCCTCTCACACAGGAAATAATAATATAACTTAATAAAGCCATGTTGTAGATAGTGGTTAGGATGTGATAAAGAAAGCTTTAAAACATCTTTTGCTGGTCTCGGAGGAACGGACGCTTCTAGCTGTAATGTTATTTAGGTTATTGGCTCATTTAGCAACTAGGTTCAGTGATCTTGCTTTAAACAACATGATCTGACTCAAAATCCATAGACATGGCAGCAATTCCACTGGAATTTATACAAAGGAAGTCGTCAGATAATGTGATTTCTAATTCCACCCCTTACTGTAACCACTGCAGTGCTACTGCTCAAAATGTCTGGTACTGCCTCCTTAACGCTCACTGCCAGTCAGGCTTTCAGAAAGAGTTAACTCAGTTTCCACACGCATGTAAATACTGTTGAGTGACAAATGTCTATTTTCAACTTTAATTTTTAAAAAGTTATTTTATCACGGTAATTTTTAAGAGGAGAAAGAAAGAAACAAACAAAAAAGTAACAAAGAAAGAAGCAGAAGGTTTGGGGATGAGAAATAAATAAATAAATAAATAAATAAATAAAGAGAGGAAAAAGAAAGTAGAGCAGGAAGTTTGGAGGTAAAAGGAAAGAGAAAGGAAGAAAGAAAGAAAGAAAGAAAGAAAGAAAGAAAGAAAGAAAGAAAGAAAGAAAGAGCAGGATGTTTGTAGATAAAAGGAAAAAGAAAGAAAGAAAGAAAGAAAGAAAGAAAGAAAGAAAGAAAGAAAGAGCAGGATGTTTAGAGATGAGAAAGAAAGAAAGAAAGAAAGAAAGAAAGAAAGAAAGAAAGAAAGAAAGAAAGAAAGAGCAGGATGTTTGGAGATAAAAGGAAAAGAAAGAAAGAAAGAAAGAAAGAAAGAAAGAAAGAAAGAGCAGGATGTTTAGAGATAAGAAAGAAAGAAAGAAAGAAAGAAAGAAAGAAAGAAAGAAAGAAAGAAAGAAAGAAAGAAAGAAAGAAAGAAAGAAAGAAGAGCAGGATGTTTGGAGATAAAAAGAAAGAAAGAAAGAAAGAAGAGCAGGATGTTTAGAGATAAGAAAGAAAGAAAGAAAGAAAGAAAGAAAGAAAGAAAGAAAGAAAGAAAGAAAGAAAGAAGAGCAGGATGTTTGGAGATAAAAGGAAAGAAAGAAAGAAAGAAAGAAAGAAAGAAAGAAAGAAAGAAGAGCAGGATGTTTAGAGATAAGAAAGAAAGAAAGAAAGAAAGAAAGAAAGAAAGAAAGAAAGAAAGAAAGAAAGAGCAGGATGTTTAGAGATGAGAAAGAAAGAAAGAAAGAAAGAAAGAAAGAAAGAAAGAAAGAAAGAAAGAAAGAAAGAAAGAAAGAAAGAGCAGGATGTTTGTAGATAAAAGGAAAAAGAAAGAAAGAAAGAAAGAAAGAAAGAAAGAAAGAAAGAAAGAAAGAAAGAAAGAGCAGGATGTTTAGAGATGAGAAAGAAAGAAAGAAAGAAAGAAAGAAAGAAAGAAAGAAAGAAAGAAAGAAAGAAAGAAAGAGCAGGATGTTTGGAGATAAAAAGAAAGAAAGAAAGAAAGAAAGAAAGAAAGAAAGAAAGAAAGAAGAGCAGGATGTTTAGAGATAAGAAAGAAAGAAAGAAAGAAAGAAAGAAAGAAAGAAAGAAGAGCAGGATGTTTAGAGATAAGAAAGAAAGAAAGAAAGAAAGAAAGAAAGAAAGAAAGAAAGAAGAGCAGGATGTTTGGAGATAAAAAGAAAGAAAGAAAGAAAGAAAGAAAGAAAGAAAGAAAGAAAGAAAGAAAGAAGAGCAGGATGTTTGGAGATAAAAAGAAAGAAAGAAAGAAAGAAAGAAAGAAAGAAAGAAGAGCAGGATGTTTGGAGATAAAAAGAAAGAAAGAAAGAAAGAAAGAAAGAAAGAAAGAAAGAAAGAAGAGCAGGATGTTTAGAGATAAGAAAGAAAGAAAGAAAGAAAGAAAGAAAGAAAGAAAGAAGAGCAGGATGTTTGGAGATAAAAAGAAAGAAAGAAAGAAAGAAAGAAAGAAAGAAGAGCAGGATGTTTGGAGATAAAAGGAAAGAAAGAAAGAAAGAAAGAAAGAAAGAAAGAAAGAAAGAAGAGCAGGATGTTTGGAGATAAAAAGAAAGAAAGAAAGAAAGAAAGAAAGAAAGAAAGAAAGAAAGAAAGAAAGAAAGAAAGAAAGAAGAGCAGGATGTTTGGAGATAAAAGGAAAGAAAGAAAGAAAGAAAGAAAGAAAGAAAGAAAGAAAGAAAGATGTTTGGAGATAAAGAAAGAAAAGGGTATGGGGAAAGAAAGAAAGAAAGAAAGAAAGAAAGAAAGAAAGAAAGAAAGAAAGAAAGAAAGAAAGAAGAGCAGGAAGTTTGGAGATAAAAGAAAGAAAGAAGTTTGGAGATAAAAGGAAAGAAAGAAAATTTTTAAATGTTTTAAAAATCATTCTAAGGCCACACCAATTTAATTAGTTGTGTAGCGCGGACAATGCGTGGGTGGAGCACAGAGGACGGCAGGACAACGTTTGGGAGGTAGTAACAGCGTATTTTATTAATAAACTTTTCAGTCTAAAAGAACTCGCAGCACACAGACACACTCTCAGCCTCCACTCCCGGGTCGCGCTCCCTCTGCTCTCTCTCAGCCTCTTAAAATAGGGAGCGGTTTACTGGGAAAACACACACAAAACACAGGTTAATTACCGTCAGGTGTAGCGAATCTGCCACTCACCTTCCCCGGCTCCACCCTCCTGTCACAGACCGATGCTTGACCACGCCCCCGCTGCCACATACCCCCACCGCCCGACTCAGGCCGGGCGCCCGTCCGGCCCGCAGCCGACTCCCCCCCCCCCTTGACGGGAGAGGAAGTCCGCCACGACCATCTGCGCCCCCGGCCTGTGGACCACCTTGAAGTTGAAGGGTTGGAGTGCCAGATACCAACGGGTGATCCGCGCGTTGGCATCCTTCATGCGGTGGAGCCACTGGAGGGGCGCGTGGTCCGAACAGAGGGTGAAAGAGCGCCCCAGCAGGTAGTAACGGAGGGCGAGGACCGCCCACTTGATCGCCAGGCACTCCTTCTCAATGGTGCTGTAGCGCCCCTCACGCACTGACAGCTTGCGGCTGATGTATAGGACTGGGCGGTCCTCCCCCTCCACCTGCTGGGACAAAACGGCCCCCAGCCCTCTGTCCGACGCATCCGTCTGCAACAAAAAAGGGAGAGAGAAGTCAGGGGAGTGTAAGAGTGGCCCCCCACACAGTGCAGCCTTTACCTCAGAGAAAGCCCGCTGGCACTGCTCCGTCCACTGGACCGGATCTGGTGCCCCCTTTTTAGTGAGGTCAGTCAGCGGGCTGGTGACGTCCGAATAATTAGGTATAAACCTACGATAGTAGCCAGCCAGCCCCAGGAACTGTCTCACCCCCTTTTTGGTCTTGGGCCTCGGGCAGGCCGCAATCGCTGCAGTCTTATTAATTTGGGGACGCACCTGCCCGTTGCCCAAGTGGAAGCCCAGATACCGTACTTCCACCCGCCCAATCGCACACTTCTTCGGGTTGGCTGTGAGCCCCGCTCGCCTCAGCGACCTAAGGACGGCCCTCAGGTGTTGCAGGTGCCGCTGCCAGTCATTGCTATAAATGATGATGTCGTCTAGGTACGCGGCCGCATAGGTGGCGTGCGGCCGGAGGACTCGGTCCATCAGCCGCTGAAACGTAGCGGGCGCCCCAAACAGCCCAAACGGAAGTGTGACGAACTGGTGTAAGCCGAACGGTGTGGAAAAGGCCATTTTCTCTCGGGATAATGGAGTCAAGGGGATCTGCCAATATCCCTTCGTCAAATCCAGTGTCGAGTAAAAGCGAGCCGTGCCTAGTCGATCGAGCAGCTCATCAATACGAGGCATTGGGTATGCGTCGAATTTAGACACCGCGTTGACTTTTCTATAGTCCACACAGAACCGGACCGACCCGTCGGCCTTGGGAACCAAGACCACTGGGCTGCTCCAGTCACTGTGGGACTCCTCGACGATGCCCATTTCGAGCATGGCCTGAAGTTCTTCCCGAACCACCTTTTTTTTGTGTTCGGGTAGTCTATAAGGGCGGCTACGCACTACCACCCCCGGGGGCGTCTCTATGTGGTGTTCTATGAGGTTCGTGCGACCGGGCAGGGGCGAGAACACATCCGAAAACTCGGCCTGCAACTGGGCGACCTCCGCGAGTTGGGTCGGGGAGAGGTGGTCTCCACAGGGGACCGGAGAGGTACGTGATGCCAATGACCCTTTGGGGACCTCCGGCCCCAGCTCCGCCTTCTCCGGAACTACCGACACCAACGCCACGGGGACCTCCTCATTCCAGAGTTTCAGCAGATTGAGGTGGTAGATCTGTAGCGCCCCCTCCCTGTCCGTTCGCCTAACCTCGTAGTCGACGTCCCCGACTCGCCGTGTGACCTCAAAGGGTCCTTGCCACTTGGCGATTAATTTGGAGCTCGATGTGGGCAACAGGACGAGTACCTTCTCTCCCGGAGTGAACTCTCTAAGGCGCGTGCCCTTGTTGTACAGGCGGACTTGCCGTTCCTGGGCCTGCCGCAAATTCTCCTGAGTTAGGTGGGTGAGCGTGTGGAGTTTTGCGCGCAGATCCATAACGTACTGAATTTCGTTTTTGCTCTGTGAAGGTCCCTCCTCCCAATTTTCCCGCAGTACATCTAAGATGCCGCGCGGCTTACGCCCGTATAATAATTCAAACGGGGAAAACCCCGTGGAGGCTTGGGGGACCTCTCGCACTGCAAACAACAAGGGTTCGAGCCACTTATCCCAGTTACGTGCGTCCTCACTTACGAATTTTTTAATAATATTCTTGAGGGTGCGATTGAACCGTTCAACTAAACCGTCCGTCTGTGGGTGATAAACGCTGGTGCGGATCGGCTTAATACCTAGTAGCCCATACAGTTCGCTCAGTGTTCGTGACATAAACGAGGTGCCTTGGTCAGTCAGAATCTCTTTCGGGATTCCAACCCGGGAGATGACGTGGAAGAGGGCCTCTGCAATACTGCGTGCTGAGATATTGCGAAGAGGCACCGCTTCCGGGTATCGCGTTGCATAGTCCACCAGGACTAATATAAAGCGGTACCCTCGTGTTGACCGATCTAATGGCCCAACGAGATCCATCCCAATTCTTTCGAACGGGGTCTCGATTAATGGTAGGGGGCGCAAGGGCGCTTTTGGAATGGCCGCTGGATTTACTAACTGGCATTCGCGGCACGCCGTACACCACTTACGGACGTCGCCGCGAATCCCCGGCCAATAGAATCGGGCCATTATCCGGGCGAGTGTCTTATCCTGCCCGAGGTGTCCAGCCATGGGATTAAAGTGGGCCGCCTGGAATACCAATTCCCGGCGGCTCTTTGGAATTAATAACTGGGTGACTCGCTCTTTCGTCTGAGTGTCCTGCGTCACTCGATATAATCTATCCTTCAAAATGGAAAAATAGGGGAAGGACGGGGTGGCGTTCGGCTGGAGCGTTTGACCATCGATTACTCTCACTTGGTCAAACGCGTGTCGCAGAGTCTCGTCTCGCGATTGTTCCAGTGGGAAATCCATGAGGGATTCCCCAATAGAAAGAGGAGGGGCCGGCGGCTCCTCCCCCTGTCGCGGAGGTGATGTAGACGGCTCTGCGACCGCCGCTCCAGCCAAAGCGACACCGGGACCCTCCCCCGTCAACCGGCAGGACCCACTCTTTACTAGGCGTGCCATTAAACCCCGAAATCCCGGCCAATCGGTCCCCAAGATCAAAGAGTGGGTAAGGCGAGGATTAACCGCCGCCTTCACTATAGATTTTTCCCCTCTAAAATATATGTGGACTGACACCAACGGGTAGCTGTGAATATCCCCGTGCACACACAACACCTTCACCCCTTGTGCTCCCCCCAATGCCTCGTCTTGCACCAGGCTTTGGCGGATCGAGGTCTGATTGCAGCCTGAATCCACCAACGCCTGATATGTAGCCCCTTGTACACTTACCGGTATGCGATACGCTCCGGCCCGATCGAGGGCAGCCTCTGGCGCGTCGGGGATCCGCACCACCGCCCCCACCTCCATCGCTGCACATTGTTGCTGCAGGTGGCCCGGTTCCCCGCAGCGCCAGCAAACCGGCCCGGGCCTCCCCTCTGCAACTGTGTTCTGGGGCTCACTCACCTGAGGGGGGGGAGAGACAGACACAGAAGGGAGAAACGGGAGGGCACCACGGGTGCGGCGGGCCGGCTGGGGTGGGGCCGGCCCCCGCCTCCGTGGTGGGGGAATGGGGCGAGGACGGGACACGGGAGGAGGGGGGGAAGACAGAGAGAGAGGGGGGGAAGACAGAGAGAGAGAAGAGGAGACAGAAGACGATGTCATCCGTTGTCCTGCCGCCGGTACAGCCGCCAGATGATCCCCCGCCAGTCCTACGGCCTGATCCAGCGACGCCGGGCGGTGGCACTGGACCCACTCCGCGGTTCCGGCTGGTAAGCGGGCAACGAACTGTTCCAGCGCCACCTGGTCGATGATTCCCTCGGCGTCGCGATCTTCGGCCCTCAGCCACCGCCAGCAGGCGTCCCGGAGCTGCTGGCCAAACGCGAACGGGCTGCCGGCTTCCTCCATCCGCAGCGCGCGGAAGCGCTGGCGCTGCTGCTCCGGCGTGCGCCCCACGCGCTGGAGGACGGCCCGGCGAAGGTCAGCGTAGGCCAGCCGGCGGTCGGCGGGGAGCTGTAATGCGGCCAGCTGCGCCTCTCCAGTCAGGAGGGGGAGGAGGCGCGCCGCGCGCTGCTCCATCGGCCACCCCGAGGCTTCGGCGACCTGCTCGAACAAGGTGATGAAAGCCTCGGGGTCGTCCTGCGGGCCCATCTTGGTCACAGTGAGGGGAGACGGGCCCGCGGCCGGGGCGCTGGTGGACCCCGCCGACGCGAGGAGCCGCCGGAACGCCTCTCGATCTTCCTGTTGAGCCAGCACCAGGGCTTCGAAGCGGCGCTCCTGCTCCGTTCGGAGCGTGACGAGTGCCTGGTGCTGGCTCTGCTGAGCCGTGGCGAGGGCGTGGACCAAGTCCGCGAACGGGGAGGATTCCATGGAGCTGTAGCACTGGTGCTCCACCTTTTCCCGGGTTTCAGCACCACTGTAGCGCGGACAATGCGTGGGTGGAGCACAGAGGACGGCAGGACAACGTTTGGGAGGTAGTAACAGCGTATTTTATTAATAAACTTTTCAGTCTAAAAGAACTCGCAGCACACAGACACACTCTCAGCCTCCACTCCCGGGTCGCGCTCCCTCTGCTCTCTCTCAGCCTCTTAAAATAGGGAGCGGTTTACTGGGAAAACACACACAAAACACAGGTTAATTACCGTCAGGTGTAGCGAATCTGCCACTCACCTTCCCCGGCTCCACCCTCCTGTCACAGACCGATGCTTGACCACGCCCCCGCTGCCACAAGTTGGTTCTCGGATTTTTTCAGGAAAAATATGAAGCGAGCGGGTGAGATAAAAATAAAATTAAAAAAATGCTCTGATGGTAAAATTAGCAGTGGAAATAGACCAAACAATACAGGCAAACCAGTAAACAGAATTTCAACACACTTGTCAAAGATTTTACGCTTCTGTTCGCTGAATATCCTAACAATCACAAACACAGGCTTTACAGGACTCCCCTCCACAGGCATGTTTCTTCCACAAGTCTTTATCGAAAGTGAAAGGGGCGATTTGATTGGTTTTCGACATCACGTGACCTCACGTCACGTGACCTTTTCTGTTGGCAGGAGTTTGATTTCGATTTTTTTTTCATTTTGCATTTTCTTCAAGCGGCAATTCCGAGAACCAACTAATTGAATTGGTGTGGCCTAAACTTTTAACAAAAAAAAAAATTTTAATAAAAAAAATTATACACACCCAAAACAGGCATTATATCCTAGGATACACAAACTGTACAAATGAAAGAAATCATATTTTAGAAAGAAGTTGGGACTGAGGCAAAATAAGACTGAAGAATTTATAGGATATTCAATGACACCATTTTGGAAGATTCCACAATAAGCAGGTTAATTGGTAATATGATTGGGTATAAAAGGAGCAGCACCAACGGCTCAGTCTTTGCAAGCAAGGATGGGTCATGGCTCACTCCTTTTACCAAAATTAATGAGAGAGGTGTTAGTCAATACAAAAATAACTTTTCTCAATGCAAAATTATAGGTCTTTCAAAATCTACAGTACATAAAGGGTAAGGTCGGAAATCACTGTAGAATGTGTGTGACCGTTGAGCCCTCAGGTGTCACTGCCTGAGAAACTGTCATGCTAATGTGACAAATATAGCCACATGGGCTTGGGAGCACTTCGGAAAACCACTGTCACAATACAGTCTGTCACTGCATCCAGAAATGCAACCTGAAACTGTATCATGCAAGGAGGAAGCTAGTCATCAATTCTATGCAGAAACACCGCCGAGTTCTCTGGGCCCAAACTCATCTCAGATGGACCGAAAGGCAGTGGAAATGTATGCTGTGGTCAGATGAGTCCACATTTCAGCTTGTTTTTTGGGAAAATCAGACATCGAGTTCTCAGTGCCAAAGGTGAACATGACCATCCAGTTTGGTATCAAAGAAAGGAGCAAAAGCCAGCATCTGTGATGGTATGGGGGGCTTCAGTACCCACGGCATGGGTGAGTTGCAGGTGTGTGAAGGTATCATTGATGGAGAGGCATATATTGGGATTTTAAAGAGACATATTCATCAAGGCAACGTCTCTTCCCAGGAAGTCCACGCTTATTTGAACAGGACAATGCCAGGCCTCATTCTGCACAGGCTACAACAGTGTGGCTTTGTAGACTCAGAGTGCGTGTGCTTGACTGGCCTGCTGCCAGTCCAGATCTGTCTCCTACTGAGAATGTATGGCACAACATGAAGAGGAGAATCAGACAACGGCCACCATGGACTGTTGATCAGTTGAAGTCTTGTATCAAACAAGAATGAACAAAAATTCCCACTGCACAACTGCAACAATTAGTATCCTCAGATTCCCATATGATTTAAAAAGTGTTATTAAAAGGAAAAGTGATGTAATACAGTGGTAATAATCCCTCTGTCAAAACATTTTTTGATTGTGTTGCAGGCATCAAATTCTAACTTTGTTTATATTTACAAAATACAATCAAGCTGGTCAGTAAAAGTACTGAGAATCTTTTCTTGGTATTGAATGAATAAATGAATTTTTTTATTTCAAACATATATAAAAAATGTATGTAACTATCTGTACATACAAAAGAAAGAAAACGAGAAATTAAAAAAATAAAATAACCTAAAGAGCTAAGACATTACAAAACACCGCACATTGTTCGAAAAAGGAGTGGGAAGAAGTACAACTAACCTTTGTCAGTTAAATACCGGTAAAGGTTCATGTGAAATAATAAATCACAGATTTTTATTGTATTTTGGAAAATATCCCATTTTTTTCTGGAAATGGGGTTCATATATTCTTATCCATTAAATGGTTAATCTTTGTGTAATCAAAAGGCTGTGTTGCTTGCTGTGGGATTTGTTCCTTTGTGCTTCCACATTTCCTGATTAAGAATAGTAGTTTTGTTTCGCCAGGATGGCTTGATGATCAAGGTGTGTTGCGGTTTAGTGTGGAACTTCTCTCCACTCTACATGTCAGGATGAAGTTTGGGCTTGAACTTGTCATTTGGCGCAATCATTTGTCTAAACATGAGCATTAGCGATCTCTTTGAAGTCATAGAAAGCAAACAATTGTCCATTTTCCTTGATGCACATTGCTAATTTGACATCCTCTGTATTTGTGTAGTATTGTACTTTACTGATGCTTTGGAATGGAAAATGAGGTCTTCAGACTGGCTATGATATTGATATTGTGCAATAATAATGTAAGCCATTTATAGAGTGCAAAAGAAGGAGAGAGAAAAAAGAAGCAGCATGAGTCAATTTCTAGGCATGCGTTACTTAGCCCAAGCATTTTTTTTTCTTCTTCTTCTTCTTTTTAAATGTCAGAGGAATGTTCTTAAAAGCCCACTTTCAGACAGATTAACGCTGACATGTTTATTTGCTCTGTGAAAAAAGCATTTGTGTTTTGAACCGGCACATTTTTTGGCTTTTTGCTTTGGATACTTGACAGGAATCACGTTCTGTTACCAGTAATTATTTCTCTTCAGAACTTTCAGTTGAACACTAAAACATTATTAAGGATGTTTGACTTTTATTAAGTCTGGATGACTATTCTGGGTATGATTTGAGCACGTAATCATCCGTTTTTTCCTGCTGGTCAACTGGGAGCAGAATTAACTGCTCTTGGCCAAGGCTGAGTAAATTAGCCCTGATTAGCCAGGTGGCTCAATGTTCCTGATCTTTGTTTACATTATTTCTTTCTTCTTCTTTTTTTTTTTTTTGGTTTTACTGTAAATGTTGCTCAGAATCTCCTATTGGCTGAGTGTTTCTTCTGATATAAACTAAACATATGAAATAGATCTTCAGATCTTTTTGAGTCAACCAGGATTAGCCATGTTTAAAGTAATAAAAGGTACCAGGATTTTTAGCTAATTTTAGAAATTAACCAGCTGGGGGGGGCTATATCTGAGCAAATGTGTGAGTTAGCTTACTGTAAACTAGAGATTTTTTTCCTGTGCTCTGCGTCACTACAGAACCAAGCGATGATACATTACTTTTCAATTTAAGTCTTTCTGCGACACGTCTGCCGGACTCGAGCGCTCTGTAGATACAGTACAGCAGCCCTAAAAGCCCCATAATGTAAACAGTTTTTCATCACATGCACTTTACATTTGAGTAATATGTAAATCTGCTAGCCAGAGCAACTACATTTACCCTACCTGACTCTTGTCCAGATAGTCATCTTTGTAGTGGTGTGAAATAAATCTGTCGACCCCTTTACTGATAAAAAGACAGATCCATATAAATCTGTATGGATTATTAAGATCAGCTGTAATGTGGTTGTTTGTGAATCCGAGGGCTATTTAGTTTAAGCTAGGTTAAGCTAGGCTATCACATTATCTTGAAGCAAATGGTTGTTCCCTGCTGGGAGAAAAAAAAAGAAGTTTGGAACAGTTACTGGTAGCTGGTTACCAGCCTCTGGGAGTAAAGCTGGTTGTAGACACATGGGTTAGTTCTAAGTGACCAGGCTGCTTTTATCTGGTCAGCCCTGTTTGCTTTGATGGTATTAGAGGGGTTTTGATCACTAACAGGTTAGCTCTAGCTGGTCAGGCTGTTAGGGTTTTGCTGGGATTCAAACCTGGTTCGTTGGTGTGATGATCCAGCAAACCCCCACTAGGCCACCAGGGGAATGACTCAAATGCAGAGGCGTGAGGCGGAAGTAGAAAAAGTAACAAAAGGTTTATTTATACTATGTACACTATATACAATCCAGGGCAAAACAAAAAAAAACAAAAACAAAGAGTATAATTCAAAAAGAAAAAGGCAAAAATGCAAAAGCTCAGAAGATCCACAAAACACAGTACAAAGTAAACTGGAGATAAACATAACAGCACAAAGACTGCGTGACAAGAGGACTGAACTCAGGGGTATAAATACACAAACTAATTAAGGACACAGGTGAAGATAATTAGGACTAACAGGCAATTAACAAAAACACAAAACACAGGAACAGTGGCGGCCTCTAGAGGCCAAAATAAACAAGACACGAAAAGGAAATAACAGCGGCCTCTAGAGGCCAAAACAGTCCAAGTCCTAACAGGACCCCCCCCCAGGAGCGTCTCCTGACGTTCCCAGGGCGATCCGGATGGGCCGAATGGAAGTCCCGACACAGTTCTTTATCTAGGACATCCCGAGCAGGAACCCAGCAGCGCTCCTCAGGACCATAGCCCTCCCAGTCCACCAGATATTGCAACCCGCCGCGGACCCGGCGGGAGTCAAGCAGGCGATGCACAGTGAACACAGTCTGCCCCTGGAAGATGCGGGGGGGTGGGGGGTTCCTAGGGGCAGGGGCATACGTAGACGTCAGTACAGGCCGCAACAGGGAAACATGGAAAGTGGGGTTGATCCTCAGAGTCCGGGGCAACTGGAGCCGGTAGGAGACAGGGTTCACCCTGCGCACCACCTTGAAGGGGCCAATGTAGCGAGGAGCAAGCTTGCGGTTCTCCACCCGCAGCGGAAGGTCCTTAGTGGACAGCCAAACCCGCTGCCCAGGGCGGAAAGTGTGTGCAGGTCTTCTGTGGCGGTTGGCCTGAGTCTGGTTGGTTCTGGAGGTCTGTATGAGGGTCTTCCTGACCTTGCTCCAGGTCTTGCGACACCGTCTCACATATTGGTTGACCGAGGGCACCCCCGCGTCCTCCTCCTGGTCCGGGAACAGAGGTGGCTGGAACCCGAATTGGCACTGGAATGGCGACAGCTTGGTGGCCGATGACTGCAGGGTGTTGTGGGCGTACTCTGCCCATGGCAGCCAGGTGCTCCATGATGTCGGGTTATCCATAGCCAGGCCTCGCAGGGTGGTTTCCAGGTCCTGGTTGAGCATCTCCGTCTGACCATTGGACTGTGGGTGAAACCCAGAGGAGAGGCTGGCAGTGGCTCCGATGACCTTGCAGAACCCGTGCCACACTCGGGAGGAGAACTGGGGCCCTCGGTCTGAGACGATGTCCTGTGGAAGACCAAAGACTCGGAAGACATGATTAAATATAAGTTTCGCTGTTTCAAGAGCAGAGGGGAGTTTGCACAGAGGTATGAAGCGGCAGGCCTTGGAGAATCTGTCAACAATGACCAAAATGACCATGTTACCTTGTGACTCAGGGAGACCCGTGATGAAGTCGACTGCCACGTGGGACCAGGGACGCCGGGGAATGGTCAGAGGATGCAGGAGACCCTGGGGACGCTGTCGTGGGTTCTTGGTTCTGGTGCAAACCTCACAGGACAGGACAAATGACCTTACTTCCTGCTCCATGTTAGGCCACCAGAAGCGTCTTTTCAGGAAGTCCAGGGTCCTCCGAGCTCCCGGGTGGGCGGTGAGAGGGGAAGAGTGACCCCACTGGAGAACCTTGGCCCGGGCTTGATGTGGGACGTACAAGAGGCCCGGTGGCCCCGTCCCAGGACCGGGGTCCTGGCGTTGGGCTCGTCGAACAGCCTCCTCAATACCCCAGCGGACAGGGGCCACAATCCGGGACACCGGGATAATAGGCCCGACTTCATTCTCCCTGTTAGTGGCAGAGAACAGCCTGGACAGTGCGTCAGGTTTGGTGTTCTTGGAGCCGGGACGGTACGAGAGAGTGAAGTCAAACCGACTGAAAAACAGGGCCCACCTAGCCTGTCGAGGGTTCAGTCTCTTGGCTTGCTGGAGGTACTCCAGGTTCTTGTGGTCAGTCCAAACCAGGAATGGATGTTGCGCTCCCTCCAGCCAGTGCCTCCACTCCTCAAGGGCCAGTTTGACCGCTAACAGTTCTCGATCCCCCACATCGTACCGGGACTCCGCAGGACTCAGGCGGTGGGAGAAGTAAGCGCAGGGGTGCAGCTTTCCTTCCGAACGTTGAGAGAGTACCGCGCCGACACCACTGTCCGAGGCGTCCACCTCCACGATGAATGGTTGGGAGGTGTCCGGGAGGACCAGAATGGGTGCCGTGCAGAAGCGGGCCTTGAGGTCTTTGAACGCCTTTTCTGCCTGAGGAGACCAGCCATAAGATCCACCAGTCCCTTTGGTGAGGTCTGACATGGGTGCTGCCACAGAACTGAAGTTCCTGATGAACTTGCGGTAGAAGTTAGCGAATCCTAAGAACCGCTGAACCTCCTTAACGGACTTGGGAGTAGGCCAGTCCCGGACGGCCAGGGTCTTGGCAGGGTCCATTTGGAGTTGGCCTGTCCGTACAATAAATCCCAGAAAGGAGACCTCGGGAACATGAAATTCGCATTTCTGGGCCTTGGCGAACAGATTGTTCTGTAGCAGCCTCTGGAGAACCTGGCGGACATGGTGGCGGTGCTCCTGCATGGTCTTGGAAAAGATAAGGATGTCATCGAGGTAGACAAAGACGTACAGGTTAATCATGTCCCTTAAGACGTCGTTGATTAGGGCCTGAAAAACAGCTGGTGCGTTGGTGAGTCCGAAGGGCATCACCTGGTATTCGTAGTGCCCAGACGGGGTGTTAAAGGCAGTCTTCCACTCGTCTCCCTGTCGGATACGGATGAGGTGGTATGCGTTCCGTAGGTCCAACTTGGTGAAGACGGTGGCGCCTTGGAGCAGGTCGAAAGCAGTGGACATCAGCGGAAGGGGATATCGGTTGCGCACAGTGATCTTGTTCAGGCCCCTGTAGTCAATACATGGTCGAAGCCCCCCATCCTTCTTGCCGACAAAGAAGAAGCCGGCACCAGCAGGTGAGGTGGAGGGTCGAATGAACCCAGAGACCAGGGCGTCTTTGAGGTATTCCTCCATAGCCTTGCGTTCTGGCTGAGAGAGGGAAAACAGTCTGCCACGAGGAGGGGTAGTCCCAGGGAGCAAGTCGATGGCACAGTCGTAGGCCCGGTGCGGAGGAAGAACGGCGGCCCTGCTCTTGCTGAATACTTCCTTGAGATCCCAGTACTCTGTGGGAACTTGAGATAACTCGGTGAGATCAGGGGGCTCGGCAGGAGACACAGGAGAGCTAGAGAGCAGACAAGAGGCATGGCATGCAGGGCCCCATTCCACAACCTGGCTTGTTACCCAGTCTATGCGAGGGTTGTGGCGAATAAGCCAAGGAAGGCCTAGAATAACTGGGAACTCAGGTGAAGGAATCAGGTGCAGGGATATTTCTTCCTTGTGACCTTGAGACTGGAGGAAGACTGGAGAAGTAACTTGGGTGACTCTTCCATCACCTAACGCTTGGCCATCGAGGGCAGACACAGACAGAGGGACTTCAAGAGGTGCAGTAGGTATATTGATGCTTTGGGCGAAGTGAATATCCATTAAGTTCCCAGCCGCCCCTGAGTCTATCAAAGCTTGACAAGAGTGGACAGACTCACCCCAGGAGATGGAGACCGGGATGTAGATTCCTTGACCAGGGAGTCCGGGAGAGAGGGTAGGCCCCGTCACAACCCTCCCTCGGCTGGACGGGGCGGTCCTTTTCCCAAGAGTTCGGGACATGATGCTCGGAAGTGACCAGGCTTGCCACAGTAGATGCAGCACTTGTCCCTCCTTCTGCGCTCCCTCTCAGATGCGGAGAGGCGAGTACGACCCACTTTCATGGGTTCTGGACAGTCACTGAAGGAGGTAGATGGTCTCCAGGTAGAGGTAGGGAGACTGGGAGGGCTCAAGGCTTGGTGGCGTTCTCTCATCCTGTTGTCCAGACGAATAGCATGTGAGATGAGGGTTTCGAGGTCACTTGGGCATCCAATAGAGGCCAGACCGTCCTTGATGGGGTCAGACAGACCATGGTGGAAGGCTGACACCAGGGCAGTCTCGTTCCATCCACTTACTGCTGCGAGTGTTCGGAACGAGATGGTGTAATCTGCGATGCTTCCTCCTTGCCGGATGGACATGAGCTTTCGGGCTGCATCGGTACTGATGTCTGCCTGATCGAAGACCCGAAGCATCTCTTCAGAAAACAGCTGGAAATCAAAGCACTCAGGTCCCTGTCTTTGCCAGATAGCAGTAGCCCAGGCTCGCGCCTTACCAGCTAATAAGGTGATCACAAAGGCAATCTTGCGGCGATCCGTAGTGTAGGTGGTAGGCTGAAGCTCAAAGGTGAGTTGACACTGGGTAAGGAACTCTCGGCACTCACTGTGCTTGCCGTCATACCTCTGTGGTGCAGGAAGGCTGGGTTCGCGAGGTGAAGAAGGCAGCATGGCAGGAGGCACTGGAGCAGGAGTGGGAGCTGGATCAGGAGCAGGAACTGGATCAGGAGCAGGAGATGCAGGCAGAGATGTCAGCTGTGCCAGGGTTTTCCCAATTTGCTGAAGCAGTTCCTCGTGGCGAGCAAGGGCCTCACGTTGGCTGGTGAGCGTACGTCCATGAGCGTCCATGGTCGCTCCGAAGCGTGTCAAAGCTGCCATAATTCCCTGAAGGTTGGCCGGGTAGACAGTTGAAGCAGCCTCTGCTGAGTCGGTCATGACGGAGTCTTTCTGTTAGGGTTTTGCTGGGATTCGAACCTGGTTCGTTGGTGTGATGATCCAGCAAACCCCCACTAGGCCACCAGGGGAATGACTCAAATGCAGAGGCGTGAGGCGGAAGTAGAAAAAGTAACAAAAGGTTTATTTATACTATGTACACTATATACAATCCAGGGCAAAACAAAAAAAAACAAAAACAAAGAGTATAATTCAAAAAGAAAAAGGCAAAAATGCAAAAGCTCAGAAGATCCACAAAACACAGTACAAAGGAAACTGGAGATAAACATAACAGCACAAAGACTCCATGACAAGAGGACTGAACTCAGGGGTATAAATACACAAACTAATTAAGGACACAGGTGAAGATAATTAGGACTAACAGGCAATTAACAAAAACACAAAACACAGGAACAGTGGCGGCCTCTAGAGGCCAAAATAAACAAGACACGAAAAAGAAATAACAGCGGCCTCTAGAGGCCAAAACAGTCCAAGTCCTAACACAGGCTACTACTTACTGGTTCAGTATATCTTGTTTGATGGTTTTAGAGGGATGTTGGATACTTATATGCTGGTTCTACCTGGCCAAACTTGTTTGGTTTGACTGGTTGTAGATTGTCAGGTGGTTCCAGTTGTTTAGGTTGGTACTGAAAGAAGAAAGCAAAGAAAGCACAACTTTATTCATCACACACTTGTGAAATGTCCTCTCTGCATTTAACCCATCTGAAGCAGTGAACACACACATGCACAATGAGCACACACACATACCCAGAGCAGTGGGCAGCCATGCTAACAGCGCCCGGGGAGCAGTCAGGAGTTAGGTGCCTCACTCAAGGGCACCTCAGCCCAAGGCCGTCCCTTATTAACCTAATCGCATGTCTTTGGACTGTGGGGGAAACCCGGAGGAAACCCACGCAGACACAAGGAGAACATGCAAACTCCACACAGAAAGGCCCTTGCCGGCTGCTGGGTTCGAACCCAGAACCTTCTTGCTGTGAGGCGACCGTGCTAACCACTACACCACTGTGCCACCCACCGTGCTGGCTGGTCAGACTAGTTTTAGCTGTCCAGGCTGGTTTTGGCTTTGTCAGGTCTGTTTGTTTTCATGGAATTAGAGGGACTTTGGACACTTACAACTGGTTCTAGCTGGTCAGGCTTGTGTGGCTTGATGGTATTTAAGGGGTTTATGGTTTCTGACAGGCTGGTTCTAGCTTGTCAGGCTGGTTCTAACTTGTCAGGTTGGTTCTACCTGGTCAGAACTGATGGTATTAGAGAGGATTTGGAGATTTAAACATTGGTTCTAGCCGGTTAGGCTGGTTCTAGTTTTTTAGGCTAGTTCTAGATTGTGATGCTGGTCTGAAATTTTAGTTGATCAGGCTAACAAGCCCTGTTATTTCGGGATGTCATATTGGCCAATCAGCTGGACCAGCATAAGACCAGGTAGACTAGGGTGGGAGGGTAGCTCGGCCAGGCTAAACAAAAAAAGGACCAGTAAACCATCGATTAACCATAATCGCTTATCCTGTGCAGGGTCATAGGCAAGCTGGAGCCTATCCCAGCTGACTGTGGACGAGAGGTGGGGTACACCCTGGACAAGTTGCCAGATCATCGCAGGGCTGACACATAAAGACAAACAACCATTCACCCACACCTATGGTCAATTTAGAGCCACCAATTAGCCTAACTTGCATGTCTTTGGACTGTGGGGGAAACCAGAGCACCCGGAGGAAACCCACACAGACACAGGGAGAACATGCAAACTCCACACAGAAAGGCCCCTGTCAGCCACTGGGCTCGAACCCAGAATCTTCTTACTGTGAGGTGACAGTGCTAACCACTACACCACCGTGCCACCCGTCAGTAAACCATCTTATGCTAATCTAATCTGTTTTCTAAATAGGGTTATCATGAAAAACAGTGTACAAGCTGCCTATAGTTTCGTTTTCTGACTCTTTTCTTTATGTCAAACAACCATAGACTTCTTTCTCCTCTGCGTGTTAAGCCATTCAGGCAACCTCATGCAAACAATGACCAAAACTAGCTTAAGCTGATTTTAGCATTAGCGATTTCAGCTTTTTAAATGAAAGAAAATAGTTTGTTGCGCTTTCTCCTTGATTTTTCAGTTTCTTTCTTTTTTTCTGTTTAATTTTTTTTAAACAGAAATGTATAATATTTAGAGTTCTTCACTACAAACCTCAGTTAAACAATAAAGCTATGTGTGCCATTGAACCTTTTCCATCTCCAGATGGGGAATAAGCCCCCAAAAGGGCCTCTGGTATGTTTTATGGATGGAAATTTTAGTCTCTCAACCAATTTGGTACACTGGTATTACCTTATTTATGACTCTAATTAGCTCAAGGTATTAAATTAGAGACCAAAATAAACATTCCATTCCAGGTCAGTTCCACTTTTCCTTTCCTCATGTCTTTGTCCGAAATTCCTTGGATAATCTTGTGAAGAGTTTATGGAGTTTCAGGGGCAAAACGTTTGAGTGTTTTTGTACAAAAATGAGAGGGTGGGATTAAAAGTGACAGGCAGCTGCTCCTGTAATGATAAACACTCAGCAGTAATCACTCAGATTAAACATTTTCTTCTGTTCATCTGTCTGTATGTGCCTGAATGGCAAAGACTCTCTTAATGCAATGCAACAAACATCATACAAAAAAGACCAGTAATTTGCAATCTACATTCCTTTCTGATTAGCCTGCCAGATTAGAGCCATGTCTGTTTCTATTATAGCTAATAGCAGAATTGTTTTTGTTTAATTTAAGTAAAGACAGAGATACAAATCTCCTGCTAACTTGTTCATCATGCAGCTGCATCTTTGCCCATACTTTAAGGTATGAAACAGCAGTGGGAGTTTCTTTTTAACCCCCAAATCAATGTCAGATCATCACAACCGGGCAATCAACCTAGTGCATCCAGGCCTGAAGAGATCTGAGGCAGATATAGACTTGGGATAGATTTGCTGGTTTTAAAAGGCAGCGAGAATACCGTTGAGTTTACTCAGTCGCTCTGCTGTGACGGGAATTAGCCTTCACGGGAAGATACAGAGATGAGAGGGAAGGTCTTAACAGGAAACGATAAAGAGAGAAAATACAGCATTGGTTGTTACTCAGGGAGAACATAGTTCTTGCCATGCACTTTGACATTTCATGCACTTTAAGTATGAAAGACCTTTTCTAACGCTCTTATTGAGGCAATACAAAGCATGAAAAATATTTGTACACTGAGGTGCACATCTTTCAGTGATTTTATAATTGTTAGTGATATTGAAACCGTAGGCACACACTAACAAATGGCAAAGAAGCAGGCAGGCATTCACAATTCAGCAACACAACCAAGCGATAAACACATTGAAATTTTTTCAGTTCTCTGCAACAAACGTAAAAAAGCGAATCCAAATAATTGGCTGTAAGTGACTGGATTTCTCAAACCAATCCTGTGGCACACATGGTTTCTTCAGTTCCCTGCTCACAAATTTAGTTCCTCCCTGCAATTAGTTGTAGTTTTTACTGGAAGAAAGGCTTTTAGCCATTATCTTATCTTATACTGTAATATTATATGGGTACGAGTGTTTTACTGGGAAATACATCACTTGTATTTTTCATACGAGCTACATCCGGGACATGGAGAACCAAAACGGTGACACAAATCTCTATATGTCACTCATGAGAATATCAGTGTGTCTATATAATAAAAAGAACATCATATGTTTGCCTGAAGATATGAAGTTTATCTTCTCGTGTTGAAAAACTCACGTTTTTCGTATGAAATACATGATAGATCTGAGTGACATATTTAAATAATATTGGCTGGCGTTGAGTGGTCTATCAGATATATTCCATTCAGTGAGGATGATACTGAAAGAGTCAAAGACGAGTTCAATATCATGCTCGCTGAATGGAATATATCTGATATACCATGAAAAAAAAAGCCAGCCAATATAATAATAATTATTATTATTATTATTATTATAATAGGGCGGCACGGTGGTGTAGTGGTTAGCGCTGTCACCTCACAGCAAGAAGGTCTGGGTTCGAGCCCCGTGGCCGGCGAGGGCCTTTCTGTGTGGAGTTTGCATGTTTTCCCCGTGTCCGCGTGGGTTTCCTCCGGGTGCTCCGGTTTCCCCCACAGTCCAAAAACATGCAGGTTAGGTTAACTGGTGACTCTAAATTGACCGTAGGTGTGAATGTGAGTGTGAATGGTTGTCTGTGTCTATGTGTCAGCCCTGTGATGACCTGGCGACTTGTCCAGGGTGTACCCCGCCTTTCGCCCGTAGTCAGCTGGGATAGGCTCCAGCTTGCCTGCGACCCTGTAGAACAGGATAAAGCGGCTAGAGATAATGAGATGAGATTATTATAATACATTCCTTTCAGGTGTTCAACGCGTTTTTCTCGCTCAAAATTCTCTCAAAATCTTCCGTATTTAACAGAGCAAACCTGGCGGCCATGTTTGTTTATAAATTGTCACAGTCACTCGCTAGCATGGAAGTTTTACGCCTCCAATGTCTTGACAACCATGTAATATTGTAAACCATATTGCACACTCATTCTCCATTGGGTAGAGTGACATAATACACGTAGGATAAGCGATATGCTAACAATATTGCATGCTATCAAACCTAATGAATGAAACCCATTAGAAGGGAATAGAATACATATATGTTATTTACCAGCTGGGAGGTCCGTATCATGAAATACTGTGACCGAGGTCTTGAAAGTACTGAGCGAGGCCCTCTGGGCCGAGGTCAGTATTCAAGGCCGAGGTCACGGTATTTCACCATACGGACCGACCTTAAGCTGGTAAATAATATATTAATTTTTTCTTTACCAAATTCTAACAGAAAACGAGAGTGCCCGAAAGGGAAAACCAAGCCGACCCGCCATTTTGAATCCTCATTCACGGCTGTAAGGCAAATGGCTTCCTCCTCGGTATACAAGTGCACTTCCATGGCAAGGAAAAAAAAACTATATTTTGCTGCCTATGTAGTCCCCTATTTATACAAAATTGAGTCATTCAGGATTCAGCCATGTTTTTGCTCGGTGTTAGCAACAGTTACAGGTTTTTAGCTTTCTCCTGAAATGTTTTCTTTTATTTCTTCTTTCTCAGGGTAGTAAAACTCGCTTTCGCTGTGAAGACTGTCGTTATCACCAGGGTGCGATTTGTCAAAAAACCAGAAGGGGGGGATGTTTTTTTTTTTTTAATCATGAAACGTCACAAAACTAAGGTAACAATAGGCTAACAGCTCAATAACATCCGATGATATCAAATGAATAACACTGTGGCAGCGGGGGCGTGGTCAAGAATCGGTCTGTGACAGGAGGGTGGAGTCAGGGAAGGTAAGTGGCAGAATCACTACACCTGTCGTTAATTCATGTGTTTGTGTGTCTTCCCAGTGACCGCGCCCTATTTAAGGAGAGAGAGCGAGAGCAGCGGGAGCTCTCTCCACAACTAGACGACTGATGTGTGTGCGTGTGTGAGAGTGCAGATAGAAGCTGAAAAGCTGAATAAAAGCGAGTTGTGTGAAATCAGTTCTGTCCTGCCGTCCTTCTGTCACAGACCGATGCTTGACCACGCCCCCGCTGCCACAAACACTAAATGAAAACGAACACTAAACCAGAGATAGTAAATTCATCTTCCCATCTCTCTGACTAAATACACGAACACTAACACACAACAAAGTTCGCATTGCTTGTCGCATTGCTGTGATGTTTCTCTCGCTCCGGATTAAATGGACAGTGACTCGAAAATCACTAAAATACATGAATACTAAATGAACAGTTTGCTCTGATGGCGCAATTCATGTGGCCTTTTCTGCTTTCCCGTCGATGCGCTATCCGCCGCGTTTCGCCCTTCTTTAATCCACATTTCTGCGAATTTCTCAGCAGGGAAGGAACGCACGTCTGGCCCATTGACAGCGAGGAAAAGAAGGCTGTCAGTGTGGATACATTCATTCTGTTGCGCTCATCAGTAAGGATGTGATTCATGGCGCTAAATCCATGTTCACACTCTGAATATTGTTATTATCTTCAATGTATCTATTTGCTGGGGACGTTCGTGAACATCAAAGCTGCCACTTTGGGTCATTTTGAAAGTGAGTGCAATGTAGACCATAGAAAACTGTGTCACAACATGCCTGTCATGTCAACTTTTTTTTGGTTTGTTTTATTGACGGGGTTGTCCCCGAGGATTTTTTTTCAGCAGAGATAAAAACCAGAGGGGGGGATGATCCCCACCATCCCCCCCAGCAAATCGCACCCAGGTTATCACTATCCATGCTGTAAAATTAATGCTATTCTCCTGAAAAATGCTGGCAAAAATGTGTAAGATTTTTGATAATTGTATAAATAAATCTTATAAAAAAATAAATGTTGACAAAAAAATGCTACTATGTTTGTTGTTGTTGTGAACAAGTGAGTCACCAGAGGTCCATAACCGGGGTCCATAACTGGGGTCCATATCGTAGGATATGGACCCACTCGCCAGCCAATCAGAGCGCAGGATTTGATGGAAACCGGACCACGAAAAAGATAAATGTTTTTATTCCACTGAAAAAGTGCCCTGTATGTATAATGATTCCCGATATTTCACTCCAGTGACATCACTCCCAGTGTTTTCCCACTGACTAGACGTGCATTGTCAAAATGACGAACTGGTTCAAAATGAAAATTCTTTTGATTAACTTGCGTGGGTTTTTTTTGTGGATATGTCCATATAACATAAAGAACACTACACGGTGGCATTAAGATACGAAGTTTATTTTCTCATGTTGAAAATATTTTCACTTGTTCGCTTCGTTCACTCATGAATATGTTCTGAACTTCATATCTTTGCGGAACCGTGTAATATCCTCTATATATGCAACCTCTCATTAAATGTGTATTTCGAAGAAAAATAAAGCTTGGTATGTCATAGCAGAGATCATCGGTGACACTGGTGAGAGTATGTAGCTAGTAGAAATAGCTTGCTTTGCTTTTGAGAACGAAGCTAGTACGAAAGCTGGCACATAACATGTAAATCAAACATCCATATTTAACATAAATCAGTAGATTATTTTCTTTGCATTTTGCTAGTTAGCTTTACATTCTGGCTTCTACTGTTGCACATCAGAACAAAAACATGATAAGCTCTTTTGAAAGTATGGTGGATATCATGAATCATGAGTACACCTGCAACACTTAAACCAAATTATACAGCCTACTACATCCTGGTATCATTCATAAATTAAAACTGTATAATAAATTCTTCCCTCCTATCCAATGTCCTCTAACTTCATATCTCGTGTGTGTTCTCACTCCAGATGTGGACGAGTGCGTGGAGACAACGGACAACTGCAGCATTGACGCTATCTGCCAGAACACGTTCAAATCATACAAATGCATCTGCAAGTCCGGTTATAAAGGAGATGGAAAGTACTGTGAAGGTATGGCTCAGAAAAGTGTGTCATTTCACTGATTAATCACTTTCTGACCAATCAGAATTCACCTGAGGAACGGAGATTCGATGATGCTTGCATTTGACCAATCGACAGTGTACAGTACACTCTGCTTAAAGATTAATGAGTCTACCATTCTTAACAGGTTACATTTCATATATTCTGAAAGGAAAATCTTCTGTTGTGGGTTCTACATAAAATCTTTAAGTTTTCCCTTGGAATCTAGATGGAAGTTTCCCATGAGTGTAGTTCCTGGGTTCCTTAAAACATTCCTGCATCAACATTATTAAATTTTGGGAAATAGTAACACGTTTTTTGACATATTATTAGGGTGAATTAATGTTGTTTGAGAAATGCAATTTGACAAATTTGCATTAGTTTTTTACGAGTGCTGGGCAGTGGACATAGACTTTTGGAACCTGCTGTACAGCAAACCTGTAAAACTTTCTTTAACCCACTAAGAAGTTTGCATGATTTGTTAGAGCATTCATTACATTTAACTACCCTCTGTGTGTGTGTGTGTGTCATACAGTAACATTGCACTCCTTTAGTTCCTTGGCTGCACTTTCCGACTCACTTTGGGGAACGGAGTTGCAGGTTCAAGTGAACACTTAAGAAAAGATTTTATTTAGATCTATTCACTGCTCATGTGATAGAGCAGGAAATTTCTTGCACATGTTTAGTGATTACTTAGGATTCGAAATCGAGCATCTGTGAGTGTGATGCCAAACCGGCAGTGATGCAATACTCAGCAGAGGGATGCCGAGACCCACAGGCTATGCTTCTCCGTGGATCTGAAGCTCTTCACAATGCTCATCCATCTCTACTTTTATCGCTCAGACAATTTGCACCTTGTCCCATCAGCATTCCCGCTTTCACTCCTATTCTCCAGCTTCTTGGCCTTCGGTTGCCTGTGGCTGCTTGCCATGAATGTTATAAGCATGATAAAAAGCATTATAAAAGAGGACATGAACTAAGTCATAAAAGCAGAAAAAGGCTTGGATGTTGAGTAAAACTTTGCGGGCGGACTGCCAGGTATGAGAGGACGTCCACCGAGGTTTGAGGAGAGGAGAGAGGGCGCGTGCGGTGTAAGAGGCTGCTGTGTTTGTCTGGCTGCCTCGGCTCTCCAAATAACCCTCTTTGGCTACAAACACCCCAGGCGAAACCTCAAAGAGCCAGCAAGCTCAGGACTATTTGTGAATTGGTTGGACTGCACAAATAGTCTCGGCCTGCTGGCCTAGGATCAGTGTCTGAATGCCTTAAGCTTGGATGTACTGGATGTGCTGTTTGGCCTGAATTTTGTTGCATTTCAGTTCTCTAAGGAAGAGAAACCATCCATACATCCATTCATCCATTATCTGTAGCCGCTTTATCCTGTGCAGGGTCGCAGGCAAGCTGGAGCCTATCCCAGCTGACTATGGGCAAGAGGTAGGGTACACCCTGGACAAGTCGCCAGGTCATCATAGGGCTGACACATAGACACAGACAACCATTCACACTCACATTCACACCTACGGTCAATTTAGAGCCACCAGTTAACCTAACCTACATGTCTTTGGACTGTGGGGGAAACCGGAGCACCCGGAGGAAACCCACGCAGACACGGGGAGAACATGCAAACTCCACACAGAAAGGCCCTCGTTAGCCACTGGGCTCAAACCCAGGATCTTCTTGCTGTGAGGCGACAGCGCTAACCACTACACCACCGTGCCACCCGGAAGAGAAACCAGTGAATCCTAATCCTTCCAGAGCCCTCGCTGAACTCAAACAAGAAAATCTTGATAACAAATACTAAGACGGGGTGACATGTTGGTGTAGTGGTTAGCACTGTCGCTTCACAGCAAAAAGGTTCTGGGTTCAAGCCCAGTGGCCGATGGGGGCCTTTCTTTGTGGAGTTTGCATGTTCTCCCTGTGTCTGTGTGGGTTTCCTCCAAGTTCTCCGGTTTCCCCCAAAGACATGCAGGTTAGGTTAACTGGTGACTCTAAATTGACCGTAGGTGTGAATGTGAGTGTGAATGGTTGTCTGTGTCTATGTGTCAGCCCTGCGATGATCTGATGACTTGTCCAGGGTGTACCCCGCCTTTCGCCCATAGTCAGCTGGGATAGGCTCCAGCTTGCCTGCGACCCTGTACAGGATAAGTGGTTACAGACAATGGATGGATGGATAGAAATACCAAGAAGTAGTATAAATGGAGCAATGATATCAGTTAAAGACATTGCAAGACTGTAAAGGTTCCTTTCATTTAAAGCACTTTTCTTGGATGAAAAACAATAAATTTCAACAGCTGCATCTTTCTGTTTCTGAGTAATGGCATGTAAACAGTGTGATTGTAATGAATGAGAGCTGAGAGAGTGGTGACTGAAGCCCTCGGCCTCGACTCCTCTGACTCGCTGTTAGAACACTGACTTTATCTTTTGATTTATGGTCTGACCTGGGTTTCAGAATGACTGAACAAAATGCTTTTTAAGTGAGTGGACAATGCTGATTTTCCAGAATGTTTGCATCTAGGGTGGTTTCCTGGACACAGTTAATGATGTAGATGATCAGTTCCATTTTTAGTATGAATGTTGTGCTGAAAAGTCACGAAAACTTAACTTGTGGTTTATACAAAACTAGGCTGAGGTTTTAGGGGTCTGTGTCTTGTCAGCTGAGGCAAAAAGACAAAGAAGAAGAAGAAGAAAGGATTTGCCCAGGAACTGCAAACATGAGTTGGACACTCCTCCTTCACAGGCAAACTCAGCAAAGGGCACCAGGGGAGTCTGGATAATTAGTGCTCAATTGGGTGGCAAACGAGAGGGGATGGCCTGCATGTTCCTGACCTTGTAGAGAAGAAAAATTTCAACGGAGTGGAGCAGAACATTTAAAGAGCTCTTGTGTTATTTCAACTGTTGGATTTCTCCTTATCAGCTCAACTGAAGTCTACCTCCCTTTGCCAGGAACTGTTCTTCACTTCAGAACAGTTGAAGATTCTGCTGTGGTCCAATGGCAAGAGACATTTTGCTGCCTAAGAACAACAGCCAGACTGGGTGCTGCATTTACCAAAGACACAGTGACCATGTCTAGATTCTGCCCTGCTCTTCAACACTACTAAATGACAGCTATGCTCCATGATTGGTGAGAGAAAGCAGATAGCAGGTCCAATCATGTTCTCTTGGATTGTGCAGTGACAGGTGGCTGTGGCAAATTTGAAACTGGAACGTCTGCATCCCAAGTGATAAGTTGAGAACTTAGACAGTTGTGCTACTTTATAGTCATCCCATTGGCATCAAATTGTGTTTCCATTACTCAAGTGAAGTTTGTTCAAGATTGTTATATGAGTATTCAAGTCAATGTCAATGCAGTTTAGGAAAAGGAACTTCTTCAGGTATGCATGGCTTGCCTTAGTTGCCTGAGTAGTACAACCTCGATTCCAAAAAAGTTGGGACAAAGTACAAATTGTAAATAAAAACGGAATGCAATAATTTACAAATCTCAAAAACTGATATTGTATTCACAATAGAACATAGACAACATATCAAATGTCGAAAGTGAGACATTTTGAAATTTCATGCCAAATATTGCCTCATTTGAAATTTCATGACAGCAACACATCTCAAAAAAGTTGGGACAGGGGCAATAAGAGGCTGGAAAAGTTAAAGGTACAAAAAAGGAACAGCTGGAGGACCAAATTGCAACTCATTAGGTCAATTGGCAATAGGTCATTAACATGATGGGTATAAAAAGAGCATCTTGGAGTGGCAGCGGCTCTCAGAAGTAAAGCTGGAAAGAGGATCACCAATCCCCCTAATTCTGCGCCGACAAATAGTGGAGCAATATCAGAAATGAGTTCGACAGTGTAAAATTGCAAAGAGTTTGAACATATCATCATCTACAGTGCATAATATCATCAAAAGATTCAGAGAATCTGGAAGAATCTCTGTGTGTAAGGGTCAAGGCCAGAAAACCATACTGGGTGCCTGTGATCTTCGGGCCCTTAGACGGCACTGCATCACATACAGGCATGCTTCTGTATTGGAAATCACAAAATGGGCTCAGGAATATTTCCAGAGAACATTATCTGTGAACATAATTCACCGTGCCATCCGCCGTTGCCAGCTAAAACTCTATAGTTCAAAGAAGAAGCCGTATCTAAACATGATCCAGAAGTGCAGACATCTTCTCTGGGCCAAGGCTCATTTAAAATGGACTGTGGCAAAGTGGAAAACTGTTCTGTGGTCAGACGAATCAAAATTTGAAGTTCTTTATGGAAATCAGGGACGCCGTGTCATTCGGACTAAAGAGGAGAAGGATGACCCAAGTTGTTATCAGCGCTCAGTTCAGAAGCCTGCATCTCTGATGGTATGGGGTTGCATTAGTGCGTGTGGCGTGGGCAGCTTACACATCTGGAAAGACACCATCAATGCTGAAAGGTATATCCAGCTTCTAGAGCAACATATGCTCCCATCCAGACGACGTCTCTTTCAGGGAAGGCCTTGCATTTTCCAACATGACAATGGTAAACCACATACTGCATCAATTACAGCATCATGGCTGTGTAGAAGAAGGGTCCGGGTACTGAACTGGCCAGCCTGCAGTCCAGATCTTTCACCCATAGAAAACATTTGGCGCATCATAAAACGGAAGATATGACAAAAAAGACCTAAGATAGTTGAGCAAATAGAATCCTACATTAGACAAGAATGGGTTAACATTCCTATCCCTAAACTTGAGCAACTTGTCTCCTCAGTCCCCAGACGTTTACAGACTGTTGTAAAGAGAAAAGGGGATGTCTCACAGTGGTAAACCTGGCCTTGTCCCAACTCTTTTGAGATGTGTTGTTGTCATGAAATTTAAAATCACCCAATTTTTCTCTTTAAATGATACATTTTCTCAGTTTAAACATTTGATATGTCATCTATGTTCTATTCTGAATAAAATATGGAATTTTGAAACTTCCACATCATTGCATTCCGTTTTTATTTACAATTTGTACTTTGTCCCAACTTTTTTGGAATCGGAGTTGTAGTAATTCAGAAACTGTTTCCATTGACCAACACTTAACAATTGGCAAAGCATGAGTTTGACCAGCATGACCTGTCTTTTGGTAGGTGGTAAGATCATGCTGGATTTTACAGCACCTTGGATTCCTTTCTTTTCTTTTCTTTTTAAAGGAACATATCAGATTGTAGTGTCTTTTGGGCAAGTTCGTTTCTTGGGCACTTTAAAAAAAAAAGAAGAAACCTTTATTTGTCACATGCACAGTGAAATTCATTCTCTTCATTTAACCCATCTGAAGCAGTGAACACACATGCGCACACACTCAGAGCAGTGGGCAGCCACACCAGAGCGCCTGGGAAGCAGTCAGGGGTTCGGAATCTTGCTCAAGGGCACCTCAGCCAAGGCCGCCCCACGTCAACCTAACCGCATGTCTTTGGATTGTGGGGGAAACCGGAGCACCCGGAGGAAACCCACGCAGACACGGGGAGAACATGCAAACTCCACACAGAAAGGCCCCCACCAGCCCGGAACCTTCTTGCTGTGAGGCGACCGTGCTAACCACTACACCACCGTGCCGCCCGTGATGTTGACCCAATCATTCATCCATTGGTCATCTAACAAACTTCACTTGGGTTGATGATGTAATGAATTGTCCTTAGATGACTGTGGGAGGATTCCAGAGTTACACAGTTCAGCATTCTTGCTGGAATGGATGGCCTTCTCTCACCTGTCAATCAGCACAATGCTAACCAAAGCAGACTTCTGTTTATCAATATGTTAAATTAACAGCAGTTTGGAAAGGTGTCATGAATGACATCACGTCTTAGAGCAGTGGTCTTCAATCTGATTTGCAAAGGGCTGGTGTGACTGCAAGTTTTCATGCCAAGCAAGCAAGAGCCAGACTTGACTTCACTTCTATAACAAGTTCATCTTTGTCTTCAGCAGCACAGTGGTGTAGTGGTTAGCAATGTCGCCTCATAGGAAGAAGGTTCTGGATTTGAGCCCAGTGGCCAACAGGCACCTTTCTGTGTGAAGTTTACATATTCTCCCCATATCTGCATGGGTTTCCTCTGGGTGCTCCGATTTCCCCCACAGTCCAAAGACATGCAGGTTAGGCTAACTGGTGGCTCTAAATTGACCATAGGTGTGAATGTGAGTGTGAATGGTTTTCTATGTGTCAGCCCTGTGATGACCTGGCGACTTGTCCAGGGTGTACCCTGCCTCTTGCCCATAGTCAGCTGGGATAGGTTCCAGCTTGCCTGCGACCCTGCACAGGATAAGCGGTTACGGATGATGGATAGATGGATCTTTGTCTCCAATCTGCTATCAGGCATGCCTCCTACTCAGCTGAAATGAAAGCCTGCAGCCAAACGGGGCATTTCTGGATAAGATTAAAGATGCCTGCCTTAGAGGATCCAAATGTTAAGCTTTTCCTTGGTTGGTAGTTGTTATACATTCATTCTTCATCTTTAGTAAACAAATCATCCTGCTCAAGGCCACAGTGGATACCAAGTCTATCCCAGGAGCAGGAATACCCCCAGGATGTAACACCATGCAATTGTCGGGTCCATGTACACACTCATTCACAATTAGGGCAATTTAGTATAACTACCATCTACCCCATTTTTGGAGGGAACCAAAGAACCTGAAGGAACCCCAGACAGACATGGGGAGAAGGAAAAGTAGTGTAAAAAAAATTCTAGAATGCAATTCACAGCCCAGCCATGGGCTCACAGTAAGAAGGTTCTGGGTTCGAGCCCAGCGGCTGACGGGGGCCTTTCTGTGTGGAGTTCTTATGTTCTCCCCATTTCTGTGTGGACTTCCTCTGGGTACTCCGGTTTCCCCCACAGTTCAAAGACATGGTTAGGTTAACATAGGGCAGCCATGGTCTGAGGTTGGGCTGAAGTGCCCTTGAACAAGGCACCTAACCCCCAACTGCTCCCCAGCCACTCTAGCATAGCTGCCCGCTGCTCTGGGTATGTGTGTTGCTCACGTGTGTATGCATGTGTGTGTTCACTGCTTCAGATGGGTTAAATGCAGAGGAGGAATTTCACTGTGCTTAAGTATATGTGTGATGAACAAAGTTGTTGTTGTTGTTGTTGTTGTTGTTGTTAACCAGCAGTGCTCTCTGTGATTCATATCAACGACCACCCTCTTCATTTTCTATCTATTTCATTCAGATCAGTGCAGGATACTGGGGAAAAGAACTACAAATGTCACACTCTCTCTCTCTCTCTCTCTCTCTCTCTCTCTCTCTGTGTAAATTAAAAGAACATCTCGGGATCTCGTGTCTTTTCTTCTTCTGTTACCGGCTGTGCATATATCAGCTCTGTTTTTCCTTTGCTTTTCAAAGTCTTGTTAGTGTTTACTCTTATTACACAGCGGTGTTTTCTCATTCTTAGGTTCTCATATATCTCTCATTGAAGTGTTTTCCATTGCTATTTCTGGTCTAAATTGTGATTGTGTCTTTCAGGAAAAGAAATAAGGTGCATTTTAGTTCTATGTACTGTAGATAAAAATGAAAGAAATTTGTGAAGTTGATAAACATCATCACAAAGCCACTTTACAAAAATCCTTCATGAAAAAGCCAGCAGTGACAGTGCCAAGGAAAAACTCCCTAAGATTTTTCCTTCTTCATGGTTATATGAGGAAGAAACCATGAGATGAACCAAACTCAAAAGGGAGTCTGTTCTCTTGCTGGTACCAGATAATGGGATTATTAATCTTGACACCATACAAGTGCAAAAGAATAAAGATGTTAGATGATCTTGATGCTAATCATGTCTATTCCTTCTTTTATCTCTATCCCTCTCTTTTTGTCTCACTGCAGACATCGACGAGTGTGAAAGTGAATATACTGGAGGCTGCGTCCACGAGTGTATCAACATCCCGGGGAATTACCGGTGCACATGTTACGACGGCTTCCGCTTAGCACACGACGGCCATAACTGCCTGGGTTAGTCTGCATATCAGTGTATACGTCTGTGTGTTTGTCTCGTCTCTGCACCTTGTGTTGTGGACATGTGCTGAAAAAAAATCCCTTGCAGTCTCTAATAATAATCTTTCGTCCTTTCCTGGTGCCCCTATGCACAGCTAAGCACACAGCGCTGTGTCGTCAACTGTGTGTTTGGACTCTGCAAGTACATTTCTGCTACATTTACTAACTGAATGTTCCAGATCAGCAATGTCAATCTAAACAAATCTTCCATGTGCGATTCAGATTTGGGTTATGTAACTGAGTAAGTGACTTCAGAACTTTAACTGAAAGCAGAACGACCGCATGCAAATAACCAAACAAAAGTGAATGTTTTATAACTAATCAAGCTGTTTTTATTATTCCCTCTCCCTCTTTATTTTCTCTCTTTATAGATAATGTGGATAAATTCCCTTAACATTCGAGACATCAGTGTGTAACCGTGTATAGGCCTCTGGTGTGGTCTGCATAAGAGAATCATTTCTTTATCTCACACGTCAACACAAACCTTTAGTCACTTCTGCTGACTGTGTTCCAGTCTGTTTTATCTAAATCTTACTTATTGTGGTTTGAATGAGCTCTTTAAATACAATAATACATTTGAATAGGGGTTGCTCTCTGACTTTTGGATTGCAGGCACAGGCTTATGGAACACACAGTCCCTCTTAAAGCCTTTTCTAACTGATCTTTATCACCAGGAACACAAAGTAATCTAATATGCACTTGCAAAGAGCTCTCTTCTGCAATCATTTGATCTCCTGTTCGCGCTGAGCACCCTCTTGCAAACATAGTGCTTCGTTTCAGTTCATTTAGCCTGACTGGCCCTGGTGGAGATCATTTGTGACCGCGTTGGGCAGGCGTGTAATTTGTTATCTCTTGTTCTCTGGCCCACCTACATGCCTCCTTTGATATGTACGAGTGTGGCTTGTTTATTTTATGTCCCCCTTGTTGGTACTCAATCGAAGCGTTTTGTGCTCGTCACATCTGAGCTGATGGCAACAAGGCCGAGTAAATAAGCAGCTTCACAAATTGATTTCTCTTATCTTCATGCCATCTGGAATCCATGCTCTCCCTTTCTCTTGTTTAGGATTCTTATTCTTGCCCAAAATGCATCATGACACAAAGATCAATTGAAGCTCATGCAGGAACTCTGGATCTTGTCCCTGTTTAAGATATATTTCTCTTTAAATTGATGCATTAGGCAGGTTGTGTTCCATGCACAGAGCTGGTCATAAAGTTTCTTCCACAAAGAAGTGTAGCACGGTTTGGAGGAAGTGCTCAGCTTAATGATGGTTTAATCATTTTCAGTAAGCACTTTATCCTAGGGTCACGGTGGATCCGGAGCCTATGCTAGGACCACTAGGTCTGAGGGATAGGACTTAAACAATGACAATGATGATATTTACATACACCCTGCGATAGATTGGTGACCTGCCCAGGGTGTACCCCATCTCTCGCCCAAAGTCAATTGGGATTGGTTCTAGCTTCTCTTACGACCCTGATGGAAAATCATTATAGATAATGAATGAATGGATGGATGGTTAGATATTTACATACTCCTAGCTTATACAAGCAGTGCTTTTATCAGCTAGACTTAGGCCCTGTCCACACGGCAACGGATTCAGGTGACTCCGATACAATTGCTTATCGTTTAGGCCTGGCGTCCACATGGCACCGGCGTTTTGGGTGCCCAAAACGCAATCTTTTTGAGAACGGGTTCCAGAGTGGAAAGATCTGGCAATGTTGCCGTTGTGAAGTCGTCTGGATGAGTAGAACGGATTTGTTTACGATGATGTCACAACCACATGACTGTGAGTGCTTCACGCCGGGTAGAAGTGTAACGAACTCGATGCGAGTTGTCAACAAATCCTATAACTTGGTTCATGAAACGCGCTTACAAAATATTTTCACTGTGAATATTTATTGTGTAATGGTGCAAAGTGAGAGAGAGAGAGACTCTGCCCTTAGGGCAGAGTCAATCCCGCCAGCAAAAATAGGGAAAAAAAGGAGCGATCTCACCTCTTCAGATGTGGGTTTAAGTCCTACAATACATTCCTCAAAAAGGGCGTAGAAGAGCAAATTAATCCATCAACGTGTATCATTCAATTTATTCCGGACCATTAAAGACGCCGCCTTCCACGCAGAATCATACATCATCCTCGCCGCCATATTGGATGGGTCAAAGCGGAGAATAAAGATTCATGTGCTGCGTTTAACTGTACCAACAGGTTTACCGTCCAAACGAGATCATATGGGATTACCTTTCACAGGTGAGAAACAACAAATTAATCCATCAACGTGTAGCATTCAGTTTATTCCGGACCATTAAAGACGCCGCCTTCCGCGTAGAATCATACGTCATCCTCGCCGCCATTTTGGATAGGTTAAAGCGGAGAATAAAGATTAGCTGCGTTTAACTGTACCAACAGGTTTACCGTCCAAACGAGATCACATGGGATTACCTTTCACAGGTGAGACTGGAAAAATACTTTTCATTGTATTTGGTCATTATAATGTAATTTTACAAACAGATTTTCCTGACTTTGTGGCTAATATGAAGTCTCGCGCATAATAGTTTATGCGCATGCGTCCTTACTTCTTCTATTGTTCTGGTGTCTCTGAAGGGACTGTCTTACAGCGCCCCTAGAGGTGTGGCATGTGTATTGCATCGTTTTCAGCAAGCGTTGCGTTGCCATATGGACCTGATATTTTACTGATTGTTGCCCATTTGGACGCGATATATTTTTAAATAACATCTCGTTGCCGTTGTCGTGTGGATGTAGCCTTAACAGTCACAATCACATTGTAGGTGTCCAATTACTGACTGTAGTCCATTTATTGCTCCATTTCTCATCTCTCCTCCAGCCCCATTCATCTAGTGCAAAGTGATGACCAATAGACTACCACTGACCAGTTATTATTTGGGTTATGGACCATTCTCACCATTCAAATACTCAGAAAAGTGGAGTCTTTGGTGTTCCTTGAAGGTTCTGAAGGAATTTTGGTGATTCATTTCACCATCTTGGAAGTGAGAAGAGTCTGGTTTTAACCTTCATATATATGACCTTTCATTCACAGGTTGAAGCAGTCGGAGTGAAACGTACAGGTAGATCATGTAGGTGGGCCAAAGACTTGATGCTTAGTTTGGCATGCATCAAGGGAAGCATCAAGGATCTTGTGTATAAGTCAATCCTTATGGTTAGTACCTTATGTCTGGGTCAGTATTAAACATAAGGTTTGGAGTAAGGGCTGGTTTTCAGATAGTGATAAATGAACCTGATCTCATAAATCTGTATACATTTCAGCAATTCATGTGTTCTAAACAGATAGAAATAGATGGTGCATGCTTCATTTTTGTTTTCTTTTCAGAAGCTTACCATAAAGGTTCTCTGGGCATCTGGTTGAGATTAAACATCTCCATTGGGACTGGGATCCTGTGGAATGCAAGAAAAATGTAACTCAATCGGGTGGTTTTTACTTTAATGTGAGTAGGTGGTCAGATGTACCTTGTTGGTACAACAAGCACTTGGGTACACTATGTGGCCAAAAAAATTGTGAACAACTGACCATCACACCCATAGGTGCACATGGACCATCCCATTCCAGATTTATTCCTTCCTTTGCTGTTAAAATAACCTCCACTCTTCTGGGAAGGCTTTCCACTAGATTTTGGAGTGGGGCTTTGGGGATTTTTATTCATTCAGCCACAAGAGTATTTGTGAGGTCAGGAACTGATGTTGGGTGAAGAGGCCTGGGGTTCAGTTAGTGATCCAGTTCATCCCAAAGGTGGGATTGAAGGTCAGGGTTCTGTGCAGGACACGCAAGTTCTTCCACTCCAACCTTGACACACCTATGTCTTCATGGAGCTCACTTTGTGCACAGGAGCATTGTCATGCTGGAACAGGTTTGGGCCTCTTGGTTCCACTGAAGGGAAACTGTAATGCTACAGCATACAAATACATTCTTGTTTGTCTCCAGCTTTGTGGCAACAGTTTGTGGAAGAAGTACATATGGGTGTGATGGTCAGGTGTCCACATATTGGCCATATCTTGTATGTTGGAAAATAACCAAATAGAACTAAATCTGTTAGAAAATATTGCAGACAAGAAAGAGAAAAAACTGTTTTAGGCCACACCTACTTTGGCTTAAATTTGAATGCAGATACTTGGAGCGTTAAACAGATGCAGATAGTGGCATTGCATTACACCCCTAATACAGACAAGCACAATATAAAGAAGGACAAATTGTTTGGATTTCATACAATATGAAGGAAATTGGGAGAAAAAAAAGGTATGACTGCTAATCCCACCATAGGCGCCAGCTCCATGGCTACTCGAGAACTCAAGCACCTTCAATATTTCAGATAAAAACACACTAAACATAAGAGCTTAACCCCAATTTGTTATGGTCTGTAACACTAGTGGCATTGTCTGTTGTAGTGTTCATTTTAGACCACAGAAAAGCATTTTATTATTTTGAAGAAGGGCTGGCTTTAACACTGTGTCCCAAACCTTACACTGTGGTAATAGGTAACCTACAGCAGTGTGCAATTTTGACATTTAATTTCATGCAGTATGATGTGGTTTGGGATGCAGCCAGTGACAAGAGGCAACCTTTAAAAACATTATCCATGCAAACAGGAGCAGACAAGCGGGTTTTACAGGGCTGATATTTTATGAGACCCATTGCGATTTGTAAATAAGATTAGGAATGTTTAAGAAAGTGTCCACGTAGCAGAATGGTGTGTTGCTGTTTCCCAGTTAGTCTACAATGTTGTATTCGAGTTGCCTCTTTGAGTTACTCGTAGTTTATTGAACAATTGTTTGTTATACAGTCAAACCTGAAACCCAGATTCCCTAAGGAGTGCTGTGAGCAGAAATATTGTTTTGTTCTTCTTGTTGAAAGGTAAACTTCAAACAATGACTTTTATTTGAGGTATGCTATGTGGTTGTTATGTAATTGCACGATGTCGTGAATTTGTAGGCTGTTGAATTTAAATATGAATTTCATAAGTTTGCACCTATGAATTCTGCCCCTAATGATAATGTTCGTAAGTTTTGAAATTCAAGTTCTTTATTTTAACAGTACACACATACATAAAAAGATACATAAATTATATATAATAAATATTTGCAGTGTAAAGTCTGTTGCTTCTCAGTCTAGCTTGAGATTGTGTGCAAATATATAGTGGTGTCTTGAAAGTTTGTGAACCCTTTAGAATTTTCTATATTTCTGCATAAATATGACTGTAGATCTTCGAGCAAATGGGTGGAGCACAGAAGTATGGCAGGCAGAACTGAGTTTCCCAAAACTGTTTATTTTTGCACTTTTCAGTGATTTCACAATCTCCCAGCCACACATACACGCACACACATATAAGTCGTCTGGTTGGGGAGAGAGCTCCCTTCCTCTGCTCTCTCTCTCTCCTTTTATAGGGTGCGGTCACTGGGGAAGACACACAAACACAGGTTAACTGACATCAGGTGCAGTGAGTTTGCCACTTACCTCCCCTGACTCCGCCCTCCGTTCACAGACCGACGCTTGACCACGCCCCTGCTGCCACATACCCCCACGGCCCGACACAGGCCGGGCAGCTGTCCGGCCTGCAGCCGACCCCCCCCCCCGACGGGAGAGGAAGTCCGCCACGACCATCTGCGCCCCCGGCCTGTGGACCACCTTGAAGTTAAAGGGCTGGAGTGCCAGATACCAACGGGTGAGCCACGCGTTGGCATCCTTCATGCGGTGGAGCCACTGGAGGGGCGCGTGGTCCGAACAGAGGGTGAAAGGGCGTCCCAGCAGGTAGTAGCGGAGGGCGAGGACCGCCCACTTGATGGCTAGGCACTCCTTCTCTATCGTGCTGTAGTGTCCCTCACGCACCGACAGCTTTCTGCTGATATACAGCACTGGGCGATCCTCCCCCTCCACCTCCTGGGACACAGCATCCCCCAGCCCTCTGTCCGACGCGTCCGTCTGCAACATAAAGGGGAGAGAAAAGTCAGGGGAGTGTAACAGTGGCCCCCCACACAGTGCAGCCTTCACCTCAGAGAAAGCCCGCTGGCATTGCTCCGTCCACTGGACCGGATCTGGTGCCCCCTTTATAGTGAGATCAGTCAGCGGGCTGGTGATGTCCGAATAATTAGGTATAAACCTACGATAGTAGCCAGCCAGCCCCAGGAACTGTCTCATCCCCTTTTTGGTCTTGGGCCTCAGGCAAGCCGCAATCGCTGCTGTCTTATTAATTTGGGGACGCACCTGCCCATTGCCCAAGTGGAAGCCCAGATACCGTACTTCCACCCGCCCCATCGCACACTTCTTCGGGTTGGCTGTGAGACCCGCTCGTCTCAGTGACCCAAGGACGGCCCTCAGGTGTTGCAGATGCCGTGGCCAGTCATTACTATAGATAATGATGTCGTCTAAGTATGCGGCCACATAGGTGGCGTGGGGGCAGAGGACCCTGTCCATAAGCCGCTGGAACATAGCGGGCGCCCCAAACAGCCCAAAAGGAAGTGTGACAAATTGGTGTAAGCCAAACAGTGTGGAAAAGGCCATTTTTTCTCGGGATAGTGGAGTCAAGGGGATCTGCCAATAACCCTTTGTCAAATCCAGTGTCGAATAAAAGCGAGCCGTGCCTAGTCAATCCAGCAACTCGTCAATATGAGGCATTGGGTACGCATCGAATTTAGACACCGCGTTGACTCTTCTATAGTCCACACAGAACTGGACCGACCTGTCGGCCATGGGAACCAAGACCACCGGGCTGCTCCAGTCACTGTGGGAGTCCTCGACGATGCCCATGTCAAGCATGGCCTCGAGTTCTTCCCGAACCACCTTTTTCTTGTGTTCGGGCAGCCTGTAAGGGCGGCTGCACACTACCACCCCCGGGGGCGTCTCAATATGGTGTTCTATGAGGCAGTTGCGGCCAGGCAGGGGCGAGAACACGTCCAAAAATTCGGTCTGCAACTGGGCAACCTCCATGAGTTGGGTCGGGGAGAGGTGGTCTCCACAGGGGACCAGAGAGGTAAGCGATGTCAATGTTCCCTTTTGAACCTCTGGCCCCAGCTCCGCCTTCTCCAGAACCAATGACACCAACGCCACGGGGACCTCCTCGTTCCAAAGTTTGAGCAGATTAAGGTGGTAAATCTGTAGCACCCCACCCCTGTCCATTCGCCTCACCTCATAGTCGACGTCCCCGACTCGCCGTGTGACCTCAAAGGGTCCTTGCCACTTGGCGATCGATTTGGAGCTCGACGTAGGCAACAGCACGAGTACTTTATCTCCCGGTGCGAACTCCCTAAGGTGCGTACCCCTGTCGTACAGGCGGATTTGCCGTTCTTGGGCCTGCCGCAAATTCTCCTGGGTTAGGTGTGTGAGTGTGTGGAGTTTTGCGCGCAGGTCGATAACGTATTGAATTTCATTTTTGCTCGGTGAAGGTCCCTCCTCCCAATTTTCCCGCAGTACATCTCGGATGCCACGTGGCTTACACCCATATAATAATTTGAATGGGGAGAACCCTGTGGAGGCTTGTGGGACCTCTCGCACTGCGAATAACAGGGGTTCGAGACATTTATCCCAATTGCGTGCGTCCTCGCATACAAACTTTTTAATTATGTTCTTGAGGGTGCGATTGAACCGTTCGACTAAACCGTTTGTGGGTGATAAATGCTGGTGTGGATCGGCTTAATTCCCAGTAACCCATACAGTTCGTGCAATGTGCATGACATAAATGTAGTGCCTTGATCAGTCAGAATCTCTTTGGGGATTCTAACTCGGGAGATGACGTGGAAGAGTGCTTCCGCAATACTATGTGCTGAGATATTGCGAAGAGGCACTGCTTCCGGGTATCGCGTTGCATAGTCCACCAGAACTAAAATAAAACGTTACCCTCGTGTTGATCGATCTAATGGCCCAACGAGATCCATCCCAATTCTTTCAAACGGGTTCTTGATTAATGGCAGAGGGCTCAAAGGCGCTTTTGGGATGGCCGCTGGATTTACTAACTGGCATTCGCGGCACGCCGTACACCACCTACGGACATCGCCACGAATCCCTGGCCAATAGAACCGGGCCATTATTCGGGCTAGTGTCTTATCCTGCCCCAAGTGTCCAGCCATAGGATTAAAGTGAGCCACCTGGAATACCAATTCCCAGCGGCTCTTTGGGATTAAAAGTTGTGTGATCAGCTCCTTAGTTTGAGTGTCCTGCGTCACTCGGTATAATCTATCCTTCATAATGGAAAAATAGGGAAAGGACGGGGTGGCATTTGGCTGGAGCATTTGACCATCGATTACTCTTACTTGGTCAAACGCATGCCGCAGAGTCTCGTCTTGCAACTGTTCTAACGGGAAATCCACGAGGGATTCCCCAAGAGAAGGAGGAGGAGCCTGCTGCTCCTCACTCTGACGTGGTGATGACATAGACGGCTCTGTGACAGCTGCTCCCGCCAATGCCACACTGAGACCTCCCCCTGCTGAACTATGGCAGGCCCCACTCTTTACTAAATGAGTCATTAATTCCCGAAATCCCAGCCAATCAGTCCCCAAAATTATCGAGTGGGTAAGGCGAGGATTAACCACCGCCTTTACACTAAATTTCTCCCCTCGAAATAGAATGTGGACCGACACTAAAGGGTCGTTGTGAACATCCCCATGCACGCACAACACCTTCACCAATTGTGCTCTCCCCAATGCCTTGTCTTGCACCAGGCTTTGGTGGATTGAGGTCTGATTACAGCCGGAATCCACCAAAGCCTGATACGTATCCCCTTGGATACTCACCGGTATGCGATACGCTCCGGCCCGATCGAGGGCAGTCTTTGGCGCATCGGGGATCTGGACCACCGCGCCCACCTCCATTACCGAGCACTGATGCTGGAGGTGCCCCGGCTCCCCGCAGCGCCAGCAAACCGGCCCAGGCTCTCTCTCTGCACCGGCGTTCTGGGGCTCACTCACCTGAGGAGGGGGGAGAGACAGACACGGAAGTGGGAAACGGGAGGACACGGCGGGTGTGGCGGGCTGGCTGGGGTGGAGCCGGCCCCCGCCTCCGTGGTGGGGTAACGGGGCAAGGACGAGGAACAGAAGGGGAGGGGGAGAGAGAGAGAGGAGAGGAGGAGATCTGCTGTCCTGTTTGATTGATTGATTGATTGATTGATTGATTGATTGATTGATTGATTCCGAACAGTAAAGAAGATATAAAAACAAACAAAAGAAAAACAAAAAATAAAAATAAAATATGCAATCATCAAAACATTGTCATAAACAGAATAGCTTAGCCACAAGGCAATAACATAATAATGTTTGGAAAGGATTAGGAAGAAGTTAATAACTTATCAAATCCTAACCCTCTATACCACCGTTAATCAAATGTCACTTTCCACCATAATAAACTATATATATACAAAAGAAAGCAAAATCAACAAAACAAAAAAAAAACATACCAACATACTGTACCAAGACATACCAACATGGTATAATATCGACCAAATCAAATCATATATATACAAATACTTATGCTATGCATATATACACACATACAATACATATATACAGTACATACATGTACACATACCTATAACTATACACATCCATACATACACAGATGCCCATACCATAATTATGCTTATATATTATATACAATTACAGTGGTGCTTGAAAGTTTGTGAACCCTTTAGAATTTTCTATATTTCTGCATAAATATGACTGAAAACCTTATCAGATTTTCACACAAGTCCTAAAAGTAGATAAAGAGAACCCAGTTAAACAAATGAGACAAAAATATTATACTTGGTCATTTATTTATTGAGGAAAATGATCCAATATTACGTATCTGTGAGTGGCAAAGGTATGTGAACCTCTAGGATTAGCAGTTAATTTGAAGGTGAAATTAGAGTCAGGTGTTTTCAATCAATGGGATGACAATCAGGTGTGAGTGGGCACCCTGTTTTATTTAAAGAACAGGGATCTATCAAAGTCTGATCTTCACAACACATGTTTGTGGAAGTGTATCATGGCACGAACAAAGGAGATTTCTGAGGACCTCAGAAAAAGCGTTGTTGATGCTCATCAGGCTGGAAAAGGTTACAAAACCATCTCTAAAGAGTTTGGACTCCACCAATCTACAGTCAGACAGACTGTGTACAAATGGAGGAAATTCAAGACCATTGTTAGCCTCCCCAGGAGTGGTCGACCAACAAAGATCACTCCAAGAGCAAGCCATGTAATAGTCGGCAAGGTCACAAAGGACCCCAGGGTAACTTCTAAGCAACTGAAGGCCTCTCTCACATTGGCTAATGTGAATGTTCATGAGTCCACCATCAGGAGAACACTGAGCAACAATGGTGTGCATGGCAGGGTTGCAAGGAGAAAGCCACTACTCTCCAAAAACAACATTGCTGCTCGTCTGCAGTTTGCTAAAGATCATGTGGACAAGCCAGAAGGCTATTGGAAAAATGTTTTGTGGACAGATGAGACCAAAATAGAACTTTTTGGTTTAAATGAGAAGCATTATGTTTGAAGAAAGGAAAACACTGCATTCCAGCATAAGAACCTTATCCCATTTGTGAAATATAGTGGTGGTAGTATCATGGTTTAGGCCTGTTTTGCTGCATCTGGGCCAGGACGGCTTGCCATCATTGATGGAACAATGAATTCTGAATTATACCAGCAAATTCTAAAGAAAAATGTCAGGGCATCTGTCCATGAATTGAATCTCAAGAGAAGGTGGGTCATGCAGCAAGACAACGACCCTAAGCACACAAGTCGTTCTACCAAAGAATGGTTAAAGGAGAATAAATTTAATGTTTTGGAATGGCCAAGTCAAAGTCCTGACCTTAATCCAATTGAAATGTTGTGGAAGGACCTGAAGCAAGCAGTTCATGTGAGGAAACCCACCAACAACCCAGAGTTGAAGCTGTTCTGTATGGAAGAATGGGCTAAAATTCCTCCAAGCCGGTGTGCAGGACTGATCAGCAGTTACCGGAAACGTTTAGTTGCAGTTATTGCTGCACAAGGGGGTCACACCAGATACCGACAGCAAAGGTTCACATACTTTTGCCACTCACAGATCTGTAATATTGGATCATTTTCCTCAATAAATAAATGACCAAGTATAATATTTTTGTCTCATTTGTTTAACTGGGTTCTCTTTATCTACTTTTAGGACTTGTGTGAAAATCTAATGATGTTTTAGGTCATATTTATGCAGAAATATAGAAAATTCTAAAGGGTTCACAAACTTTCAAGCACCACTGTATATATACATATATATATATATATATATATATATATATATATATATATATATATATATATATATACACAAATACTCACTTTTTATATAATATATTCGAATGTACCCATACCCACATATATACACTTATATTATCAATAGCATGTTATTGTAATTCCTCCTCCCTATACCTCATAAAGATCTGTTCCTTATACCTTTTTTTGAACTGGTTTATAGTTGTACATTTCATGAGCTCCACATTCAAACTGTTCCATAGCTTTACTCCACAATAGAGATACTGAACATTTTTAATGTTGTCCTAGCACTGCGAATTTTAAATTTCAATTTCCCCCTAAAATTATAGCCCCCCTCTCTGTCCAAGAACATTATTTGGATATTCCTTGGTACTTTATAATTCCTTACTTTGTACATTACTAAGGCAGTTTTATATTCTATAATATCCCTGAATTTTAAACATTTTGAATTTAAGAATAGTGAATTAGTATGATCTCGGTAACCAGCACTATGAATTATTCTTATAGCTCTTTTTTGAAGTATAGTTATTGCATGAAGTGAACATTTATACGTATTTCCCCACACCACTGAGCAGTAATTTAAGTACGGTAAAACCAGGGAACAGTAAAGAGTGAATTATAGTCCAGGACATGCTTAGCTTTACTCAACACAGATATGCTTCTTGATCGTTTCATTAGTATGTATTTTATATGTGATTTCCAATTAATTCTATCATCTATTATTACCCCAAGAAATTTATTATTAGAAACTTTTTCAATATCAACACCATCTACCTGTAAATTTATTGCCCTATTTATTTTATAATTATTAAATAACATGATTTTTGTTTTAGACAGATTTAATGATAATTTATTTTGATCAAACCAACTTTTTAACCTGCACAATTCTGAGATTATGTTTTCTAACTCATGTAAATTTGTTCCAGAACAAAACATATTTGTGTCATCTGCAAATAATACCATCTTAAATATCTTTGATACATTGCACATATCATTTATATAAAGAATAAACAGTTTAGGACCCAATACTGACCCCTGAGGGACACCACAATCAATATTCAAACGAGTTGAGACAGAGTCACCCAACTTCACAAATTGTGTCCTGTTGCTCAAATAACTTTTTATCCAATTTAATACAACTCCCCTTATCCCATATTGTTCCATCTTATTAATTAATATATCGTGATTAATAGTATCAAAAGCTTTTTGAAGATCAATAAATATCCCAGCGACATGTTTCTAATCATCTATAGAGTTACTGATTTCTTCAATTGATTCCATTAGTGCCATCTCTGTTGATCTATTTGCTCTAAATCCATATTGACTATCACTGAGTAGTTTGTATTTTTCAATTAATTTATCTAATCTGTGATTGAATAGTTTTTCAAGAATTTTGGAGAATTGAGGAAGTAAAGAAACAGGTCTGTAATTTGTGAAGTTGTGTTTGTCCCCAGATTTATACAATGGAATTACTTTTGCTATTTTCATATTGCTTGGAAATGTACCAGTTTGAAATGACAAGTTACAGATGTATGTTAATGGTTTAGGCTGTCCTGCCACTGGAATTGCTGCCAAATGGTCCTTCGCCAGCTCGATGGCCTGATCCAGCGACGCCGGGCGATGGCACTGGACCCACTCCGCGGTCCCTTCGGGTAGTCGGGCGATGAACTACTCCAGTACCACCAGATCAACGATTCCCTCAGCCACCACCGGCAGGCGTCCCGGAGTTGCTGGTCAAATGCGAACGGCCGGCCGACCTCCTCTAGGCGCAGAGCGCGGAAGCTCTGGTGTTGTTGTTCTGGAGTGCGCCCCACACGCTGGAGGATGGCCCGGTGCAGGTCTGCGTAGACCAGCCGGCTGTCGGCGGGGAGCTGTAGCGTGGCCAGCTGTGCCTCGCCCGTTAGCAGGGGGAGGAGGCGCGCCGCACGCTGTTCCTCCGGCCAGCCCCAGGCCTCTGCTGCTTGCTCGAAGAGCGCGAGGAAGGCCTCGGGGTCATCGTGCAGGCCCATCTTCGTTAGGGTGAGGTGGGGGGGGCCCGTGGCGGTGGAGGTGGTGGACCCTGCCAACGCAAGGAGGTGCCGGAACGCCTGACGATCTTCCTGTTGCGCCAGCAGCAGGGCCTCGAAACTTTGCTCTTAATCCTTTCAGAGGGCGACCAGCGCCTAGTGCTGGCTCTTTTGGGCCGTGGCGAGGGCGTGGATCAGGTCCGCGAAAGGGAGGACTCCATGGGGCTGTTCTCCTCTGTGCTTCGATCCCAGGTTTCGGCACCACTGTAGATCTTCGAGCGAGTGGGTGGAGCACAGAAGTATGGCAAGCAGAACTGAGTTTCCCAAAACTCTTTATTTTTGCACTTTTCAGTGATTTCACAATCTCCCAGCCACACATACACGCACACACACATAAGTCATCTAGTTGGGGAGAGAGCTCCCTTCCTCTGCTCTCTCCTTTTATAGGGCGCGGTCACTGGGGAAGACACACGAATACAGGTTAACTGACATCAGGTGCAGTGATTCTGCCACTTACCTTCCCTGACTCCACCCTCCAGTCACAGACCGACGCTTGACCACGCCCCCACTGCCACAATGACCTAAAACATCATCAGATTTTCACACAAGTCCTAAAAGTAGATAAAGAGAACCCAGTTAAACAAATGAGACAAAAATATTATACTTGGTCATTTATTTATTGAGGAAAATGATCCAATATTTCATATCTGTGAGTGGCAAAGTATGTGAACCTTTGCTTTCAGTATCTGGTGTGACCCCCTTGTGCAGCAATAACTGCAGCTAAATGTTTCCGGTAACTGTTGATCAGTCCTGCACACCGGCTTGGAGGAATTTTAGCCCATTCCTCTGGACAGAACAGCTTCAACTCTGGGATGTTGGTGGGTTTCCTCACATGAATTGTGTGCTTCAGGTCCTTCCACAACATTTCAGTTGGATGAAGGTCAGGACTTTGACTTGGCCATTCCAAAACATTAACTTTATTCTTCTTTAACCATTCTTTGGTTGAACCACTTGTGTGCTTAGGGTCGTTGTCTTGCTGCATGACCCACCTTCTCTTGAGATTCAATTCATGGACAGATGTCCTGACATTTTCCTTTAGAATTCGCTGGTATAATTCAGAATTCATTGTTCCATCAATGATGGTAAGCCGTCCTGGCTCAGATACAGCAAAACAGGCCTAAACCATGATACTACCACCACCATGTTTCACAGATGGGATAAGGTTCTTATGCTGGAATGCAGTGTTTTCCTTTCTCCAAACATAACGCTTCTCATTTAAACCAAAGAGTTCTATTTTGGTCTCATCTGTCCACAAAACATTTTTCCAATAGCCTTTTGGCTTGTCCACGTGATCTTTAGCAAACTGCAGACGAGTAGCAATGTTCTTTTTGGAGAGCAGTGGCTTTCTCCTTGCAACCCTGCCATGCACACCATTGTTGTTCAGTGTTCTGCTGATGGTGGATTCATGAACATTAACATTAGCCAATGTGAGAGAGGCCTTCAGTTGCTTAGAAGTTAACCTGGGGTCCTTTGTGACCTCACCGACTATTACACACCTTGCTCTTGGAGTGATCTTTGTTGGTTGACCACTACTGGGGAGGGTAACAATGGTCTTGAATTTCCTCCATTTGTACACAGTCTGTCTGACTGTGGATTGGTGGAGTCCAAACTCTTTAGAGATGGTTTTGTAACCTTTTCCAGCCTGATGAGCACCAACAATGCTTTTTCTGAGGTCCTCAGAAATCTCCTTTGTTCATGCCATGATACACTTCCACAAACATGTGTTGTGAAGATCAGACTTTGATAGATCCCTGTTCTTTAAATAAAACAGGGTGCCCACTCACACCTGATTGTCATACCATTGATTGAAAACACCTGACTCTAATTTCTCCTTCAAATTAACTGCTAATCCTAGAGGTTCACATACTTTTGCCTCTCACAGATATGTAATATTGGATCATTTTCCTCAATAAATAAATGACCAAGTATAATATTTTTGTCTCATTTATTTAACTGGGTTCTCTTTATCTACTTTTAGGACTTGTGTGAAAATCTGATGATGTTTTAGGTCATGTTTATGCAAAAATATAGAAAATTCTAAAGGGTTCACAAACTTTCAAGCACCACTGTATGTCTCTATGTGTCAGCCCTGTGATGATCTGGTGACTTGTCCAGGGTGTACCCTGCCTCTCGCCCATAGTCAGCTGGGATAGGCTCCAGCTTGCCTGCGACCCTGCACAGGATAAGCGGTTATGTATAATGGATAGATGTTTGTGGTGCGGGTACAGGTGGTTTGGAGGGTGACATTTACTGATGACCTGGGGATACGTACTGTTTCAGAGTCTGGATGTTTTTGTACCTATACTGTGGTACCGCCTGCTAGACTTCATGAGGTTGAAGAGTTGGTGGACTGAGACAGTGGGCTCTCTGATCACTCTGAAGGACCATCTGGAGATTCTCTGACTGAAGATGTCCTGTAATTCTCTGTCTGATTTTATTACTTGCTGCGGTGGCTGCTTGTTCTGTCTAGTGCTGCTGCTGAACCACACCACAGGTTAGTATGCTCTCCACCTCAGAGTTTCTCATCAGCAGTGGTTGATGATGGGCCCCTAGCCCCTGGTATAAGCAGTTCTTGATTCTAGGTCAGCAAACCTTTAGTGCTGCTCTGGAACCAGTTTTCCTGGCTAAAAGCCAGTTCTTTGGCTGTCAAAACGTGAAGAACTGGTTCAAGATTCGGCACCGGTTCCGAACTGGCCCTGGAACTGCCCTGTTGGAAAAATAGTACATGTGACCAGGTCTGACACCACTTTCATGTAGACTGCATTATCCTCGCCAATGATGAGGCCATTAACTGTTGTACCATCTGGAAATTTGGTGATTATGTTTTCTGGCTGGATGGCAATCCAGTCATGTGTGAACAGGATGAACAGAATTGGGCTGAGTACACAGCCTTGAGGAGTGCCTGTGTTCATAATGAGGGTGCTGGAATATTTTTTGCCAAGGTGAACAGACTGGGGCCTACCAGTGAGGAAGTCTGTTATCCAGTTGCACAGCACAGGCATGAGGTTGAGGTTGTGCAACTATGTAATCAATGAAAACCTTTTCATGCAAATGTAGTTGTACAGATAGGAAATACCTCAGTTTTCAAACATGTGATTTTAGTTGGATGTACAGGTTACTATAAGATAGATCTGAAGCTGTTCCCATCAATTTCATCTGGATAAGCAGATGGCATAAACAGTGTCATCTTTGATAAATGTGTGATGAATGTGTTATATTTTCATTGGTTGTTTTGCTTCCCCTATCTCCCCCATCAGTAAACCTATTTCTGTTATATACACAGCAATTTAGATGTGATGTAGAAAGCTACAAGCTGTGGCATTAGGCCCCATCTTGGTTTAAACTGACTTTTTGTGAAGATCTGGCCATTTCAAGCTCTAAAACACAGCTAAAAATACCCGACTCGACTGACTCCTCGTTTCCATGGGCTCTTTTTTCAGTGGAAAGAGGAAAAGTGAAAAATCCTTTAATCTTGTCAGGAAAGACTTTATTCTGTTTGTTTGGATTTGGCTTTACCCGTGCCCTTCCCTCAAGCCAGTGAAAGAACGAGTCCTGTTTTTAAGGGTGAATCTTTGAATTAGTGTTGAGACAGCTAAGCCTTTGGTCAGCTCTTTTGGAGGTTCTGTCTCCTCTCGAGCTTTTCTGATTTCCTCCTTGAAAGCCAGGCTGAAGCCAGCACAGTGTTTATCCATGTCATTATTTCTGCTTGCCTTCCTTGCAGAGGTGTGTGGCTAAATATTTGTGGACTAGCGCTTCATTTGCTGGCAAGTTGAAAAACGTGTAGGTTCTAAAAGCCTACAAATTAAAAGTACAAACATGTTAATGGGAGTACTGTTGTAGGAACAGGGTCTGGATCTCACTTTGATTTGCTTGATCTTTAGTTCTGAACAAGGCCTTCTAGTTTTAAGCTACACACACCCGCCACATAAAATAGTGTCTTTTTCTGGCTACAGGAAGTTAATTATTTCAAGTACAATACCAATAGGAAAGGTGATTGGGGTGATGACAGTGGTCTTGGCAAGCCCATAAGGATTTGTTAAAAATTTCTTGTGAAATTGAGTAGACAGGGCACCACTGTGGTTAACATGTCAACTCACAGCTCAAGGCTCCCCAATTCCTAAGTTCACATGATCTCTTCATGTCCATCTGAGTTTCCTCTGGGTTCTTCAGCTTTCTCTCCCCATAAAAAAACAACCCGATAGTTGGATTGGCTACAGTAGTTTCCCCTAGGTACGAATACATGTGGATAAGCATGTCTGAATGGTGTCCTGCAATGGACTGGTGTCCCATCCATCCATTGCTTATTCCCAATAGGGATGTAACCAAAAACGAACGCGTTATTTGGAATGGAGTGTTCTAAACAGATCAAAATACAGATATGAATAGGAGGCAAACTATTGAGAGGGGTTTTTTTTTGTTTGTTTGTTTTGTTTTTTCAAAAGCTTAGCAGGAAGATTGACAGAATATCTGGTTAAGACTAGAGGTGTGCACCTGGACTGGGATGCCATGGGATGCAAAAGATTTTTATTTTCATGTGAGTGAGCAGTCAGATATGAAGCTTGTGGGGACAAAGAAAGACCATTCATTTGTCATAAAACTTGACGTTCACTGAGTCATCCTTAGTAACTGCCTAATCAGTGTCGCAGTGGTTTAAGTTAGGGTACTAGATTGTTTATCCTTTAGGTAATAGAACCACCTAAATCCATTAGAAAATGTGGCAGGAAGGTGCAAACAAACACAAAATGGTTGTTTGCATCTCTCATTGAGAACAGTTATAAACTGAAGAAGAACAACTTAAGAACAACAACAACTCACACATAAGCACAGTAAAGTTCCTCGCTGCATTTAACCCACCTGAAGTAGTGAACACACACATGAGCAATGAGCACACACACACACATACATACATACCCAGAGCAGTGGACAGCCATGCTACAGTACCCAGGGAGCAGTTGGGGGTTAGGTGCCTTGCTCAAGGGCACTTCAGCCCAAGGCCACCCCATGTCTTTGGACTGTGGGGGAAACTGGAGCACTCGGAGGAAACCCACACTGACACGGGGAGAACATGCAAACCCCACACAGAAAGGCCCCCGTTGGCTGCTGGTCTTGAACTTAGAACCTTCTTGCTGTGAGGCGACAGTGCTAACCATTACACTACCGTGCTGCCCTGAAGTGATGAAGCTGAGATTGAGGAACTGTCAGAACCAGAATTCAGGTTCATTTTTAATTTAAAAATTTAAATAAAAAACACAATGTTTAAGCCACAACAACTTAATTTTTAAATCTGAACACATATACAGATGGAAAGTTTTGGAACACTAGACACATTGTGTTACACCGCTAATTCCCATGCTCACTCACAGTGTTCCTGGGATAGACACTGTATCCACTGCCCCCTTGACTAGGATAAAGTGCTTACTGTAGATGAATAAATATATTAAATTGATTAGATGGACTTTACTGATCCCATATTTGAAATCCAATATCCAGACAGTTCAAAAATGTAATCAATAATAATGACTTTTGGAAGCAGTCATCTGTCTCTCTCAGTGATCAGGGTCGAAAATGGCTGATGGTGGTTGTAATTAACTTACCATGAAAGCTATACTCAAATATTGATTTATTCTCCTGACAAAGCATGATGCTTCAGCTGGGTTATGGAGCATCTTCAGTGTTTTGAGAATCCAGGCGCCTAGGTGGCACGTCTCAAATTCCAGATATAACCCAGTCAGCATTGTTGTGACTCATGAAACCTGCAGAATGTACTGCGGGACAGCACAATGTAAGTGGATTAACCTGCTTGATTTGATAGCTGGTGGAATGAAGCATGCTAAGATTTATTACTGTGAAAGCTCGAGAGTGTAAAAAGACAGACAGAATGATGTCTCATTTTTCAGCTCTGAGGCAGTCTTTTTTAACTTGATTACATTTTCGTTCCTCTCCGGAGAGTTTTTGCAAAAAGAAAAACTTTTAAGTGCAAATAAGCTGAGCACTTGCCAGAATCCCTTTCCTTTTCAAAATATTTGCTTTGGACGGCGGCCGTCTCCATCACATAGCACAGGCCTCTGTAGGAGCCGAGTGACAAGGAGACGTGATCTGCCGAGGTGACGGCTCATTTAGAAGTGTGTGTGAGAGAGAGAGTCGGCATATGTGCCGATGTCCAGGCTAGACTTTAACAGCTGCTCGTTAAGTCATTGATCTCGCTGCTCCGCTCTTCTGTGTTTTGTGTCCGTGACTCTTCTAACACGGGTCATTTTTCATCGATTACTTTCATCTGTTTATGAGGAAATGAATGATCTTTGTTCTCCAGATGGTTCTCGCTTCGTAAAATTTATTCTCTTTGTCTCACGTTACGGTTCTCAGTTATTCTTTGATACGCCGATTTCTAGTGTAATTGAGAAAGAGGGGTTATTTCAACAAATCAGATTGTTGAAGATTAAACTGTTATTAAGTGATTGGAGAGACAGTTTGAGGACCACAGACTTGGACTGATGTAGACAATAAATCAAATTATTGTCAGAAGCCTGGGGGTCTTTTTTGACCTCGTTTTGATCAGATGAGGTTACTGACCGTGTCTGTGTGTGTGTGTGTGTGTGTGAATTCAGGGAATAAAAATTAACTTTATACAATTCCATCTTTCACCCCAAATGCAGCCAAACATCTTCGACGTATTTACTGAATTTAATTTGTTAGTTTAATTTGTAAGCGTTGCTCATTGCTAAACTCCTGTGCTAAAAAAAAAAATTTGATTTCAAGACCAATTAAATATTTTACTGGTTTCTAATGGCTTTGATCATGTTCTAGTGATCTGTAATGGAAGTTAATGGAATGTGTTATTCGTAATGGTTCCTGATGGATCATTTATATTTCTGCCTCGTATTGTCCTTGAATTCTCGATTCTGATTGGTCAGAAGGTGTTGATTAATTTTCTGTTAATCACAAGAGCTCTAATAGTAGTTCAACATACACAAGCACTTCTGCAGCAGCCACTCCATATGAATGTATTAAATATGTGCGTAACTGTTGATATGGTGACGTTTTCTGCAAGGAGATTTTATTTAACATGTATGGAACGAGTCTCCAGCATCATCACTCTGTAACAGTCAGAGGTAATGTGGGCAGACGGGTATGTGATAATGTGTTTGATGTACTATATGTTTTACAGCATTAATGTAATTATAACCAGATAAAATGCACAATTAGCTCCTTAATTAATTTTTTAAATAGTATTATCAGAATAGGGCGGCACGATGGTGTAGTGGTTAGCACTGTCGCCTTACAGCAAGAAGATCCTGGGTTTGCGACCAGTGAGGGCCTTTCTGTGTGGAGTTTGCATGTTCTCCCCGTGTCTGCGTGGGTTTCCTCCGGGTGCTCCAGTTTCCTCCACAGTCCAAAGACATGCAGGTTAGGTTAACTGGTGGCTCTAAATTGACCGTAGGTGTGAATGTGAGTGTGAATGGTTGTCTGTGTCTATGTGTCAGCCCTGTGATGATCTGGTGACTTGTCCAGGGTGTACCCCGCCTCTCGCCCGTAGTCAGCTGGGATAGGCTCCAGCTCGCCTGCGACCCTGTAGAACAGGATAAGCGGCTACAGATAATGGATGGATGAATATTGTCAGAATACACTTATGGATATGATATTATTGGAAAATTTGTGTCTGGCTAGTTCACAGATCTCATTATTGACTATTGTCCTATAACAGCACACGTCAAGTGTGATAAATGAATAGACAGATGGAAGGATAGGTTTATCATGTGATAAAAGTATTCTAAACTATATATCCTACACTGAAAAAAATATCTTGTGAAGAGAAAATATCTTTCATATGGATAAATTTATCTAATATTTAAATAATATTGGCTGGCTTTGAGTGGTATATCAGATATATTCCATTCAGCTAGCATGATACTGAACGAGTCGAAGACAAGTAGCTGAATGGAATATATCTGATATACCATGAAAAAAACAGCCAATATTATTATTATTATACATAGACATTCGATGGAACAATTATAGAGTTTACAAAAAGTAAAAAAAAAAAGAGGGGGTAACTTACCAATATTGAATGCTGATTCTAGATGGCATGGTGGTGTAGTGGTTAGCACTGTCGCCTCACAGCAATAAGGGCCTGGGTTCAAGCCCAGTGGCTGGCAAGGGCTTTTCTTAGGCTCCAGCTTGCCTGCGACCCTGTAGAACAGGATAAGTGGCTACAGATAATGGATGGATGGAATGCTGATTCTGATTGAATGTAATTCAATGTTCTGTTGAGCCAACGTACAAAGTCAAAGTTCTAACAATAAAAATGGTATAAGTCCAAAAAGCCTGAACAACATCCCAACTTATATACAAGCGATATACAGTACAGGTTGACAGTTCAAAGTTACTTTTGGTCATAATTCATTGTTACACTGCAGTTGTTCAAAACAAAAGGGCTTTGCTGAGTGAAATCCACAAGTGAAGTCCTCTTGTAAAAGTCTCCGTCACTTTTCCTCACCTCCAAGTAGAACTTTGACAATATTTCTGCTATTGCTCTCTTTTCCAGTTTTTCGATGTCCGTTGGTAGGTTTTTCTCTTGTAAAAATGCATGAAGGATATCCAGTGAAGTATTTGTAGCCTTTCGAGTGTTCAGCGTTCTCTTTAAATCTTCCGTTTCTCTTTATCTTTCTCTTTAAATCTTCCGCTTTTAATGAAGCAAACCTCATGGGCATGTTTGTTTACAAACCGTCACAGTCACTCGTGAGTGCGGAAGTTTTACATCTCCGACATGTCTCTTTTCCAGTTTTTTGATGTCCAATTATATGTTTTTCTCTTGTAAATATGCATGAAGAACATATAATGAAGTTTTGGTACTGTAGCCTTTCGGGTGTTCAGCGCGTCTTTAGTTTCAGTTTTCAGTTTATTTATTTCTTGCTTAATCCGAGCACTGAATTAACCCCATCTTCTCTCTCTCCCGGCTGACAAATAAATGATTGTGCGCATGCGCAGCAGCAAAGTTTTGTCATTGGAGCTTCGTGTGTGACATTGTGTTGTCTTGACAACATGCAATATTATAACAATATTCCATGCTCATTCTCCATAAGGGAGAGTGGCGTAATACATGGAGGATAAGCGATATGATAACAATATTGCATGCTATCAATAAACCCACTAGAAGGGAACAGAATACATGTTTTTATTCCATTGAAAAAGTGGCCCGTATGTATAATAATTCTTCTTAAAAGATGATTAGAACTCAAATATACAATTATTTGGCTTACTTTTAGACACTTTTACTAATTTCAAGCTTTACATTTTCTTATTCTATTGGCAGATAATTTTGTTTCATTCTAGAATTGAATGCTTAAAATGAGCAAAATTATCTGACAATGGGGGTGGCGTGGTGGTGTAGTGGTTCGTGTTGTCGCCTCACAGCAAGAAGGTTCTGGGTTTGAGCCCAGTGGCCGACGGGGTCCTTTCTGTGTGGAGTTTGCATGTTCTCCCCGTGTCCGCGTGGGTTTCCTCCGGGTGCTCCGGTTTCCCCCACAGTCCAAAGACATGCAGGTTAGGTTAACTGGTGGCTCTAAATTGACTGTAGGTGTGAATGTGAGTGTGAATGGTTGTTTGTCTCTATGTGTTAACCCTGCAATGACCTGGCGACTTGTCCAAAGTGTACCCCGACTCTCACCTGTAGTTAGCTGGGATAGGCTCCAGCTTGCCCATGACCCTGCACAGGATAAGCAGTTACGGATAATGGATGGATCTAACAATAGAATAAAAAAATTTTAAGCTTGAAACGAGTAAAAGTAAGCAAAGTAATCTTGAGTTATAATCATCTTCTAATAAGAAATATTAGGTAAATTCACCAATATTAAGGATATTTTCTCTTCACAAGATCTCATTTTTTGCAGTGTAACCCAGTCATGGATCTTTCTGGAGCATCTCCAGGATCATTGTGTGTGAAATAGAGATCTCATCTTATCTCATTATCTCTAGCCGCTTTATCCTGTTCTACAGGGTCGCAGGCAAGCTGGAGCCTATCCCAGCTGACTACGGGCGAAAGGCGGGGTACACCCTGGACAAGTCGCCAGATCATCACAGGTAGACCCCGAAGCCGTTTGTTTTCAGGATAATGGCTGGCTGATGAAATTATTGGCTGGCTAGCTGACTCAGCCAAAACCTTAATGGCTGCTGCAGCCACCAAAATGTTTATGGCTACAAATGGCTGATACTGTTTCTTCACGCCTATGGTCTACGTTCAATTGATTATAAGATGCAGTGTACTGGTTACACAGATACATTGGCTATTTCCACAACACAGTTTGGTTAAAAAACTGATTGTACTACAACAAATGGTGTATTTATGATAGCATTTATTGATTATAAGTTATTTATTTATTACATTTATTTATTATAAGTACTTAGATGTATTATTATTATTATCTCTCTCTCTCTCTCTCTCTCTCTCTCACACACACACGGGTCATTTAACGTGAAATCATATTTACCACAGGTCCCCTGGTCTCTTACTTCATTGTAAATATAAATCTAGCAAGATTGTAGTTCAATGCTAATAATAAGCTAATCTGGATTGTTCGAGGAAGGCATCTAGCTATCTACTCTCACTAGCAATGACCAGTGAAGGACTGGCAGCTATCTTACTATGATGAAAGTAGAGTGGTGGAGTACTTTTTTTTTTATCAATCTCGAAGTATGTGAAACAAACAAACAAAAAAAATACCTTTACACTTTCCCTCAGCAGCGGCAAAGAATGCAGCCATCTCATCGATATCGGAGTCGATTGATGCTCTGGGTGGGTTCCCGGGTTCCCCAGTGTATCGTGGTAACGGTGTGAGGGGCGGGAAGCCAGACAGGTAGTCACAACGGCAAGCTTGTGGTGGCTCTCTGTGCTGTGATATCAGTTCTAAATCTCTACAGTGTATGCCTATACGTCTCTATTGTGTTACTACTAGTGTGTACAGTTGATCATGTTTGTGTCACTTTTCTTGTAGCTCATGATGTGGATAAACCCATTATTTGATGTACACAATTCTTAGTGGCTCAGCCAAATTTTATTAGATAGCGGCTCAAATTGGCTTACAAAATTATTGGCTGGCGGCGGCTCAAATTCTAAATGGCGGTTTTAGCGGCGCCTGGCAGCGGCTTCGGGGTCTAATCACAGGGCTGACACACTCACTACGTTTACATGCACATAGAGAGAATCGAATTTCTGCCGTTGCTCGACTGAAATCGAAGTTCAAAATGCCATGTATACACCTTAATTCGGCTGAAATTGAACCGAACTTGATTTCTCGGAATCGAGCTACACGACCTAGTTTATGCGATTTCTGCCGAGCTATTTTGCGCATGTATACCCTATCGAGCTAGTTGTCGAGCTACTTCCGGAAGTGACGAGTGACGAGACCACAAGCGGGAAACACAACAGCCTCGGTCGGCATGACAACGGCATGAATCTTTTCTTTTTGTGGCATTGTTTGCACTGTTAAAATTTAGCTCACTTACTGTATCACCAAATACATCTGTATAGCTGTGAATTGTGTACATAAACAAGTCATTGTATTTGTGTGTGTGTATATATATGTCCAACATCTGAAGAATGTCAAAAACAAAACAACTGAACTTTTTGTGTGTTTATTAAGACATAAGTTAAATTGTAAGCAAAAAAAAAATATTTTTTTGTAAGCAAAAAATGGACTTTAGAAAAATATTATTGTGCAAAATAAGTTTTCTTACAAAACAGTGGTCTGCGCCGGACAGTTTGTAGCCATACAGTCTGTTAGAGCAAGCCTAACAGCTTGAACACGGAACTGCTAGTGTTGCCAGATTGGGGGTTTTAAGTGCATTTTAGCGGATTTGAACATGTTTTGGGCTGGAAAACGTCAGCAGTATCTGGCAACACTATAGCTCTTCTTCATGACGACAACCGGAAGTGTACCAACATGATGGGGCGTGTAGCGCCACGTGTGGCTCAGGTGCACAATGCACCTTGCACAATAGCCCGATTTCACTTGTGCATGTAGGATTGGATTTCTCTGGCACCCCTGCTGGGGCCCTTTGCTCGATTACCAACAGCAGCTCGATTTGGACGTGCATGTAAACGTAGTCACTGACACAGACAACCATTCACACTCACATTCACACCTACGGTCAATTTAGAGTCACCAGTTAACCTAACCTGCATGTCTTTGGACTGTGGGGGAAACCGGAGCACCCGGAGGAAACCCACGCGGACACGGGGAGAACATGCAAACGCCACACAGAAAGGCCCCTGTTGGCCACGGGGCTCGAACCCAGACCTTCTTGCTATGAGGTGACAGCGCTAACCACTACAGCACCGTGCTGCCTGAAATAGAGATAAAGAATTAAAGTAATGATTATGTAATCGGAGAAGGAAAGCAGACATCCGAAGCTTGTGTGTTTCTCAGTCCGGACAAATAGACAGCAAATTAGTTTCAGATGACGGATTATTGAGTACATAACTTGTACATGCTGTCTCTTATTGATGACATGATGTTTCACCGGGGACAGGTTTACAGTGGCAGGCTGCAAGATATTGCTCATGACACACAAGAACATCTGAGATATTATTGTCAGCGTCTTAGTTTTGACCACTGATGATTGTGTGAAGTTATCTCACTGTATTTCGGAGACAGAAAAACAAGTATGTCTGAGCTGCTTATGCTTGAATTGACTGCATGTAGCCGCAGGTAAAGTGAAACATCGCATCATGTACAGATTAACATCCCAAAAAGACACACACACTCTTATTTGTAGTTGCATTAATACATTGGAATATTGGAAATACGTTCATTTCAACATGAAAAATATTCTAACATTTCTGCTCACTGACAAGACAGTTTTTTTCACCATCACTTTGTCCTCTGTTTTTGATATTTGATGTTCTCAGCTGTTCCTCAGCATGCGACTTGATTAGTCAAGAGGTAAAAAAAAGTGCTTGACGTCACTCTGCACTTTTCTGAAAGGTGTAATTATTTACTTGATTTTTTTTCTCCCATATTCTTCACATTTCTCCAGAGGCTCAAGACTTGCATGTGAAAAGCAACCTAGTGCATCTTTACAAACTGCTCCTCATACTGTATTATAGAGCAGCATAATACACTCAGAGGAAAGTGCTGTCTGCCCTCTTCCACATACATGTCCTCACAGATGGCCACAATTGACGAGGGTCCCTGTCACCAGTTGCGCTTTCTTGGCTCCTGGCCACTGATGGCTGTATTCATTGGATTTCGAACTCACAGGCTCCCAAGGATAGAGCAAATGCTTTTCTGTTTGTGCCAGTTGAACTTTTTTTTTTTAACTTTGGAAGCTTCAATTTCTTTGCATTGCACTTTTAACAATGGGCATTGCCACAAAGCAGTTTTATATTTAAATTTTTCCCTAATGGACATTCAAAGACATGCAGTTAGGTTAAGTTAGGTTAACATGGGGTGGCCTTGGGCTGAAGTGCCGTTGAGCAAGGTGACTAACCCCCAACTGCTCCCCGGGCACTGTGGTATGGCTGCCCACTGCTCTGGGTGTGTGTGCGTGTGTTCACTGCTTCAGATGGGTTAAATGCAGAGGATGAATTTCACTGTGTGCTTGGGTATGCATGTGACAAATAAAGTCTTCTTCTTCTTCATGGGCAAGCCAGAGGTGATGGTGGTGAGGAAGAACTCCTTGAGACTACGAGCCATGTCAAGTCAAGTTTATTTTTATAGTGCTTTTAACAATAGACATTGCTGCAAAGCAGCTTTACAGAATTCTAGTGACTTTAAACATAAGCTCATTTTATCCCTCGTCTATCCCTAGTCGATCCCCAGTGAACAAGCCTGTGGCGACAGTGGCAAGGAAAAATTCCCTCAGACGACATGAGAAAGAAACCTCGAGAGGAACCAGACTCAAAAGGGAACCCATCCTCATTTGGGTGATAACAGATAGCGTGATTATAACATTTTTAACAGTTTTAACATGAAGTCTGTTTTGTTCAAGTTATAAACTGTTCATTGATGGAAACTTGAGTGCGAAACTGTTCATGACAACTGCAGTCCTAAAGTTAGCAAGTCAACTGTAATCCTCAGCCATAAAAGCATTACTGTAAGAGTCCAGAGTGTCTTCCAACTGCGACTTTCAACTGTCCATATGGGGCTGTCCTCCACAGGAGCGATGTGATGAGACTCCAGCCAGACGTAGGGCATCAGGATGGATCAGGCAGGTCCGAGGAGCAGAAGAGATCAGCATCTCGATCTCAGGATCGACATGTGACTCAGAGGGACAGACAGAGTGTGTGTGTGTGGGGGGGGTGGGGTGGGGTGGAGGGATCGTTGAGAGGAACCAGACTCTCTTCCCATAAGCTCTCTTTAAAACGTGCATTGGAGGTTGAAAAACATGCCAGGTGTGAAAGAAGGCCTACTTTAATGCAAAACTATATTTGTATTTGATTGGGTTTATAAGTCATGCTTCATTGTGTTGTTATGCCTGAGAATGATCACATTCAGTAAAGCTCATCTCATCTCATTATCTCTAGCCGCTTTATCCTTCTACAGGGTCGCAGGCAAGCTGGAGCCTATCCCAGCTGACTACGGGCGAAAGGCAGGGTACACCCTGGACAAGTCGCCAGGTCATCACAGGGCTGACACATAGACACAGACAACCATTCACACTCACATTCACACCTACGCTCAATTTAGAGTCACCAGTTAACCTAACCTGCATGTCTTTGGACTGTGGGGGAAACCGGAGCACCCGGAGGAAACCCACGCGGACACGGGGAGAACATGCAAACTCCGCACAGAAAGGCCCTCGCCGGCCCCGGGGCTCGAACCCAGGACCTTCTTGCTGTGAGGCGACACCACTACACCACCATGCTGCCCACATTCAGTAAAGCTGTCCAAAATATTTTACATTTAGTTATGAACTTCTAAACCAGAGGTTCTCAAACTTTTCGAGCCAGGTACAAATTTAACTGTAAAATATATTTCACAGACTCCAGTACGGAATAATTTTTTTAAAATAATTCAACAATCAAAATATTCCGCAACATTTATGTGTAAAATTAAATTTTTGGCTGTTTATTTAAGACAATGTATTTGGCTACGTATTTAATTCCTGAACTTTCCACCCATAGAACGCACTTAAACCAATCTGTTTTTGAGTTTTTGAGATTCAGATTAAACAACTGATTCACTTGACCAGTCAAACTGGCTAATAACTGTAACATAAGGAATAAAGAGCTCAATAAGGAAATGTAATAACTTTGATAATGGTGTAACAAAATGTACAAATCGTAGACCCCCTGGATATACTTCACGCTTTGAAAACCAGTTGTAGACTACACAAGTATTCGCAAGCCATTTCGTCATATGATCCCAATACGATATTTCTTCCAGATCCTGACGCTCCAGACAGAAGCCAGAGAGCAATAAAGTGACTGGGTGATGGCCCACTTTAATATTTTCCTTACTGTTTTCTCAGATTCATGTTTAAAGTATTGGAATGATTTCCTTTCTCTGGTGACTCATATATTCACTTTAAATGGGGAGTCAGAGTCAGACTGATGTTGCTGAAATCCCAATAAAAGCGTCTGTCTTCATGCCCTGGCCTCAGCGTTACCAATCTGGAGCAAGTGGCTTCTCCTTGGGAGCATTTTAACATCTGTCAGGGATCGAGCATCATGCCAGGAGCTTACGGGAATGTCTTCAACTTCCTGACTCCTTTAAAGTCAAACTGGAGTCCTCAGGAGGCGTGCAGTAACACCAGGCATGCCAGAGCCACTCCTCTGCAGCAAATCTGACCTTTTACAAGTGCCATTAACTCAACAGGAGTTCTTTTAATGTCAATTTTACTGAGTATTAGCTCGACTATACGCCTGTGTCACGAGATTTACGGCAGTTGAGAGCAGCGTTTACAGGCATGAATTTACATATTAGTGTCAGAAAAGGGTTTATATAGAAGTCCAGAGAGGCCATGAATTATTACTTTTCTTCTTTTCACAATACAGTAAGAATTTATTTCTGGAGATTCACATAGACACACAACTTCACACTCAGAAAAAGGGTACTGATTGTACTTTTGTTGTTGTTCAGGTGGTACGCTCAAAGTCTTTTGTACCTTTAGTATACATCTTTAAGCAAGAAATGTGCATGTAGTGAACCTTTCACACTTCACGGTCCAACATGTACCCGATATCCATGTTTCCAGGTGAAAGCTACAAAAGATAAAAAATACTTTAGCAGCGCTTATCTGAAAAGTTAATACTTTACCTCAGAAAAACACATTTTGTTCAGAAAACATATGCTGTTCTGCTCATTTCATCTAGCAGTTAGCTCCTTGTGGAAGAAACCACCCAGAAACTACGCTAGCTACTGAAATAAGGGCATCGCTCTGAAATACAGGAATTATTTAGCAAGGCTTTCATAATTGTGATGTTTTGGATCCAACAGATTCTGTTCCTTTCATAAAACAATCACAATTGGGCTGGAAGAGGGGGTGGTAATGATCACCATCTGAACATCCATACGTGTACATACTTTCATTCTGAATCAAGATGGAGGGCATGAGCTCCAATTTAAATGATGAAACCTGTCTCTCTCTCTCTCTCTCTCTCTCTCTCTGTCACACTTTCTATTTCTGTTTCTGTCTGTTTGTCTGTCTCCATCCTCTCTGGATCTCTGTCATGCTTTGTCTGTCCGTCATTCCCTCTGTCTGTCTTTCTCTTTCTGTTTCTCTCTTCCGCTCTCTATCTCTGTCTGTCCATTCTTTTCCCTCTGTGTGTGTATCTTTTTCACTCTTTTTCCATCTCTCTGTCTGTCTATCTATCTGTCTGCTCGCTCTTTTTCTGTCTCTGCTCTGTCTCTCACACTCACTTTTTCTGCCTATCTCTTTCTGTCTCTCCATCTTTCTCTCTTTTTATCTGTCTGTCTCTCTCTCTCTCTCTCTCCAGATGTAGACGAGTGTTCGGAGGGTAATGGTGGATGTCAGCAGGTGTGTGTGAACATGATGGGGAGTTATGAGTGCCGCTGTAAAGAGGGATTCTTTCTGTCCGACAACCAGCACACTTGCATCCAGCGACCCAAAGGTGAGTGACCCTGCCCCTAACACCCCGCCCCATTCACAAACACTACGTCCTCACACAGTTAATCAGACACGCTATATATACTTTACTCGAATGCTGCAATTTCTCATGACTTCATGCAGCTACTATGTATCACATGTTTAGTTGCTTCTGTGATAAACTGCGTTTTTGCCTGTTTTTTAATCACGTTAGCGAAAGCATGCAGAGGCCAAGTTTCACCTCCAGAGATCCATTTGGCCCACTGAACCGCCTGTGTTTGCCTTTCATAAGCTCCGTGTTATTCGAGCCTGTCGAATAGCTGGATCATGCGTTTCAAATGCTGAAAGAAGTAAGGCCTTTATCGTGTTTACTTAGCTCTCTTTTTTCCTCCTGTCCTGTTGGACCGAGCTTGATAAATCCCTGCACTAATCTCCCATATTTCATCTTAATGTTGGCTTTATTGCTCCCAAATTAAAACCTCTTGGACGGTGAGGTCAGAATGGCAGTAAATCCACCAACACCACATTGTTGCGCTGCAGTTCCCTCATTCCCAGTTCCCTGGTGGAGGAAGACGGAGCAGAGATCACACTCTTCTGCTCAGCATTATTTCTCTCCCAGAACCAATCTGCAGCACAGGAGAACATCACGGGGACGTCTGGAGCTTTTTTAAATTGAACACTTAAGTTTATGGGCATCCGTACAACAGTATAATGTGATTAGGAATCTGAAATAGAATTGAAAATCACCGTTATATACATGTACAAAAATTACTTAAAATATTCTACATGATATCTACAGAAGGGAATAACTTATTTACAACCCCGATTCCAAAAAAGTTGGGACAAAGTACAAATTGTAAATAAAAACGGAATGCAATGATGTGGAAGTTTCAAAATTCCATATTCTATTCAGAATAGAACATAGATGACATATCAAATGTTTAAACTGTGAAAATGTATCATTTAAAGAGAAAAATTAGGTGATTTTAAATTTCATGACAACAACACATCTCAAAAAAGTTGGGACAAGGCCATGTTTACCACTGTGAGACATCCCCTTTTCTCTTTACAACAGTCTGTAAACGTCTGGGGACTGAGGAGACAAGTTGCTCAAGTTTAGGGATAGGAATGTTAACCCATTCTTGTCTAATGTAGGATTCTAGTTGCTCAACTGTCTTAGGTCTTTTTTGTCGTATCTTCCATTTTATGATGCGCCAAATGTTTTCTATGGGTGAAAGATCTGGACTGCAGGCTGGCCAGTTCAGTACCCGGACCCTTCTTCTACGCAGCCATGATGCTGTAATTGATGCAGTATGTGGTTTGGCATTGTCATGTTGGAAAATGCAAGGTCTTCCCTGAAAGAGACGTCGTCTGGATGGGAGCATATGTTGCTCTAGAACCTGGATATACCTTTCAGCATTGATGGTGTCTTTCCAGATGTGTAAGCTGCCCATGCCACACGCACTAATGCAACCCCATACCATCAGAGATGCAGGCTTCTGAACTGAGCACTGATAACAACTTGGGTTGTCCTTCTCCTCTTTAGTCCGAATGACATGGCGTCCCTGATTTCCATAAAGAACTTCAAATTTTGATTCGTCTGACCACAGAACAGTTTTCCACTTTGCCACAGTCCATTTTAAATGAGCCTTGGCCCAGAGAAGACGTCTGCGCTTCTGGATCGTGTTTAGATATGGCTTCTTCTTTGAACTATAGAGTTTTAGCTGGCAACAGCGGATGGCACGGTGAATTGTGTTCACAGATAATGTTCTCTGGAAATATTCCTGAGCCCATTTTGTGATTTCCAATACAGAAGCATGCCTGTATGTGATGCAGTGCCGTCTAAGGGCCTGAAGATCACGGGCACCCAGTATGGTTTTCCAGCCTTGACCCTTACACACAGAGATTCTTCCAGATTCTCTGAATCTTTTGATGATATTATGCACTGTAGATGACGATATGTTCAAACTCTTTGCAATTTTACACTGTCGAACTCCTTTCTGATATTGCTCCACTATTTGTCGGCGCAGAATTAGGGGGATTGGTGATCCTCTTCCCATCTTTACTTCTGAGAGCCGCTGCCACTCCAAGATGCTCTTTTTATACCCAGTCATGTTAATGACCTATTGCCAATTGACCTAATGAGTTGCAATTTGGTCCTCCAGCTGTTCCTTTTTTGTACCTTTAACTTTTCCAGCCTCTTATTGCCCCTGTCCCAGCTTTTTTGAGATGTGTTGCTGTCATGAAATTTCAAATGAGCCAATATTTGGCATGAAATTTCAAAATGTCTCACTTTCGACATTTGATATGTTGTCTATGTTCTATTGTGAATACAATATCAGTTTTTGAAATTTGTAAATTATTGCATTCCGTTTTTATTTACAATTTGTACTTTGTCCCAACTTTTTTGGAATCGGGGTTGTACACTTGAAATAAATGTTTATGTGACTGTATTATTGTTTTTTTTTTTTATCCCAGTCTTTATTACTCGTGTAGGAATTCTGACTAATCCCTCATGGTCAAAAAGGTTGGGGTTTTGTTGGTTGGTTGGTTGGTTGGTTGGGTTTTTTTTAATTGATACCCGCCCTCAATATTTTCTAATGAAGTAATTGGTTCTATTTCCCAAATTATTTTGGATTTTGGGAATTTCTCACCCACTGTGACAAGTAAGCATTCAAAAATACACAGAAAACAAAATTTTTCTATGCAACGCTCCCCCCCCAAAAAAAAAAAAAAAAATGAATGAATAAATAAATAGTAAATAAAAATAAAAAGTTTGATTACCTGTTGATGAATGACAGTTGCATAAGTGTTTGGAACTCTCTGATAATAACCGACACCCTGGAAGCCCCGCCCCCTCACCCTCATGGAACATTATCTCTCATCTATCAAATTTCTCTCTTGCTATGGATCAATGTAAATAGAGAATGGCTCGGGTTAAATAACGTGAAATAAAATCTATCACTGTGTCTCACATTAGATAAAAAAATGCACTTTTAGACAAAAGAGGAAATAAACAAAAAAATTTGAATAGGCCTACAATGATGTGTCAAATCTAACACTGTACAAATATTTTTTTAATGACAATAATAATAATGAGAAATGGATTAAAAGCATTGCTTGCTCTCCAACACTGGACAGCATAGACGCTAGAGGTGTGACGATTAATTGATCCCCAATCTACTGATCCATTTCAATCTGCAATTCAAAAATCGATTAAAATTTAATGAATCTCAATTCACTGATGATTCACTAACGATACCTAATTTCATCCTGATAATGCTAGATGCTTAACAAATTTCAACAAACGGCATAATTTTGATATTAAAAATCCGATTAGGCATCCGGAGCTGTACGTGGGCGCAGCCATGTTTGTGGTTGCTATAGCAATCTCACGAGATCACGCGTTGCTTTGTGAACAACATGGCGGACGACTCGGAATTCCTGAAGCCACCGGCTTTTAAAAGCCCAGTTTGGCGGCATTTCTTACTGTCTCATGACAGAAAACAAGTGCTGTGTAAGCTGTGTGAGTCTAAGTTTCCTCATCATGACAATAAATTATTGGTGTCTCAGAACTTATTAAATCTCAGTGCCTTCTGTACTCGCTGGACAATGAATGTTGTGTCTCAAGAGGTGATATTCATTTTAACACAAGTGACTGTACTTTTGTGCTTTAAAAGATTGAGACAAAAGTCATGAAGTTTTCATTGCTTTTTTGCTTCTTAGTGTTTTGCAGTTTGAAAATTAAAATGTGCCAAAAATGACTGAACTGTGATACATTCATAGTTGCATTCAAAGTCAATGGAGTGACTGGAGTCTGGATAAAGACTACAAAGGCAACACGACTTGTTTGTTTTTTATTATTTTACATTTCTAGGCTGACAGTTAACAGAATATTGACAATGATTTGCATCAGTTATAAAATAGAGGACAAAAAATGTGAATCGTGATTCGAATCGAATCTGAAGGTCAGAATCGTGATTTGAATCGAATCGTGAAAAAACTGAATCATCACACCTCTAACAGACGCGCTCAAGCAGGGTTTTACAGTAAGCACCAGGCCAGTGGCAGCTCCCCGTCGTACCCTCCAGTTTTCCCCATGGTTACTGTAAAAACCTGTATATACGTGCACTAGTGTATCTACCTTACGTGAGTGATTTGTGAAAGGACTATATTGAAAATGTCACCCTTAATACTGAAGCGGGCTGCTGTGGGAGCTGGAGTTTTTGTTGTGCCGACAGTGGCAGTGTGAGTTGATGTGCTGTCAGTTTGGCCGATATGTTCCTTCTCTGTCACGTTCTCTCATAACCGGCGAAGCGCTTGAACTCTGCACCACCTTTCAAGACTGGGGTGTGTTTCTTAAATACAGAAGTACGGTTCAGGAGTATGACATGAGTTGACATAAAACACATGACACGAAAGCTCACTGGAAAGACTGCTCTTTTACAACTGTTCCAAATAATCAGAAGCTGAAACAGAGGCATGCAGTGATCTCATGTCATGCTTTATTGGAGTCAGTAATGTTGTATTAAATACTCCACTGGTTCACTGTACAGTAGTGCTTGAAAGTTTGTGAACCCTTTAGAATTTTCTATATTTCTGCATAAATATGACCTTAAACATCATCAGATTTTCACACAAGTCCTAAAAGTAGATAAAGAGAACCCAGTTAAACAAATGAGACAAAAATATTGTACTTGGTCATTTATTTATTGAGGAAAATGATCCAATATTACATATCTGTGAGTGGCAAAAGTATGTAAATCTCTAGGATTAACAGTTAATTTGAAGGTGAAATTAGAGTCACGTGTTTTCAATCAATGGGATGACAATCAGGTGTGAGTGGGCACCCTGTTTTATTTAAAGAACAGGGATCTATCAAAGTCTGATCTTCACAACACATGTTTGTGGAAGTGTATCATGACATGAACAAAGGAGATTTCTGAGGACCTCAGAAAAAGCGTTGTTGATGCTCATCAGGCTGGAAAAGGTTACAAAACCATCTCTAAAGAGTTTGGACTCCACCAACCCACAGTCAGACAGACTGTGTACAAATGGAGGACATTCAAGACCATTGTTACTGTACCCTGCCCAGGAGTGGTCGACCAACAAAGATCACTCCAAGAGCAAGGCGTGTAATAGTCGGTGAGGTCACAAAAGACCCCAGGGTAACTTTTAAGCAACTGAAGGCCTCTCTCACATTGGCTAATGTTAATGTTCATGAATCCACCATCAGGAGAACACTGAACAACAATGGTGTGCATGGCAGGGTTGCAAGGAGAAAGCCACTGCTCTCCAAAAAGAACATTGCTACTCGTCTGCAGTTTGCTAAAGATCACGTGGACAAGCCAGAAGGCTATCGGAAAAATGTTTTGTGGGCGGATGAGACCAAAATAGAACTTTTTGGTTTAAATGAGAAGCGTTATATTTGGAGAAAGGAAAACACTTCATTCCAGCATAAGAACCTTATCCCATCTGTGAAACATGGTGGTGGTAGTGTCATGGTTTGGGCCTGTTTTGCTGCATCTGGGCCAGGATGGCTTGCCATCGTTGATGGAACAATGAATTCTGAATTATACCAGCGAATTCGAAATTAAAATGTCAGGACATCTGTCCATGAACTGGATCTCAAGAGAAGGTGGGTCATGCAGCAAGACAACGACCCTAAGCACACAAGTCGTTCTACTAAAGAATGGTTAAAGAAGAATAAAGTTAATGTTTTGGAATGGCCAAGTCAAAGTCCTGACTTTAATCCAATCGAAATGTTGTGGAAGGACCTGAAGCGAGCAGTTCATGTGAGGAAACCCACCAACATCCCAGAGTTGAAGCTGTTTTGTACGGAGGAATGGGCTAAAATTCCTCCAAGCCGGTGTGCAGGACTGATCAACAGTTACCGGAAATGTTTAGTTGCAGTTATTGCTGCACAAGGGGGTCACACCAGATACTGAAAGCAAAGGTTCACATGCTTTTGCCACTCACAGATATGTAATATTGGATCATTTTCCTCAATAAATAAATGACCAAGTATAATATTTTTGTCTCATTTGTTTAACTGGGTTCTCTTTATCTACTTTTAGGACTTGTGTGAAAATCTGATGATGTTTTAAGTCATATTTATGCAGAAATATAGAAAAATCTAAAGGGTTCACAAACTTTCAAGCGCCACTGCCGTGTAATGTATTCTTACTTTAATGTAGTTTATTGGAAAATCCAATGAAAACAAACTTTCAGAGCGATGTGTGTGTCATGGCGTTATGGACAAATAAAATTACACAGAACAATAAATACACAGGACAACAGCTGTAAACTGTAAATTAGTGTAGCAGCAATAATTACAGCAGCGATTTTGGCAGCAAAACAGGTTCCGTAAATAAAAAGTGTATGATGCAGTTGTGCAAAGTTTAATTAATTTTATACAGGACCTGCCAAAAGTTTGGACACACCTTCTAATTCAGTGTTTTTTCTTTATTTTTATTCATTAAAAGTCACTTTTATGTCTGAAAGTAATGATGGCTGTCGTTTCTCTTTACTTAGTTAAATGGTTCTTGACATAATATAGATTACTACAGTTGTGGAATAGGGCTATTTACTATATTATTATTATTTATTATTTACTGTTTGATCTCAAACTCATTAAGAAGGCAAGAAATTGCACTAATTAACTTTTGACGAGGCGCAACTGTTAATTGAAAAGCATTCCAGGTGACGAACTCATGAAGCTGGTTAAGATGATGCTAATAGTGTATAAATCGTCATCAAGGTAAATGCTGGATGGTCGAACAATCTAAAATATGAAACATTCTTTTTTTAAACACGTTTTTGTTTACCACGTAATTCCATATATGTTATTTCATACGTTTGATGTCTTCATTATTGTTCTACAAGGTAGAAAACGCAAAATACAGAAAAAAACACCTCTGAATGAGTAGGGGTGTACAAACTTTTGACTGTTACCGAAAGTTTTTGGTGAAACGGAAGCTCATAAAGCAAGGCAGAATGATGAGGTTGTTGTTTTCATTTTACACACACAGACCCGAGTTCAGCTGATGATCACCCAGTAATAAGAATGCAATTAGATTTAAACAAATTTAAACAAACATATTTTTAGGCACAAATGAAATTCTAGTTCATGTAGGTGTTTCTACAAAATACACCACAGCGCTGTGGAGTTCTTGATTGTGATTGGTCAGAAAGCCAATATTACAAATTGAAATTACAAATTTTAATTTGTAATATCAGCTCTGACATCAATAGCAGCGACAATTCACTTGTTCTTACATGTCACTGTTTCAAGAGCAACAGCTTGTTCACGGGGACTTGTATGGCCAACGACGTCTAATAATACACCATTTAAAACAATTTAACAAAAAATGTGTAATCAATGATATGATGAAGTTTTCTGTCAGGAGACATTTGTTTATTTTATATTTATTTGGTCTTCAGAAAAGGAGGCATTCTGGTTTCTTAGCAACATGCCAAGCTGTTCTTTTTATCCCCTGCCCAAACAAAGTTTGGTGGGGGATATAGAAACGGGTTCTGTCCGTCCATCCATCCGTCTGTCCAGTCACGTTTTCGTTTCTGGACTATATCTTTAAAACTACTGAAGATATCTTCATGAAACTGTGTATACATATCAAGCAACAAGTGAACTGGTGACTTTTGCTATTTTGGATTTTTGAAAAAAAGTATTTTTCAAATTTTTACATAAAAAATTGATTTTTGACTTAGTTTCTAAGAGCAATGTTAATTTCCGGAGCATATATCCAAAACTATTCATGATGCGGATTTGAAACTTGGCATATATGTTAACAAGGTGATGTAGATGTGCCTTTTCATACTAAGAAATTTGAGAAATTTTAATTTTTCATGTTTCCATGGAAACAATGTCAGACTTAGTCTCTCAGGTTAGTCTTAGGGTTAGGTTTTGTTTCTAGAGCAGAACTTGAAAACTATGAGCGGTATGGTCTTGAAAGTTGGTGTATGTGTTGATTAAGTAATGTATATGTGGGGGCGTCGTGGCTCAGGTGCCATACCATAAATCCAGGGACCTGGGTTTGATTCCGACCTGAGGTCATTTCCTGATCCCTCCCCTCCCCATCTCTCTCTCCCACTCATTTCCTGTCTTTACACTGTCCTATCCAATAAAGGTAAAAAAAATCTTTAAAAAAGTAATGTATATGTGCCTTTTGATGTGAGAAATTTTAATTTTTAGCTCACCTGGACCAAAGATCCGGTGGCTTTATGCCCTGGGCTGCTGAGGTCAGTGTAAAGAGGTAGGGTTGGTTTCCTGCAGCAGAACTTGAAAAATGTGACAAATAACATCTTGAAACTTGGTATATAGTTGGTATATAGGGCAGGGGATATAGATGGCTCTGTCTTCTTGTATTCATCTTATTAACTTCCAGAGAGCAGCATGGTGGTGTAGTGGTTAGCACTGTTGCCTCACAGAAAGAAGGTGGTGGGTTCAAGCCCAGCAGCCGGCGAGGGCCTTTCTGTGTGGAGTTTGCATGTTCTCCCCGTGTCTGCGTGGGTTTCCTCCGGGTGCTCCGGTTTCCCCCACAGTCCAAAGACATGCAGGTTAGGCTAATTGGTGGCTCTAAATTGACCGGAGGTGTGAATGTGAGTGTGAATGGTTGTTTGTCTCTGTGTTGGCCCTGCGATGACCTGGCGACTTGTCCAGGGTGTACCCCGCCTTTCGCCCATAGTCAGCTGGGATAGGCTCCAGCTCGCCTGTGACCCTGTACAGGATAAGCGGCTACAGATAATGGATGGATGGAACTTCCAGAGAGACTGGTGATGAGGGAACCACTCTTTCTAGCGTTTGTACCATGAAATTTACAGTTTAGTACTTTTTTTTTTGTGCAGCATGTAAGAAAAAAAGCAATATTTTGATGTCATTTAGTGACTTTTTCCCTCAGCTGCTCCTGTTCCATGTTTCTGCTCACTCTCTCTGGCTTTTATATCAGCTCATTAAACGTTTTAATGCTTCATTATTTGAGGGGAAACAGGAGGAATGCTCGTATAATCATCTGCTGTCACGGTTGCCGTATGTGCCGTGGCACCAGTGTGGCAGAATTAGTGATAAGCAGGACTTGGACTGATTAGTGGGAATAAATATAAAGAAATTGGACAGGATTTTCTTTCCATTTGGAATGTTTTTCATGAAGTTGCTTGCAGAGAGAGTGATTTAGCATCAAAGTATAAAGAAGCTTCAATACTGTTTCTAGCTTTTCTTTTTTTTAAAGTAATCGCTGAGAAGCTCTGACTTGTTGATTCAACTATTCAGTTCATTCAGATAGCCTACTTTTTTTTTCCATAATCAAATATCTGAATCCTCATATGCACTGAAGTTTAAATCTCACCCTGTTTAAAAGCAGTTAGTTGTGCTAAAATGTACTGAACCTGTGATACTGGATTGTTAATACAGTTAGAGCCTGAACTAAGAGCCTTTTTTTTTTAAGCTATGTTCATCCAGAATGTATACTATTGTGCAAAAGTCTCAGGCACCTTATTTATTTCTTTTTTTTCATGCAGACTTTGTTATAGATTTCTATTTTATGAATTCCACATTACCGAGTCAGTACAAAAACATTTTAGAGTCCAAACGTTTGTTTTCCAGCACAAAATTAAATGTTACAGAAAAAAAAATGTTTGTATCTGAGCAGCATATTACATAAGAGAGCACTTTTCAGATTAAAGAAGAAAACATAATGAAGGCTGCTGGGTTTTGGTGCAAAATGAAGAAGTGAGTGTGACAGTCAACATGTCCAGAAGAACTGTGGCTGGTTCTGTAAGATGCTCAGTAAAACCTACAGCTCATTTCCGCATAAAACTGCACTCATTGTACCTGAGACTACTTTTTTTTTTTTTTAATTTAAGCAAAGGGTCGTCTCACACCAAATATTGACTTTGCTTCATTTAATATGGCTTACTGGTGACTGTTTATAGTATTTTTAAGGCTGAGACATTTCATTTCATTATTTTTTTTTTAGCCATTTTTGGTCAACAGCATTTCTTTACATGTGCCTAAGACTTTTGCACAGCACTGTATATACACCCCAATTAACTAAATCAAAATAACCTATATTTAATGTATTACGTTTAACCCTTAGATGCATGGACGACCAGACCTACACTCTTCCATGAGTGGGGTCAAAAATGACCCCAATTGGATTTAGGGCATTTTTGAGTGGAAACTGATTTTATGTTGTTCAGATTTGATTGTTAATGCCATATTTTGATATTTGACATGTTCATTCACCACTTTGTATGTTTGTGTTTGTCTTGTGTGAATTTGTTTGTTTATTTTTGTCTGTCTGTACATGTACAGTTGAATTTTTGTGTGTGTGTGTGCTCATCCGTATAGCGGTATCTCAGAGGATAACATTCTCCAGTGGAGAGAATGATGAGAGAAACAGTAATGACACAATGACAACAGTATGATGTTGTATGATGTTCTCATGCACTTTATTTACATGTTTACTTATCCCCTTAACACCCAAATATAGAAAAAAAGTGTAAAGAAATTTGTTCAACCTAATATATGTTGTTCTAGGAAGGCTCTGATGCAAAAATTGTGTTTCTTTTTTAATTTTGACATTTTAGCAACTTTTGGGGGAAATGTTGTAAAATTACAACGTTGGCTCTCAAGGGTAGGTAGCAGAATTTCACTGGCATCATTCACACACTGTAAATGATCTGGGTGTGTGTGTCTTCACTTTCCTGCTGATAAAGGGTCACAGAAGTGATTGTATCTTCACAACAAACAACAACAATAATAGTCAGACATGTTATATTGTTTTATGACAAGTAATTTATTCAAAAAAAGTAATTTCCACTCTTTAACCCTCTGGAGTCTAAGTGCCCACCGGTGGGCAATTTGACACTTCTCCAAAAACACATCTGTAACCCTGTGAGTTTTTGTCATTCAAACATATAAGTGACACCATTAAAAACCTTGAAACTTCTAGTTTTCATATATATATATATATATATATATATATATATATATATATATATATATATATATATATGAAATAAATTATATAGCTGGCCCTTTTTAAAGAGAGTGAAAAGAAATCTTTGGATTTTTTGTACTGTCTGACTGCAGCAGCCCCTGAGGCCACACCTATCGCTATTCACATGTAAAGTACCCAGTGCTTACACCTATCGCTATTCACATGTAAAGTATCCGGTGCTTGAGTGGCTATTCAGAGGTGAGAGCACACCCATCTAATTAGTATTCGACACTGGCTTGACATACAATTACTTTTTTACATTTTGTATGGAAACAACAAAACATTTCTAAATGCTCTTTTTACTTTTATACAGCCAACACTTTTGTTTACAAGGTTCAAACTTCAAAAGTATTGGCTAGATATATTTATTGTGTGTTTTCTTGCACTCATTGGATTGACCAACACACAGTAAAATGTCAAAGTCCAAGGATGAATGCTGTATGTACAAATCTGAAAACAAACTTAAGATGCATTTTTACATCTCCCTTCTTTACCTATGGTAGTCCAAAAAGCAGTTTCTTTGTTCTGAAAAACAAAGGCAGACATCACACTTCATACAAACAGTGTTAGTGTAGCCTTTAGCACACTGTCTGCACCTTCCCCTGTCAGCTTTGATGGGGAAATGCCCAGTCATGTCTTTGCAGACATCACTTGGTGGGTGTGCATTTCTCCTCTTAGAGGGCCTAGCAGCTGGAGAACTCATAGGGCTTGAGGATGGCCGCCCTCGCTTTGGCACTGGGACAGATGTGCCAGTCAGGATAAGGGAGGATGCCAACTGGGTCTGAAACCGTCTCCTGATCAGGATCTCTTTCTTTGGAATAGCCCAGGCCTTGCAGTCCCATTTGTACGGGAGCCAAGCGTTGATCACAGCTAGAATAATTGTGTGCCAGAAGATGTAGATGTACCAATGATGGGACTTGAGAGGAAACTTGTACTTGGCTGCAAATGAGTCCAGCAAATCCACTCCCCCCATGTTTTTGTTGTAGGTCGCCACGATGTTAGGCCTCTGAACTTCCACAAATGTTTTGGCAGTTTTGTCCCAACGTTTAACCTTTTCCACTGGTTCTGGGCCAGTAAAGGATGACACAAGTGTCACCTGACGGGTGTCGTACCATGTCACAGCACAAATGTTGTCCTCCACTCTGACATCAAATGTCCCTCTTCCCAATTTCTTCAAGGTTTTCTCATCATTGAGGTTGCAGTTTGGAAGCCGTACTTTACTGTTAGCACAGTAAGCTAGTGTAATAAAAATAAGTATAGAACAACATAAGTATGCAGTAACAACACAATCACACAAGATTCATTGATGTTGAAAATAAGTTAACATTTTAGGACTATTGTATGGCGAATAAAACTGATGATAATACTTACATGTGTGTTGCTGAGTAAAAATGCTCTTCAGGGTGGTGAGAATGTAAGCAGTAGATGTGTTGATCGGCAACAAATGTATTCCTGACAACCAGAGGTGACAAAAATAAAAAGTTCCTAGGGATATCAACCGAAACTCCATATAAAATGCTTGGGGTACGTTTTGACCCCACTTATGGAAAAGTTGGGTATTGATACAAAATATAAAATAACTTAAAAGAAAAAAAACTATACATACAAATCCAAATGAGACCATATCAAAAACACCCTATTTGAGGAATACATGGAAGGTTAGACAATATAAATGTAAAATGACAAAGATTTTGCAACAAAACTACCACTGGGGTACGTTTGTACCCCACTTATGCATCTTTAATACAGGGCTTTTGTGCCAAAATTGTTTGACCCAACAATATTTGTACAATATTTATTCTGATAACATTTTTAAATGCAAAATTGCAAGCACTAATATCATGTAACTCATCAACAAGCAACTCGGTCTATCTATACTCAGGGAAATACTTATCTGATAAGTTTTTCAAAAACACTTATAATGCTTACAGAGTGATGGGATCACAAATGTCCCTTTTTTCTCAATGTGAATTGAAAGTGTTCTGTGCAAGCACTTAAAAAGGTTGTAGCTTCTGGAAAAAAGAAAAGACTTACTTTGTTTTGAGCTTTTACTTTGCAATTACAGCGTTACAAGTCAGACACCAATAACACTTACAGTATGTTACTGTTATACCATCAGCACAATCTGATTGGTCAGAAGGTATTGATTAATTTCCTATACCATAAGCTCTGATAGTCGTGCAGCTACAAATGACAAGTTTATATTAATGCACTTGTACTAATACGCTGTTGTTTCTATAGTAACGGTTACAGTGGCCGAGAGAAGCCACAAAACTTCCCAAATAAGACAACACTTTAAAATTAAGACATTAAGACTCTTACAAATACAGAAAACATGCATCAGTTCAGCAGAGTGTAATCACATCACGAAACGTCTTGCAAATTGAGAAAATGTTTGCAAACATAGAGAACACAAACAAATATTGTTACCCATACATGCAACAATTTGTGCTGCAAATAGCCACAACACAAAAAGAAGGATTGAGTGACAGATGTGTCAGTGCTTAATGGGCTGAGTAAGTTGACCTTAATTTTACTGATGATTTAACTCTTAAGATAGCTGCAGTATATTTTCATATTTTATTATTGTATAGTGGCGGCACGGTGGTGTAGTGGTTAGCGCTGTCGCCTCACAGCAAGAAGGTCCGGGTTCGAGCCCCGGGGCCGGCGAGGGCCTTTCTGTGCAGAGCTTGCATGTTCTCCCCGTGTCCGCGTCGGTTTCCTCCGGGTGCTCCGGTTTCCCCCACAGTCCAAAGGCATGCAGGTTAGGTTAACTGGTGACTCTAAATTGACCGTAGGTGTGAGTGTGAATGGTTGTTTGTCTCTATGTGTCAGCCCTGTGATGACCTGGCGACTTGTCCAGGGTGTACCCCGCCTTTCACCCGTAGTCAGCTGGGATAGGCTCCAGCTTGCCTGCGACCCTGTAGAACAGGATAAAGCAGCTAGAGGTAATGAGATGAGATTATTGTATAGCGACATTGTTAATGTTATTTATTATCTTGTGGATACTAGCTAACTAGTGTCTTGCAAAAGTATTCATCCCCCTTGGTGTCTGTCCTGTTTTGTCGCATTACAAGCTGGAATTAAAATGGATTTTTGGAGGGTTAGCACTATTTGATTTACACAACATGCCTACCACTTTAAAGGTGAAAATTGTTGTTTTATTGTGACACAAACAATAATTAAGATGAAAAATACAGGAATCTAGAGTGTGCATAGGTATTCACCCCCTGTCGTATGAAACCCCTAAATAAGAGCTGGTCCAACCAAGTCACTTCATAAGTCACATAATTAGTTGATTAAGATCCACCTGTGTGCAATCAAAGTGTCACATGATCTGTCACATGATGTCTGTATAAATCAACCTGTTCTGGAAGGACCCTGACTCTGCAGCACTACTAAAAAAGCAGCATGAAAACCAAGGAGCCTCCAAACAGGTCAGAGACAAAGTTGTGGAGAAGTATAGATCAGGGTTGGGTTATAAAAAATATCCCAAACTTTGAATATCCCACAGAGCACCATTAAATCCATTATAGCAAAATGGAAAGAATATGACACCACTACAAACCTGACGAGAAGGCCGCCCACCAAAACTCACATACCGAGCAAGGAGGGCATTAATCAGAGATGCAACAAAGACACCAAAGATAACACTGAAGGAGCTGCAAAGATCCACAGTGGAGATGGGAGTATCTGTCCACAGGACCACTTTAAGCCGTACACCCCACAGAGTGGGGCTTTATGGAAAAGTGGCTAGAAAAAAGCCATTGCTTAAGAAAACACATTTGTAGTTTGCCCAACAGCATGTGGCAGACTCCCCAAACACATGGAAGAAGATTCTCTGGTCAAATGAGACTAAAATTTATCTTTTTGGCCATCATGGGAAATGCTATGTGTGGTGCAAACCCAACACCCTGAGAACACCATTCCTACAGTGAAGCATGATGGTGGCAGCATCATGCTGTGGGGATATTTTTCATCTGCAGGGACAGGAAAGCTGGTCAGGACTGAAGGAAAGATGGATGGCACTAAATACAGGGCAGTTCTGGAGGAAAACCTGTTTGAGTCAGCCAGAGGTTTGATATTGGGACAAAGAGTCACAATCCAGCAGGACAATGACCCTAAACATACTGCTAAAGCTACACTGGAGTGGTTTGAAGCGAAACCTTTAAATGTCTTGGAATGACCTGGTCAAAGCCCAGACCTCAATCCAATTGAGAATCTGTGGCTTGAAGATTGCTGCACACCAACACAACCCATCTAACTTGAAAGAGTTGGAGCAGTTTTGCCTTGAGGAATGGGCAAAAATCCCAGTAGCTAGATGTGCTAAGCTAACAGAGACATACCCCAAGAGACTTGCAGCTGTAACTGCAGCAAAAGGTGGCTCTACAAAGTGGTGACTTTGGGGGGTGAATACCTATGCACACTCCAGATTTCTGTTTTTTTTTTCATCTTAATTATTGTGTCACAATATAACAACAAATTGCACCTTTAAAGTGGTAGGCATATTGTGTAAATCAAATGGTGCTAACCCCCCAAAAATCCATTTTAATTCCAGCTTGTAATGTGACAAAACAGGACAAACACCAAGGGGGGATGAATACTTTTGCAAGACACTGTAAGCAATAACTAAATAAAGTTAAGTTCAACTTATTCAGTCCACGAATCACTGAAGGGTCCATCAGTAAGTCCTCTGAGCAGAAACTTCTCTTTGTGTTGTGGCTACTTCTGTTGTGCGGTCTGAATTTGTAGTAAACATGTTATCAAATCAAATTGCTGTATGGGCTGTAGGATTGCTTGTGTTCTCTATGTTTGCAATCATTTTCTCGATGTTTTGTGATGCAACTACATGTTGTCGAATTGATGCACATGTTTTCTGCATTTGCTAGTGCTGTCTTAATTTGGAAATGTTGTAACCTCTCTCGGCGACCATAAACGGATCATCCAGAGGGACGTGTAAGAAGGACACTTCACATAAATGGATTACAAAATGTGTGTGACAATTTTTAAGGAGATGTTTATTTAACATTTATGGAAGGAGTCTCTAGTGTCAGTCAGAGGTTACAGGAAAATGTGATTTTTTTTTTACTCAATAAAAATGCTGTTTTAAAAGAATAAACTTTGTGAAGTGCTAATTTTGAAAAGATTCAACTTTGCTTCAAAGTTATTTATTATTATCGATTGATTTCCTTTTACAGCCCATCCTATCATGTTTTATTCCTTATATAGTGAAAAGAAACGTTTTCCATTTGTGGTGAAGCCACTCATTGACTGAAATCTGTTGTTCAGATGTGTCTGCTGTTTTTCCTCTCCATCCCCAGTGCAGAAGTATAAAACTCTCCATAAATCCCAGTTTATGGGTCTGTGGGCTGATAGGGCTATAGGAAGGTGTAAGGCCTTGACAGTTTACAGGTAGTTTTAATGACTGCTTCTGTCTAACTAACTGATAATTGAGTGGAGAGTGGCTGATCTGCACCATCGTCTGGGCATCACTGTAGAGATGTATATAAAATCATTTTAATGCTGCGGAATGAATGAACTGATTCAATGATTAGAATGTGTACAGCAACCATTAAACTCAACAAAACCATTAAGGAGAAATCCACAATAAAGCTAAACAGCTTGTGTTCATTGTGGTCCTCAGAACATATGACAGTTTACACGACAGTGCTGCTGAATTATTGAATCTGATTGGTCAGAAGGTGTTGATGAATTTTCCATAACAGCAGCTCGGATAGTAGTGCAGCTACAAATCATAAGTTTATATTAATGTGCTTGTTATAGTATGTTATTGTTTCTATCGTAACAGATCATTCAGAAGGGCTTGACCATATTAAAAAACTTTATTTAACCCTTTGAGGTCGAGAGTTTTGCCGGCAAAGCTCGACAGGTTTAGAATGAGTAGGTTATGTATTTAGATAAATACCTTTGCAAGTTTTTTTTTTATCTTACAAGCATGATAAACATATTGACAGAAACTTTATACTTTACACTTTCCTGTGTGCCCACTGCTAAATAATATTATAGTTTTTAAATCACCTAAATTAGATGAAACATAAAGCTTGTCCCCTTACTCAGTCACACTGGAGTCGGAGCACTGAGTGCCCACTTACGCATTCATAAAAGACTATTCACATGGTAACAGCCTGATAATCACTTTCACTCTTTCGGTTTCGATTGGTTTCTCTATTGCAGTGGGAACGCCCACCGTAAACAGGATAAAATCTGTCAGCCATAGTTTAGGCCATTTGGAGGTAAAACTTGTTGCAAGATGGCATACAGATTTTATGCACTTCGGATGATTCAGGACAGCGATTCAATTCATGATTCAGTTCATGATTCAGGACAGCGATTCAATTCTATCTTGAGAACTGCGACACTGATGATGAGCGGTGCCTTTTTTTTTAAAACTTCGACTCGATCCAGCTAAAGATCAACTCGAGTAAGTGTAAATATTTATTCTATTTATTATGAGCAGATCAGTTCATATGCGTCCGCTGTAGTGCATACACAGGAAAAATGACAGCGATTTTTCCAGCATTAAAAGTATTTTCCCTCAAAAATAGTTAATTTTGCTCTATTTTGAGTTTAGAGAGTAAAAGTTAGAGTGGGAGCAAAATTACAGAGTAATTGTGTAACAGAGTAACAGAGTTGGTTGTGGCTCTGAACTGAGTAAAATAGTACAAGAGTTAATTTCAAGACACACTGAATAGAGTCAAATACCAAAATAAAGTCATACCAGATAAATGAATCTGTTGTAAAAAGCAGTTTTAGAACTGTGTTGGAATGTGTGAAAAAATATGACCTTACCCATCGTGACTTGACCTGATGGGATTAAGAGTTTGGCAGTGGGAGGGGTTTTCACTCTTCTCATTGAATGGAATGGAAATTTTTGCCCTTCTCATTGAATACCCCTCCCACTGCCAACCCTTTATCCCAAAACAATAGGACATACTTTTTTTTTTGATGGCCAATTGATTGTCCAAATCAATGGAGCAGATTTAAGTTTTTGTGCTTGATCCATTCCTAAGACTGAACAGAATCACTTCAAGTGATCAAAACGTTTTGTCACAATGGGTAAGGTCATGTTTTTTCACACATTCCAACACAGTTCTAAAATTGCTTTTTACAACATCTTCATTTATCTGTTTTTTTAAGTGCAATCATGACATACAGACTACATAGATATTATTGTAGCTGAACTTGTGCTGAATACAAAAAAAGTCATATGACTTTGAAAATACTGCTTAGATTTGTTGAAATTGACAACAAAATCAGAGCATGCCAAAATCATTAGAGTGCCAGGAAATACCCTCAGACCCCAGAGGGTTAACAAAGGAAAACATATGATTGTTAATAAAGTGAAAAAAAAACAAATGTAACTATAAAGATTACATCACTTCACAGGAAAATAACCCACTTCAGAGTGATAATAGTAAGTCTGCTTCATCACACTACCCTGTTGTTGATTATTTTCCTGTAATTAGGCCATTATTAAAAAAATGTTCTGTTTCTGGTCCACCGGCCGGGTGAGTGCCGTTTGTGCGGGTGAAATTTTTTTTTTAACGCCGGTTTTTCGACATTTTTTTCGGGCTCGTAAATCTAAAAACTCGAACTTGACATTTACGCATTCCCAGGGCTTTCCACTAAGGCTCATACTGCCTCCGCCGAGTGCGCGCGCACACTACTGCCTCCGCCGAGTGCGCGCGCACACACCGCATGTCGGGGCCACGGATGAGTTACTCTCCCCTGATCAACGAAGTCGGCGGGGAATTTGTGGTTATTATCGGTACAAACAGCGCGAATCACAACTTAAATGAGTGCGGTTCAATTTGACATTATTGTCAGTCCGTTAGATAAACATTTAATTTTATTAAAATCGAAAATTAATATTTAGAGCCTGTGAGCTACAAAAATAATAGTCATTAAAGCAGCCGGCTGGACTTAATTGTGTGGCCGCAGCCGGCGCTTGTGGAAAGCCCTGTCGAATCAGCTCTGCGCATGCGCCGTGCGGCACAAAAAAATGGCAGCCACCATGAAGGAGATCCGGAGTTTTCAAACATTTGCTTAAGTGTGAAATCGCAAAATGGTATTCTAGCGAACAACAAAATAGTAAAGATTCAGAAAAACAAATCATTCAGTGATCATTTTAATAGTGTAATTTCATCCGAACTAGGCCTAACGGTCGATTTAGAACTACAAAAAGTCCGTGTGTCGGACATTTTAAGTACCTTTGTAAAAGTTTTGCAAATGTTGCAGTCAGCATTTAAAATGCTAACTTAAAGTTTTTGTACAAGTTTCAGTTGATTAAACTGTCATTTTATTAAATGTGTCTGCTTTTGTAATAAAAAAGTACTGAAAGAAAAAGCAAACACAGCATTGCAATTTCTTATCCATCCATATATAATAAAAAAAATAAATTAAAAAAATCCCTCCCTCCCTCCCGACTGAAAATTTTTTTGCTCACCCGGTGGACAGGAAACGGATTTTTTTTTAAGGATGGCCTTATTTCACTCAATGCCTCATTCGCAAGAGTGAACTGTACGGTTTGTATTGTTACTGCTAACTGATAGTTTTCATTTTCTTTTGTATATATTGTACCATGTCATAACCATACACAGTAATGGCAGTGAACTAGGGAACAGTCTGAGTACACCATGCAGATCCTTCTGAAAGAGGATGAATAGGTGTCGCTTATTTTCTTTATAAAAGGTTCGTGTTACTTTCCCTGTGTCAGCTACATCTTTAACCATGGATCTGCTGAGACGGGGAAAAAAGACAGCTGTATGCTATGCTGCTACAGTTCACAGATGATAAGCAAAGCATTTGTCACACACCAGGCTCGTGCCAATCAGCAAGGCTTTTCAGTTTCTTCACTGTTGCAAAAAGGTGTTGCTGAAAAGTGGAGGCTTTGGCGTCAGATAGCCACTCGCACATCAGACTTGTGTTATGGTTGGCAAAGAGAGACGAACACAGGCCTCTGAAATTCCAGCAGGTAGAGCTTTGATACCTGCGATATTATATTACTTTTGTGTCTGGGCTTATTGCAGCCTTATGAAAAATATGCAGAGTGCACGGTCATGGTCATGACACAGACCCTGCATTCCAGTGCTGACAGGGTTGATGACAGCCAGCACTTTATTAACTGCAGTAAACTTGAGTCAGTGTGACTGTAGACTTTCCACAAAGAACCGTAGAGAGTTAAAATACTTAAATATGAAATATAACACTTGATGGTTTGTGTGAATTCAGGTTTCATTCATTCCATTATTTCCAGGTACCCTACAAAAAACATTGCAATCCATTCGAAAAATCGCTAGTGGTTCCCATTATATATTATGGACCTTAATGGAAACTGGTTTAGTGGTCTGTGCCATGTTCCTCTAAGTTTCCATTATTAAATACTATCAGAACCCAGTAGACCCTTCTTTCATGGGTAGATGAATACTATCAGAATAATATTCAATTAGATATATCACCGGGAGCCATTAGGAACAACACATTCCCTGAAATTGGCAGAAACAAAACTAGTAAAAGTCTCTCATGGTCCCTAATGTTTTTTTGTTTTTGTTTTTTTTCATCAGAGTTGTTAGCAAGCTAACCAGTTATTGAGCATGCTGGTTTAAACAAGCATTACATAGTCAGCACAATAGCATGATTTTTGCTATAATTTCACATTATAACAATAAATCCAATGCGACCAGCATACAGCTTTTACTGAAGATGAAATTCATTAACTCGAATCAAATCAATTTTGATTGATTTTGATTGATTTGATTGAACTGACACTACAAAATACCATGACTGGATGTGATGCGATTATTTATCTATTTCCCCGTTTCATGTAACTTCTTATTTGTTTTCAGATCCGTAAGCGCCTGGTACACTTATTTAAAAAGTTTCATGAGCGCATTGTCAAACACTTTTATAATCATTTCCTTCGTCCTTTTCCATTCCCCACTGTAGCTCTCATTTCTGACGCTTTCTCTCAGCTCCTTTTCCTTCACCTCTGTTTTCAATCAATTAACTACATTTTTCTTTAAGGCCGAGTCTCAGGAGTCCCTACAATAACTACCGGGAAGTTCAAACCGGGAAGAATCTGGCAGCGTTTTTTAGAGGCGACCGCAGAGTGCGTGCTACACCACAGTACGAAGCAAAAAAAAAGAGCCATCACATCAGCACTTTAGCCCTTTATGACTCTTCAGAGAGTCTCAAACCCAAGCCAGGCCTGATGAATGGGTCTGCAGGAAGAAGGGTGACCTCGGGGGGGCAGAAAGCAGTTTGATGCAGAACTCATCAAATGGGGTGTTTTACTTTTTTGAGACAGAAGGAATAAGGGCATGTGGGTTTTAAAGCCTATTTTTCCTCAAACTCTTTTTTTTTACTGTTGATGAAGAAATCCGTGCCACGCCATTGTTTAGTATCAACAGTAAATGATACAAATACATTCAGATAATATGTTCTAACCAAATTCCAATGACAGATATGAATACAAGGTCCATATATCCATTCACCACTACAAACGTCATATCGTCACACCACCGTGTAATGTACTTTATATTATATGGACACAGGACACATTCACAAAAAAAAAAAAACACATACAAATTAATCAAAAGAATTTTAATTTTGAACCGGTTCACCATTGTGACAATGTACATCAAGTCAGTGGGAAAACACTGGAAGTGATGTCATCAGAGTGAAATATTCGAAAATATGTCACTCCGATCCGTGATGTATTTCATACAAAAATAAAAAAATTTTAACATGAGAGCAAAAATGGGGCGGCACGGTGGTGTAGTGGTTAGCGGTGTCACCTCACAGCAAGAAGGTCCTGGGTTCGAGCCCCGTGGCCGGCGAGGGCCTTTCTGTGTGGAGTTTGCATGTTCTCCCCGTGTCCGCGTGGGTTTCCTCCGGGTGCTCCGGTTTCCCCCACAGTCCAAAGACATGCAGGTTAGGTTAACTGGTGACTCTAAATTGACCGTAGGTGTGAATGTGAGTGTGAATGGTTGTCTGTGTCTATGTGTCAGCCCTGTGATGACCTGGCGACTTGTCCAGGGTGTACCCCGCCTTTCGCCCGTAGTCAGCTGGGATAGGCTCCAGCTTGCCTGCGACCCTGTAGAAGGATAAAGCGGCTAGAGATAATGAGATGAGATGAGAGCAAAAATGGGGTGGCACGGTGGTGTAGTGGTTAGCGCTGTCGCCTCACAGCAAGAAGGTCCGAGTTCGAGCCCTGTGACCGGCGAGGGCCTTTCTGTGTGGAGTTTACATGTTGTCCGCGTGGGTTTCCTCCGGGTGCTCCGGTTTCCCCCACAGTCCAAAGACATGCAGGTTAGGTTAACTGGTGACTCTAAATTAACCGTAAGTGTGAATGTGAGTGTGAATGGTTGTCTGTGTCTATGTGTCAGCCCTGTGATGACCTGGTGACTTGTCTAGGGTGTACCCTGCCTTTCGCTCGTAGTCAGCTGGGATAGGCTCCAGCTTGCCTGCGACCCTGTAGAAGGATAAAGCGGCTAGAGATAATGAGATGAGAATGATATATATATATATATATACATTTATTGTTAGACTTGTTAGGCTATGTGGACTGTCCACCATACAAGTCTGGGTGATTTATAAATCACTAAAATTCACAGGAGCAATATTGTAGAATGGCCACAGTAATATAAACCTGTGGTTTGTAGTTGCACTACTGTCAGAGCTGCTGTTATAGAAAATTAATCAACACCTTCTGACCAATCAGTTTTAAGAATTCAACAGTGCTGTGGTGCATGTTTTAATGAACAGTATTAAGACCGATACTAAATCTGAATCTGTTGTACAAGGCCCATTTTTTGAAATTCTGATTAAAGTTTAGTGAAAATTCCAGACATGCTACTATTCTATCTACCTTCTTCTGCATCTCCAAAAATATATTCTAAATCTTTTGCTTCACGCCTCAGTGCTGAGCAATTCAAGCGAGCTCAGCTAGTTTCCCATGCTGTGGACATATGCTATTGACACAGATGCACCATGGGATCTGGAGTCAGCCGGGTGCCACGGTTCTCCTTTTACTGTCCAAACACGGCTGAGCAGAAGTGTGCACTGGGGTCAGTCAAAGAAAAGCACGGCTTGACATTCACCCTCATGCCACTCTCTGCTGGTGATTACCCCACTCCACCAGACCAAAAGTGCTGTCCTCGATTTATATGCTGTCCCCATACCCTGACATGCTAATGACTAAGAAAGAAAGTCGTTTTAGATCTGTGGACAAGACGTCTTGTGCAATAATCTATTAATAATCTATTAATAATCCAACGGATGGCTCAGTAAGAATCTAAATAGACAAAATCAATTTATTTCTGCTTGACAGGTAGAAGGTAAATGAAATAATCTGCTAAAAAGAAGTTTAACTGAGCACTTTCACATTACCAGAATCTTTCTGTAAGTTCTGAGACTGTGTGTTTGGGTTAGGATGTGTGTGGCCATAAAAATGGTCCAGTGAGGAAATAATAAAGTTACAAATTTTGAGATTGGATGTCCAACAACATTAAACTTGTCTAAACCCTGGTTGAATGAATGTTAGCTATTTGATAACATCTGACACCAAATGTTGCTCCTCACGTAGAAATTTTCTTCATATTATATTTAACATGCATGTAGTAGGAGGTTTTTAACAGTTAGGTGAATTAAGGCAGCCAAGGTTATTTCTCCTTGAGAGCTTTATTGTACACTAGAGCTCATTCCTATCATTGTGAAATGTAATTTACAGTTTATAAACACATCCCTGAAATATCTGTTTCAAACATTTCTGTTTGTTTCTGCAGTGCGTATGAATGGGACAAAGGAAGGCCCCACTTGTATGGACAAAAACCATGGCTGTGCTCATATCTGCAGGGAAACTCCAAAAGGAGGCATCGCCTGTGAGTGCAGACCAGGTTTCCAGCTTACCAAGAACAACCGCGACTGCAAGTGTGAGTAGATCTGCCACTATCCTGAAAACTTCACTCTCCAGAATTCTACTGTAGCAAGTAATCTGAGTATTCTATGACAGAACAGTATACAAGAATATAGAAATACACTAAGAGATTTAGATCAAAGATTATTGGGTGATCTTGTATTTCACAAAAGCAAGTAATGCTTTCGCACCATTCCACGATTTCTTCAATCCCACAATTCCAAAAGTGAGCAAGTTTAGCATTCCAAATAATAAGTCACTGACAGCTTTTTTTGAGCTTGGTGTCATTTACTGAGCTAATTCTGGAAAACACAGCGCAAGTGATAATCTGCAAGCACAAGGTTGGGTCTGTAGAGTGGATTCAGCAGAATTTACCAGCTTTCGCATCACCAGTTGGGTGAGATTCGCAACACTGTGCAGTTTTGTTTTTTTCTGTATTTTGAAAAGGACTGCAAGATTCCCAAAGATTCCCAAAAGCTCCAGTGCACCAACATACTTTTGTTCCATTCCATTTCTGCATTTCTACTGTTCCAATTTTTTTTTTCTGAAATCCTACTTTTAATAAATAGACTTTATACCCTCCAAACACACTTTTCCTGTCAATGAATATATTTCAAAATATCCCTAGTCCAAGTCCTAAACTTGTGCATGATGTACTGTTGGTAATCTCTGGAGATAGTATGCCTGTGAGGGAGAACTTTTTAGTATTTGTTGTGTGTCATCGAGTTCATGCTGTCAGTCCTGTCTGGGTCTGCTAGATGGACTAGCTGAAGAACAGTAAAGCAGAAGTGTTATTCTACTCCCTGAAAAAGGACATGAGAAGAGAGACGGAACACTAAAAAGGCATGTGTAGACAAAGCCGTTGTGTGTTGTGTGCGTGGAGACAAGACCCTGCTCTCCTTCTGTCATCAACTGCCTGCTCCAGTCGACACACTTTTCAATCTCACCTCTGTAGACTGAAAAAATGTTCCATGGAGACTTTTTAATACTCTATATTTTGCCTATTACATATTACCCACTAAAGCGCATTTAGTTCCTAAAGTAACACTTAAAAATGTATGTAGATACCGTATTGTAGTTTGCATAGCGTGCTCTAATCTCATGTGATATAGTGCAGTTCATATGGAATACTTGTGGGTTCTATATATTTGTCCATAGAAAAATGGAAAGATGGGTATGTTCACTCTCCATTTGGTTAATTGGTGGTTAAAATTCTGAGTGATCGGAAGATTTAATCGCAGAACTACCAGAGAGCCACTGTTGGCAAAATGAGCAAGGCCTCTGAATTACTTAGGTGCATGCTTGGATTGTATCGTGGCTAAAGTGTAAGTCTTTGTATAAATACATTGGCCATATACATAAATGTCACTGGAAACACTAGGATTGTATGCGGTGACATAGTCCTCCATGATTGGACTTGCCTGCCCATGGCTCAGGTTAGGCATCAATTAGAATAGTTTGTGCTCATTCTGGTTTGAGTTCTCATTTCTTTTTACTCTCATTTTTGGCTCCCTCAGTGACCTGTAACTATGGCAATGGCGGCTGTCAGCACATCTGTGAGGAGACAGACCATGGGCCGCGCTGTTCTTGCCACATGAAGTTCGCCCTGCACTCCGATGGCAAGACATGTGTAGGTAAGTCATGGCTGTCTTCTCCCTGTGGGTCTACCCAATCAGACGAGGCTTGGTTCTGTCTTCTCTCCTGACTATTATCCCTTGGTCCACTTTGCCTGGTTTTGCCCATCTATGGTACTTTGTCAGTTGTCATGTTCTCTCGAATCTCAGGATCTCCTGAAATCTAGACCCTGTCTAATTCCTGACCTTACAGTGGTGCTTGAAAGTTTGTGAACCCTTTAGAACTTTCTATATTTCTGCATATGACCTAAAACATCATCAGATTTTCACACAAGTCCTAAAAGTAGATAAAGAGAGCCCAGTTAAACAAATGAGACAAAAATATTATACTTGGTCATTTATTTATTGAGGAAAATGATGCAATATGACATATCTGTGAGTGGCAAAAGTATGTGAACCTTTGCTTTCAGTATCTGGTGTGACCCCCTTGTGCAGCAATAACTGCAACTAAATGTTTCCGGTAACTGTTGATCAGTCCTGCACACTGGCTTGGAGGAATTTTAGCCCATTCCTCCGTACAGAACAGCTTCAACTCTGGGATGTTGGTGGGTTTCCTCACATGAACTGCTTGCTTCAGGTCCTTCCACAACATTTTGATTGGATTAAGGTCAGGACTTTGACTTGGCCATTCCAAAACATTAACTTTAGTCTTATTTAACCATTCTTTGGTAGAACCACTTGTGTGCTTAGGGTCGTTGTCTTGCTGCATGACCCACCTTCTCTTGAGATTCAGTTCATGGACAGATGTCCTGATATTTTCCTTTAGAATTCGCTGGTATAATTCAGAATTCATTGTTCCATCAATGATGGCAAGCCGTCCTGGCCCAGATGCAGCAAAACAGGCCCAAACCATGATACTACCACCACCATGTTTCACAGATGGGATAAGGTTCTTATGCTGGAATGCAGTGTTTCCCTTTCTCCAAACATAACGCTTCTCATTTAAACCAAAAAGTTCTATTTTGGTCTCATCCGTCCACAAAACATTTTTCCAGTAGCCTCCTGGCTTGTCCATGTGATCTTTAACAAACTGCAAATGAGCAGCAATGTTCTTTTTGGAGAGCAGTGGCTTTCTCCTTGCAACCCTGCCATGCACACCATTATTGTTCAGCGTTCTCCTGATGGTGGACTCATGAACATTAACATTAGCCAATGTGAGAGAGGCCTTCAGTTGCTTAGAAGTTACCCTGGGGTCCTTTGTGACCTCGCCAACTATTACATGCCTTGCTCTTGGAGTGATCTTTGTTGGTCGACCACTCCTGGGGAGGGTAACAATGGTCTTGAATTTCCTCCATTTGTACACAGTCTGTCTGACTGTGGATTGGTGGAGTCCAAACTCTTTAGAGATGGTTTTGTAACCTTTTCCAGCCCGATGAGCATTAACAACACTTTTTTTTGAGGTCCTCAGAAATCTTCTTTGTTCGTGCTATGATACACTTCCACAAACATGTGTTGTGATGATGATGATGATGATGATGATGATGATAGTTTATTTCAAACATGTAAACAAACAATGAATAAATAAGCAGATAACAAGAAAAACAAAACAACATTTGCAACAAAAACACGAAAAAAGCCACTAAATTAGAAAATAAACCTTAAATAATATAGGTAATAATAATATATCAAAATCAAAACAAAAGAAAACAAAGACAAAAATACAAACAAGGACGCACTAAGCAGTTTTGAGTTTACATGTCCGAAAAGGAGTGGGCTGAAGTAAAAACTTATTTAATCCCACCCCTCTACTTTAGTCAATATAAATTGATTATCGAGCTTCCTTATATATATATACTCACACACACACACACCTATCATTCATCTCATTATCTGTAGCCGCTTTATCCTGTTCTACAGGGTCGCAGGCAAGCTGGAGCCTATCCCAGCTTACTACGGGCGAAAGGCTTGGTACACCCCACATACATACACTGCACGGGCGATTGCTCTAAGACAACGAGGGAGGCTCAGCCTCCTCTAAAAATGCCCTTATAACTTTAATGTGTGTGTGAGTTTTTCGCCCTCGTGATAGCGCGATGCAGCGCAGCCTCAGTGGACTTCAATGGCATTTGGGAGCTCTGCGCTTTTCAATCTCAAAATGCAAGACGGTTATTGGACAAATACTGCGAAAACGCCCGCCCACGGAGTCTCACGGACTCCCAGCCTCAGTGGACTTCAATGGCATTTGGGAGCTCTGCGCTTTTCAATATCAAAATGCAAGATGATTATTGGACAAATACTGCGAAAATGCCCACCCACGGACTCCGAGCCTCACATGGGAGGGACATGGCAAAGCTTTCCGCGAGGAGACTGGTGATTGGTGAAAGCGGCCGGATATTTTCTTTGATTGACAGCTCGTTTCACCTATAGACAGGCAGCGGTGAATTTCAGTTCAGTCCCACGCGGATTCGCGAGTGCTGTGGTGTATTGTAAGAGATCAGCTTACATTTCGATTTCATTCATTACATACGGTTTCTACCAGCTTTTTTTAGTTTGTATATATTTTCATTGTAAATAAAGTGTAAATATAGTGTTGTCAAGTTTGCTATCTTAGTTCCAGAAATTTTGTTTATTTGAGTGACTGAACTTGAACTTGAGGGGGCTAGTCAGCTAGCAAGAAAGCTGCGCACGGATGCCAAGCATTGCTGATTTAATTTTGGCGAAGCCATTTGCCAGTCTTCCTTTCGAGGAAAAAATTAAAATTAAAGAGTAGGGTAGACCAACGCCTCAAATTGACTTGGTGAAAAAGGTAGGGAATAATACTCGTTCCTTTCAGCTCTCCTGGTACGAGAAAGTGAATTGGCTAACAGCAAGTGACCCACATCAACAACAGTAAATAGGCTACTTTAGTAATATGTCATGGATGGACCAAAAATATAGAATCTATTTAAAATGTTTATGCTGAGTATATTATATTGGAATATATATTTATCTGGATATGAATTAAACACAGCTACAATTTGGAAAACATTTTTAAACAAAAACACAGCCGAGAACATTTCACACTACAGACCTGGATTAAAAGTGAAGGGTTATCAAAATTGTGAATAAAACATTTCTCAGTCAAAATAAGTAAAATATAGGGAAAGTGTTATTGAATGAAATGTGTGGCACCCAGCTCTACTGCTGAGGTTCCTGACAAAGAGCTGCTTTCAATAATGATCAATTTTTAAACATGCCACAATTTTAAAATATAAAATGTTAAAATATACCCCCCCAACCCCACCATCATGTATATTGGACAGTAGGCTAATGGGCCAAAAGAACCTGTTATTTCACAGTTTGTGACGCTGCCAACAATCAGCCAGATCAGAGGCAAGAGTATGGGCAAAATTGATGTGTTTTTTCTTTTAAAATCTGGAAATGTCGTAACCGACCAGCCTCCCCTGTTTGAAAGACTACCAGCCGCCACTGATACACTGTATATTACTTATTACTTCAACTATTCAGATATCAATTCTCTATGACTATATCATATAATTAATTAATTAATTATATGTGTATATCCATATGTCTACACACAAGTTTACTACAAATACCACACTCACAATGGAGAACAAAATAAAAACAAAACAAATAGATGAAGACTCAAAAAAGAAAAAAAAATTACACAATAAGCAGCCAGTTATGATTAATCCCCTTCATTCTTATACCTTGTGAAAATCAAATTTTTGTACATCTTTTTAAACCGCTTCATGTCTGGACATCCCTTGAGGTCCTCATTTAAACTGTTCCACCGCTTCACCCCACAAACAGAAATACAAAAACTTTTCTTGGTTGTGCACACCCTATAATTTTTAAATTTAAATAAACCCCTTAAATTATAACTCCCATCTCTTTCAGTGAACAGTTTTTGAATATTATGTGGTAGTTGATTATTGTTTGCTTTGAATAATATTTGTGCTGTTTGATAGTCCACCAGATCTGCAAATTTCAGTATTTCTGACTGTAAGAATAATGTATTTGTATGATCCCGATAACCAGCCTTGTGTATAATCCTTATTGCTCTTTTTTGGAGAATGAATAATGAATGTATTGTATTTTTGTAATTATTGCCCCATACCTCTGCACAGTAACTTAAATAAGGTGAAACCAGGGAACAGTAAAGAATCTGGAGTGAATTGTTTTTTTTTTTTAAGATATTTTTTGGGCTTTTTTCACCTTTATTGGATAGGACAGCGTAGAGACAAGAAATGAGCAGGAGAGAAAGACGGGGAGAGATTAGGAAGTGACCTCGGGTCGGAATCGAACCCAGGTCCCCGAATTTATGGTATGGTGCCTTATCCACCTGAGCCACGACGCTCCATTATGAGCTAGAAACTGTTTAACTTTGTTTAATATTGCAATACTTCTTGATACTTTGGATCATGCATATAAATACATACTTTGTATGTTTTTTATATGTGGTTTCCAGCTGAGTTTTTCATCAATAGTTGTTCCAAGAAATTTGATTTCCTTAACTCTTTCTATAATAACCCCATCTATTTTAACCATCTATTTGAATATTTATTTGTGTGTTTGTTTTGTTGTTACCAAATAATATTACTTTAGATTTGTTCAAGTTTAATTAGGGCCCGAGCCCTATGGGCGAAGGCCCTATTGTTCTTGTAAGAGTTCACTATTATTATTATTCTTCCGTCTTCTTCTTCTTCTTCTTCTTCTTCTTCTTCCGTCTTCTTCTTCTTCTTCTTCTTCTTCTTCCGTCTTCTTCTTCTTCTTCTTTATTTTTCTCCGCTGTTGGGCCATTTTCGGGGCGCTTGCCATGGGCGAAAACGCACGAAATTTGGCACCAGTTCCGAGAATTGCCACCGCTACTCAGAACCAGAAGCCCAAACTTGGCCGGGGCTCCGGGCCTCTATAGCGCCCCCTAAGTCGTTGTGATTTTGGCCTCCCGCATTAAGGTGCCTGGTTGCCATGTAGTTTGTAGTAGTGCCATGCCATTTGGTACGCATATGTATCTCTCTAAGCCGGACAAAAATGTAATGCCAATGCATTAGCCACGCCCAACAGGAAGTGAGGTAATTTCACTTTTGTGCGAAATGCATGGCCACGAAGACGGCGCAACTCCTCCTAGACCGTTCATAGGAATGTCACCAAAATTGATACACATCATCTACAGACATGGCTGACAAAAGTTACTAAATACGTTTCACGTGGGATAAACCGTTCAGAAGTTATACGTCAATCAATTTTCGATGCAAAATTTTACATGCTTAAAAATTCATAACAAATCTTCTGATTGCTCAAAACTGCTCATACTTCACACGCAAATCACTCATTGGGCTTCTGACATGTTACCCAATTTCTGTGATATTTCACCACTGGGGGCGCTATTTTGGGCAAAAATTCCAATCTTTCCTCAAATTTGGTCAAACTTCACGGCCACCCTCTTACTACCTCCCATGTCATGTCTACCACATTTTGGAAATTTTCGTCCATGGGGGGCGCTGTTTTTGGCCGACGCAATTGCTCCAAAACGGGTTTTTGGTAAATAATTCCATAATGCTTTTCCTTCACACCACTACCTTATGATAGTACATTGCTGTTGTAGACACTTATTTTTCCAACTCATAATCGCTCATGTACAGCATAGCGCCACCTTCTGACATGGGACAAACCAAAAAATTTATTCTTCAAAAATCTATATCTCATCTTCTATTTACTCAACTGTCATCAAACTTCATACGCAAACTCTTCATAGCTCACCTGACATCTACACCAAATTTTGTGCACTTTCGCCCCTGGGGGTGCTGGTTATGGCAAAAATGATATTGCAGCTTCTGATCTGTCAAACTTGCCAAGCAAACTCTTTACAAGACCCTTATTGGGGCGCTTGCCATGGTCGACTACGCACGAAATTTGGCTCCTTTTTCTTAGACTGCCACCGCTACTGAGAACCAGAAGCCCAGATCCAGGTGGGCCTCAGGGCCTCTATAGCGCCCCCTAACTCGTTGTGATTTTGGCCTCCCGCATTAAGGTGCCTGGTTGCCATGTAGTTTGTAGTAGTGGCATGCCATTTGGTACGCATATGTATCTCACTAAGCCGGACAAAAATGTAATGCCAATGCATTAGCCACGCCCTCTTCTTCTTCTTCTTCTTCTTCTTCTTCCGTCTTCTTCTTCTTCTTCTTTATTTTTCTCCGCTGTTGGGCCATTTTCGGGGCGCTTGCCATGGGCGAAAACGCACGAAATTTGGCACCAGTTCCGAGAATTGCCACCGCTACTCAGAACCAGAAGCCCAAACTTGGCCGGGGCTCCGGGCCTCTATAGCGCCCCCTAAGTCGTTGTGATTTTGGCCTCCCGCATTAAGGTGCCTGGGTGCCATGTAGTTTGTAGTAGTGGCATGCCATTTAGTACGCATATGTATCTCTCTAAGCCGGACAAAAATGTAATGCCAATGCATTAGCCACGCCCAACAGGAAGTGAGGTAATTTCACTTTTGTGCGAAATGCATGGCCACGAAGACGGCGCAACTCCTCCTAGACCGTTCATAGGAATGTCACCAAAATTGATACACATCATCTACAGACATGGCTGACAAAAGTTACTAAATACGTTTCACGTGGGATAAACCGTTCAGAAGTTATACGTCAATCAATTTTCGATGCAAAATTTTACATGCTTAAAAATTCATAACAAATCTTCTGATTGCTCAAAACTGCTCATACTTCACACGCAAATCACTCATTGGGCTTCTGACATGTTACCCAATTTCTGTGATATTTCGCCACTGGGGGCGCTATTTTTGGGCAAAAATTCCAATCTTTCCTCAAATTTGGTCAAACTTCACGGCCACCCTCTTACTACCTCCCATGTCATGTATACCACATTTTGGAAATTTTCGTCCATGGGGGGCGCTGTTTTTGGCCGACGCAATTGCTCCAAAACGGGTTTTTGGTAAATAATTCCATAATGCTTTTCCTTCACACCACTACCTTGTGATAGTACATTGCTGTTGTAGACACTTATTTTTCCAACTCATAATCGCTCATGTACAGCATAGCGCCACCTACTGACATGGGACAAACCAAAAAATTTATTCTTCAAAAATCTATATCTCATCTTCTATTTACTCAACTGTCATCAAACTTCATACGCAAACTCTTCATAGCTCACCTGAGATCTACACCAAATTTTGTGCACTTTCGCCCCTGGGGGTGCTGGTTATGGCAAAAATGATATTGCAGCTTCTGATCTGTCAAACTTGCCAAGCAAACTCTTTACAAGACCCTTATTGGGGCGCTTGCCATGGTCGACTACGCACGAAATTTGGCTCCTTTTTCTTAGACTGCCACCGCTACTGAGAACCAGAAGCCCAGATCCAGGCGGGCCTCAGGGCCTCTATAGAGCCCCCTAACTCGTTGTGATTTTGGCCTCCCGCATTAAGGTGCCTGGTTGCCATGTAGTTTGTAGTAGTGGCATGCCATTTGGTACGCATATGTATCTCACTAAGCCGGACAAAAATGTAATGCCAATGCATTAGCCACGCCCAACAGGAAGTGAGGTAATTTCACTTTTGTGCGAAATGCATGGCCACGAACACGGCGCAACTCCTCCTAGACCGTTCATAGGAATGTCACCAAAATTGATAAACATCATCTACAGACATGGCTGACAAAAGTTTCTAAATACGTTTCACGTAGCATAAACCGTTCAGAGGTTATACGTCAATCAATTTTCACTGCAAAATTTTACATGCTTAAAAATTCATAACAAATCTTCTAATTGCTCAAAACTGCTCATACTTCACACACAAATCACTCATTGGGCTTCTGACATGTTACCCAATTTCTGTGATATTTCGCCACTGGGGGCGCTATTTTTGGGCAAAAAATCCAGTCTTTCCTCAAATTTGGTCAAACTTCACGGCCACCCTCTTACTACCTCCCATGTCATGTATACCACATTTTGGGAATTTTCGTCCATGGGGGGCGCTGTTTTTGGCCGACGCAATTGCTCCAACACGGGTTTTTGGTAAATAATTCCATAATGCTTTTCCTTCACACCACTACCTTGTGGTAATGTCTCTTGCCGAAGAAGCTGTGGAAGGTATTTCGCGGGGACGCATGCCCCCGCCCCCCTTGGCCGCTGGCGCGAGGGCCCGTCAAGGCCGCTTGCGGCTTTAATGATAATTTGTTACTGTTGAATCATGTTATTAATTTACTTATTTCTGTTGTGATCTCCTGCAATAGTTCCATTAAATTCTCACCAGAAAAGAGGATATTTGTATCGTCAGCAAACAAGACAAGCTTCATTACTTTAGATACACTACATCTCATCTCATTATCTCTAGCCGCTTTATCCTTCTACAGGGTCGCAGGCAAGCTGGAGCCTATCCCAGCTGACTACGGACGAAAGGCGGGGTACACCCTGGACAAGTCACCAAGTCATCACAGGGTCGACACATAGACACAGACAACCATTCACACTCACACCTACGGTCAATTTAGAGTCACCAGTTAACCTAACCTGCATGTCTTTGGGGGAAACCGGAGCACCCGGAGGAAACCCACGCGGACACGGGGAGAACATGCAAACTCCACACAGAAAGGCCCTCGCCGGCCCCGGGGCTCGAACCCAGGACCTTCTTGCTGTGAGGCGACAGCGCTAACCACTACACCACTGTGCCGCCCTAGATACATTACATATGTCATTGATATATAGTATAAAAAACTTTGGTCCTAACACTGACCCCTGGGGAACACCACAAGTTATGTCCAAAAATGAGGAAGATCAATCTCCCAGCTTCACAAACTGTCTCATGTTACTTAAATAGCTTTTAACCCAGTTTAAAACTATACCCCTGATGCCATATCATTCCAGTTTTTTTATTAATATGTCATGATTTATTGTATGGCGGCACGGTGGTGTAGTGGTTAGCGCTGTCGCCTCACAGCAAGAAGGTCCTGGGTTCGAGCCCCGGGGCCGGCGAGGGCCTTTCTGTGTGGAGTTTGCATGTTCTCCCCGTGTCCGTGTGGGTTTCCTCCAAAGACATGCAGATTAGGTTAACTGGTGACTCTAAATTGACTGTGAGTGTGAATGGTTGTCTGTGTCTATGTGTCAGCCCTGTGATGACCTGGTGACTTGTCCAGGGTGTACCCCACCTTTCGCCCGTAGTCAGCTGGGATAGGCTCCGGCTTGCCTGCGACCCTGTAGAGGGATGGAGCGGCTAGAGATAATGAGATGAGATGTTTTTTCTGCTCTATGGAATTGGTGATTTCTTCAACTAATTCTATTAAAGCCTGTGATGTTGATCTATGTGCTCTAAATCCATATTGACTGTCACTAAGTAGATTATGTTTGTCAATAAATTTATCCAATCGGTTATTGAAAAGTTTTTCAAGAATTTTGGAGAATTGCGGAAGTAGTGAGACAGGTCTGTAGTTTGTGAAGTGGTGTTTGCTCCCAGTTTTGTACAGAGGAATGACTTTTACTGTTTTCATTCTGTTTGGAAATGTACCAGTTAGAAATGACAAATTACATATATATGTGAATGGTTTGGATATTCCATCAATAACATTTTTCAATATCATCATGTCAATGTCATCACAGTCGGTAGATTTTTTGTTCATACATTTCCCAACAATATCAACAATTTATTTTTCTTCCACTGCTGTAAGAAACATTGAAAAATAATTATTATCTATCAAATTGCCCAGATTTTCAGCAGTTGTTCCTGGATCCGGGATTTGTTCTGCTAAGATTGGTCCTACGTTTACAGAGTAATGGTTGAAACTATTAACTACCACATCCATATTATATTCATCTTTGTCATTATTAAGAAAGTACCTTGGATAATTTGTATATCTTGACCCATTTTTTATAATACTGTTCAAAGTGCTCCAAATTACTTTGATATTATTTCTGTTATCATTTAATAATTTCTTATAATATTCTTTCTTAGCAGCCCTTATGATATTAGTTAATTTATTTTTATATTTTTTATATCTATCCTCTGCCTCTTTAGTTTTCTGTTTTATGAACTCTTTATACAATGTATTTTTCTTTTTACAGGCATTTTGTAAACCCCTTGTAATCCATGGGCATACTGTATGTTTGACTTTTTTACTGTATTGAACAATTGGGCAATTTTTATTATATAATGATATAAATATCCTCAAGAATTCCTCATATGTTTTATTTATGTCTTTTAGTCGGTATATTTCATCCCAGTTTTGTGCCAGCAAGTCATTTCTAAAAGTGTTAATTGATTCCTCTGATCTAAGTCGTCTGAAAAGTTTTGTGTTTTCTGGTTTATTATTCGCAAATTTTGTTTCATAAACTGAGAAAACTGGTAAGTGATCACTGATATCATTTATCAATAGTCCACTTACTAAATTGTCATTAAAACTGTTAGTGAATATATTGTCTATGAGGGTGGCTCCGTGTGAGGTGATTCTGCTGGGTTTAGTAATTTTCGGGAAAAAGGCCGTACTGTACATTGTGTTGATAAAATTGTGTTTATTTGGATTGAGCAGGTCAATATTGAAGTCTCCGCATATGAAGACTGTTTTGTGACTCACTTTTGAAAACATTTCCTCTATCCAGTTATTGAAGACCTCAATACTAGAATCTGGAGCTCTATATATACACCTAACAATTACATTTTTGTTTCTCTCTGCAAATTTCAACTGTTATGCATTCCAGTGTGTTGTCAATTACTGTTGATATACTTTCCATCACATTGAATTTCAAGCCCCTATCAACAAATATGGCCATGCCCCCTCCACTCTTGTTTTGTCTATTTACGTAGTTGAATTCATAGCCCTCCAGCTCAAAGTCCGTGCCTTTGACATTATGTATCCAAGTTTCAGATATTGCTATGATGCTGAACGGATGCGAAAACTGTTGTAGATATTCCTTGATGAGATTGAAATTTGCATACATGCTTCTGCTATTGAAGTGGATAATTGAGAGTTTGCCATCTGCTTTAATGCTTCGATTGAACTGTTCATCAGTGTAATAACAGCAGTTGTTGTTAATGGCAGAGAAGAAATTATTGTCCGGGTCTATGTCATATTCCAAATCCTGTGATTTGTAATCAGTGTACTCAAACGATTTAACTCCAGTAAATCCTGTTCTGTAATCCTCTGAGATGTGTGGCTTATGGTCCCGCTCATGTTGGTCACTGATACTTTTCCAAGTCCTCGATGTTTTTCACAACCAATATTTTGGCCTCCTCAGGTGTACCGTTTAGTTTAATAAACACTTTACAGTTTGTAGTCCAAGTGTTCTGAATTTTCCTCTGTTTCTTTAAAGTGCAAAGATTGTGAAGATCAGACTTTGATAGATCCCTGTTCTTTAAATAAAACAGGGTGCCCACTCACACCTGATTGTCATCCCATTGATTGAAAACACCTGACTCTAATTTCACCTTCAAATTAACTGCTAATAAAAGAGGTTCACATACTTTTGCCACTCACAGATATGTAATATTGGATCATTTTCCTCAATAAATAAATGACCAAGTATCATATTTGTATCTCATTTGTTTAACTGGGTTCTCTTTATCTACTTTTAGGACTTGTGTGAAAATCTGATGATGTTTTAGGTCATATTTATGCAGAATTATAGGAAATTCTAAGGGATTCACAAACTTTCAAGCACCACCGTAACTGGATAGGGAAGTCCTACACATATCCCACTCCCTGATCCTACCTGGCCAGGTAGGACACCTGACACCAGTTCTGATTTGTGTCTTTGTTCAGTCCCAGCCTTGATTCATCCTTATGTCCCCTCTCCCTGATTTTACCAGGTCAGGTAAGACCCAGTTATGGTTTGAAACCACAAAGTGCCCAATCTCCAACCTCTAGCCCTCAGCATTAACTGACCTGGTCAGATCTAGTTCTTTATCTCCACTTGACACTTGACTTGATCAGTTATGGCCTGGTTGTGTCTCCCCATCCGTCATTTTCTCTGGCCTTACAGGGCCAGGGCAAGCTTTACATCGCCCTTACCCTGATTGTACCTGGGCAGGTGACTCCCCTCTGCATGACTTCAACTTGACCTGACTAGGTAAAACCTGTTTCCAGTTTGCCAAATAGGGCCTAGTTCTTCTCTTTCATCTCATACCCCCAAACTTACCAGGCTAGGTACTATAAGTGCTAGTTCTGTCTTCAACTGACTATACCTGGCCAGGTAAGATTCTGTTCCGTTTCCATCCAGTTTTATCTGACTAAGGTGAAGTGTTCTTTTAAAGGAGGAATAAGTGACATGTGCTTGATATTGAGAGAACCAGTTGCTAGTTTGGTAGCCACTTTCTGGTCTGTTATGTTCATTTACAGTATACAGGACTGAATTTTAAGACCTTTCTAGGGAGCAAAAATATACCAGATCAAATGGTCTGCAGATTACACTATGAATATGCGACATATAAATAAAGACTGTACAGTTGTCCCCCTTTTCTCATATGGCCTGAATCTTCATCTCTTAATGTCTAGCTCAAGTTGATTAAACCTCCTTAGATTAAAAAGTTACCACTGAGAACACTGAACATTTTTTTTCACAAAGGTGTAACTGATGTTAACTGCTTTGTCCCAGTTTCTGTACCTTGTTCAGTTTTTTTAGTGAAACATTTTTTAGCAATCACATATGACCTTGTGCACTACGGTTTATATACATCTTTCAAGTAAGAACCTCAATCATCAATCAGTTTTTGACTTTCATACAGTAACAAATATTTGTATATAGAAATTGATGCAAGATTAGCTCACCTGAAATGTGCCATTCTGTCACTGAACAATTCCAAGTCCAAGGCTTAACCTCAGTTTAACCCCAGATTAAACCTAATGCTATGGTAAGTACTGTATGTTGAATGGCGTGCATTAAGTAGAACTTATTTAACCAATGTTCAAATCGAATGTTTATGTGAAGTGTCTGAGTATGTTGATATGGTCTATAGCTGCTTTTAAATCTGATATTAAAAGTAAAATCTGATCCCAAATCAACATTCGTTTTTACGTATGACCCTTTGACTGGGTTCAGTCTGTGTGTTTGAGTCCTTGGGTACCTGATGAGCAATGGGGCATTCTGCAAAGCCACTTTAAATGTTCTACAATGTGCTCATTGTCCGATTGTAATGCTCCATTTCAATCCATACATTCCAGTTACCATTAGTCTAGTCACGAAAAATAAGTTACTGGAACCCAGGGAGCCATAAAACTACACAATCACTTACTCACCAGATTTGAGTTAAATGTACATGATAGTATGTCAGACATATGCGCAGAAACTCAGTCAGTGCAGGAGCCATGCCTCTGCTTGCTCTAACCCAGTACAGCAATCACCCAGCATGAGGCTTTTCTACTCAGTCTTGCTTGTTTGATTTGCTTCCTCCTGACTTTTCATTGCCTTTCTCCTGATGCTGGTAATGTGCAGTGATAAGAGCCAAGTTTTTAAACATGAAATCGCTGCTTGGTGATGGATTTATAAAACGTAGGGGCTTAACAAGGCTTTGGATTCATTGGCTATTCAAGCCAAGTGCATGGTGGTTTTTTGTTTTTTTTCATCTAGTTTGTTTAACATGCCGCACTGAAAACATTCAGTTTCTACATGATGGTGAAATCTTGAGCCAGTTACCTCTTCTGTAGCCAAATACAGCATTCCTATGTACTTCCTAACTAATCTTTTATTGGTACATATAATCTGAAAGCGGCAAAATAATACACACACTTATACATGCGTATGGTATTTTGTATCTCTCCTTGATTGAACAGTGGTTTGGCTGGCCTTTTCCTTTTCCCTTCTCTCTGCTTCTGAATGGATTGAGCCAGACACCCTACGATTAGCCCCCGGTCTCATTCAAGGCACAAATGAGACAACACAGAGGGCAGAAGGGTCACTCAGCCTCCACAGGAATCTCTTAGCTAGAAAACCAAAATAAAACAAGCAGAACATATTAATGGGATTCCACTCTGAGCCTGGGAGTGACAGCAAGACAGCATCAGAAGAGGAAAGACATTCGGAAGAATGTTTTTTAAAGATCTGGAAAACATTTCATCGTGTTCTATAAATGTAACCTCGATCACTATAAAGATGGCAGATCTGTTTTTGCTGGTCAGCTGTTTGCGGGTTTGGAAAGCACCGGCCAGTATTTCTGTCAGTCAGCTTGTATTTCTGTCATTTTGTTGACCAACCGTTTCAGACAGTCCATCTTTCTGTCCGCAGATCAGTCTCTCGATACAATGTTTCCACAATGTGGTCACTAATTTTATTTGTTCGTTATATATCTGAGCTAGTCAGTCAGATGGGCAGTGTTTCTGTTGGCTTAGAAATGTCTTAACTTGATGGATTTTTGATGAGACCACATCCTAAAACAATCTCAGTTCATAAAATCAGAATGAAATGTAGATTACTTTGTGGAACAGAAGCTTTCACATAGCACTTTTCCACCAGAAAGTGCAGTCAGTATGCCACATTACAATTGCTAATCCATACCCAGAACCATCCGTGCCCTGGTTGAGCAAATGCATCTATTTCCAATTACATAATGGTACCCATGATAGTAAAATGAGTTCTCAGGAGGTCTCTGTGGGGTGGTGACGACATATCCTGTGCAAGGCTAGTGTTACCAATTTGAGGAGTAAGTTAGGAGCCTCAGTATCTCATGCATTTTATTCACCATAAAAGGACATAAAGCAGCCAAACAATCAATACCTTCCAGGTTTTCTGTTATATTCAGTGGAAACATTTTCACACACTACTACTGAAAAAGTAATTCCCGGGGGTTCCCCGAGTGGCGCAACAGAAAAGTGTTTGACGTATGATCAGGAGAAATAAGTTTGAATCCCAATGATGTCACAACCATCCATGGCCATGAGTCCAAGAGAGCAGAATTGACCATGCTCTTTGGGTAAGATGGATGGTATTAGTCTCTCTCTCCTGTCTGTCACAGCAACACTAGCCATCTGTGAGATCATGTATGAAGAAGAGTATAGTTATCAATTTCCTCTGAGTGTATTATGCTGCCCTGTGTTGTAGCATGAGCAGCATGATACATCAAAAGATTTGAATAGGTTTGAAAAGATGTAGTGGTTTCGCGCGTATTGGAAGAAAGCTGTAACCATCCACAGTTGGTAGGTGTTGTGTCATGGGGAAAGTTCACTATCGAGTAGGAATTGGAAGGAAATGGTGTAAAAATGGACATACTACTTCAAGCGTCATCCATGTGTGTGTCTGTTTGGCACACTTGGTACCTTTGGTTCCAGCAGTGATGGGTATAAGCCTGCCTTATTTAGACAGCTTAAGACCTCCTGTTTCTTGCAGGACACAGTTTTCAATAGATTTGTTGCAAAATCATGAGCAGATCCTTGCAAGAGTCTAACAAATATGGCAACCAAATACAGAATAGGTAATTACAGTATGGTTTGCTTGGCAGTAGAAAAGACAGCAAAATGTAGGGTCGTTGATTCATTACCATGCTCATTTTGGATGGTGTGCACTTCTTTCATCCCTTTATTCTTTGTCTTCGCTCCTCCTTTGTCCTTGTCCTCCTATTTTCCAACAGTGGTCAATATCAGCCTGCCTCCTTCAGACTCCTTAAGCCTCTGTAGTCGTTGCAGAACACAGTTTCCAACAGATTTGTTTAAAAAATCTCAAGCAGAGTCTTAGAAACGAGTGTAAAAACATCAGTACACATCCACACAATCACTCACACCAACAGATCACCATTTAATATACCAAGACAGAATAGGAAAACAATTACAGCAGCATGAAAACATTTTCCTTCCGTGAGCCCAGACAAATGAGAAATCCTGCAGACCAGTTTTCTCTGAAGTCATCTGCTTCATTCTGCACCCTGTGGATTTGCAAATGCATTTCCGTAAAATGAGAACAAAATTTGGAAACAATGCACTGTTGGCAAACCTAGCCATAGAGGGACATTGTCTAGCCAGCAGGTTGCAGTGTTGTAGTCAAGTCACTAAAACTCGAGTCCGACTCCAGTCTCGAGTCCCCAGTGTTCAAGTCCCAGTCAAGTCCAAGTCATTAAAGAAAATTTCGAGTCGAGTCCGAATCAGGTCCACTATTGAGCCAAGTCGAGTCTGAGTCGAGTCCAACACAAGCCTCGCTATCAACAGGGCAAACAACATGAGAAAGGGTTAACACTAGCTAGGTCATCTGTCAGCAAGCAAGCCCCGCTATCAACAGAGCAATGAACACAGTGTGTCACTTCCTTCTCTGGGTGGAGTCTTGCCAAATGATGAATGAAGTTTGAGGTTGTCCCCGTCATCTCTTTGATAGTTCTTCTCCATATGAAACACGTAGCAGTGCATTTTTTTCCCCACTGCAGGAGAAGTCTGTATATAAGCAAAGCAGGCAATCCTAGTGGCGTTCTCTCCAGGCATTTTAGCGCCATTAATGTTAGTTTGTTCCTGAACATGACGTATGAACAGGTGAATGTGCATTCTCATGCACAAAATTAGTACAAAAATTAATGTAGCCATAAATATAAATATCTTGTGCCAAATTATTATGGCACGTTACAAAAATAAAGAAAAAAATCTGAGTCCTCGTCTCCAATTTACAAGTCCGAATGCAGTTAATGCACGAGTCCGAGTCCAAGTCCGAGTCATCAGTGCTCAAGTCCAAGTCAAGTCATGAGTCCTTAAAATTAGGGCACGAGTCGGACTCGAGTCCGAGTCCTGGACTTGAGTACTATAAGCCTGGCAGGTTGAGACAAAACCCTCATTTAAATCATAAGATAGAATGCAATGTTTAGTGATTCTCTACCTCAGTAGAGTACCATCACGTTAGAACTCTGGTGTGATCCTGTGGAGGCAGTGCTACAGACAATATCTCAAGAACCTTTCTAAATTTAGTTTTCTCATGTCTGCATGTAAAACTGCAATGCCGAGAATGATTTTGTTGTTACTATTTGTAGAGTTGTGTGATCAAATGGCATGTCTGGCTATTGATATAATCTACTTATATGTTTGACATGTCTCAGGAAGATGTTCCATTGGTAATTGTCTTCGCTAAAGCTGAAGCTGCTAACTGCACGTCCAGGTGCCACCGGGTGTCTCATAGCATTCTGATCACTGAACGCCAGCACGACTGACTCAGCTTAGCACAAATGGGGGTGTTAACCACACTCTTTTTTTCTGTTAAGCTTTTGGTGAGAAGATATGCTGGAAAGTGTTGTCAGCCAGACACAAGATGTTTACCAGGCAATCAGTTCTCAATATGTTTCCTACATATTTCTGAGATTAGGGAATTCTCTCTTGGTTTTTGTTTAGTGTGTAATCAGTCTTGATCTCAAAGTATAATTCCACTATGAAACATGGAATATCAATCTTTATAATTCATGTAACCTTCAACAGCCTCAGAGATTTATTTTGTAATGAAATTTCTTTGCTTTTCTTTTAAACTTCTTTCATCAAGGTCAATTTTCACTTTGATTAACAATTCCCAGAACTGCTTATTATTTTATTGAGTAAAGGATTAGCTTATCAAAAAAAAAAAACACAAACCAACATTGCTAATAATAATGAGTAAAAACCACTCATTGGCAGTTAATTTTATGCTAGCACTCTTGCTAGATGCAAACATTCTTAGCTGGTTAGCTGTTTATTTCATGAAGTGTGATTCACGAAATCATTTTTCACTACCACAATGTTGAAAATCTGTTGATGTTCTAACTGTTGGGTAATTTGCCATGTGGTGGTTTTCCTCAGACTGTTGCCCTTTTTTTTTTTTTGCGCTAAGCACACTGTGTGAGGCCTGTTCTTGCTTGGAGGCTTGCTTTAAATGTCGCATGCTAACTGCATGATTGCTCTCGTAAGTGCAGCTCTCACTAACACAAATCTGACTCGCGCCCGCCTGTAACTCATTTGCTTCCAACTGTGACAAGTGCAACCTCAAGGCCCTTTATTGCTATCATTAGAGTGACACTGTAATTTCGAGCAGGTTAATCAGGTCAAGGATTCAGATTGTAAAAGAGTCAGGTCATTATTGTAAACAGTCTCAATTAACTGAAATGATGGTAATGAATTAAATGTCGAAATGAGCGGGTGAGAATTGGAATACGTCAAACTAGATGTGTTACTGCTTAAGGGAAACCAAAGAGCACTTTGGTTAGCCCTGGTCGCAATAATAAATGTCTCCTCACACTTTGGCATATGGGTGAACGTTAAAGCACTAAATCCATGTTTTTCTTTACGATATGTGTATGTCTGTGTGTGTGTATGTGCAGAAGAAAGGAGTATCCAGCAGCAGCTACATCAGCCACAGCTGTTACCCAATGGTAAATATCTGTAAATCTGTCTCTTTAGCTCCAATCCTATATGGCTCTACTCCTATTGGTGATGCTGGAACTCTACTAACTGAGCAGCGGTGCTTATTAACTTTCCCGCACTTCTCCAGGTGCAACTTTACCGATTTAGAAGACGTCTTCCCTTTAGTACACAGGGAAAAACTCTCATGAGTGGCAATATTTACTTCGGTTGGTACATTCTCAGGGCGGTCCATTCTGAAGTGACATGCATGGCAGCATTGTAAAATCATTCCATATAGGAATATGAAAAATAATATGAAAAATAATGTCCAGTGCCTTTTCTAAATAGTCAGTATTAAAAGAACCAACTGATGGACACTTTTTCCTCCCAAGGTTCTTTGCAGTTTAATTGCTGGGAGTGAAAGGTCAAATACAAATCATCCCAATCATACACTTAAATTAAACAGTGATGTTTCTGCTCAGTGTTCAAGGATCAAAAGCACTTTGGCTCCAATACAAGGCAACATATTTTTGTACACATTTAACTCATGAGCCTAATATTTGAATAGTTGGATCTACAGCATGTTCTCAGCATGGTGGCCGTGGCCTTATCTGGGATAGTCATGAACACTTCAGAGTGGACCGCAGCTTCTGTTTCAATCAATACAAGATTAACCCTGCATGAGAGCACCTCTTCTTTCCACCATTCAAAATATTACTTTGAGAACAAACATGGCTGCCGTCACCTAACAGTATGAGTTACTGCATCAGTGATCCAGGATGCATCATATTCTTCGGCTTATCAAATTCCCAGCAATGGAATTAAACCCATAAATACTAGATTTAATAGACACATTTTGAAGGAAAACTCCACTGTGAACAACTTGCATATTAGTCTTTACAATTAACACGTGAACTTCAGTAATGTAGGTTTATTTTTGGAATGAAATTCTGAGTTGACATTTTTGGTGTAAACTTCCTTCATTGAGGTCAATTTTCACTCTTGGTAATGATTTCCTATATTACCCACAATGCAGTTTGACTGCCTGCTGACAGTGGTCCGGTGAGATTTAGCCCTTGCTCCAGCTTTAATCTCAAGAGAGCGATGCAGTTGTGCTTTAGTCCGTCCAGCTCTCTCACCCTTTTATCTGTCACCACAATGGCATCACACTTGTCATCTTGTAGATCACTAACTAGCCAAGATGAATCTCATCTGCGTCATGTACACCATCGTTCAAAAGTTTGGGGTCACTTTGAAATTTCCTTATTTTTGAAAGAAAAGCACTGTTCTTTTCAATGAAGATCACTTTAAACTAATCAGAAATCCACTCTATACATTGCTAATGTGGTAAATGACTATTCTAGCTGCAAATGTCTGGTTTTTGGTGCAATATCTCCACAGGCGTATAGAGGCCCATTTCCAGCAACTCTCACTCCAGTGTTCTAATGGTACAATGTGTTTGCTCATTGCCTCAGAAGGCTAATGGATGATTAGAAAACCCTTGTACAATCATGTTAGCACAGCTGAAAACAGTTGAGCTCTTTAGAGAAGCTATAAAACTGACCTTCCTTTGAGCAGATTGAGTTTCTGGAGCATCACATTTGTGGGGTCGATTAAATGCTCAAAATGGCCAGAAAAATGTCTTGACTATATTTTCTATTCATTTTACAACTTATGGTGGTAAATAAAAGTGTGACTTTTCATGGAAAACACAAAATTGTCTGGGTGACCCCAAACTTTTGAACGGTAGTGTAGCTGCATCGCATTCTGGGACTTTGAGTCCGGCGAATGCACTGATATCTTTACTATTTCTATGCCGGGTTTCTCATTAATATAAAGTTGAACATCACTGGAAAATGGTGAATGAGTTTAACCCTGTGACATCAACATGGCACCCAAGTGCTACCTTCTCACGAGAATGATGATAGTACAGCACCAACCAATAAATTATCACCAAAATCGCTAAACCCCTCAGAAATATTTAAGTATAAACATATTTAATGTGTTTCACTGTGGATTTTTCCTTTAAGTGGAGTCACTTGATTAATCGAAGCAGATAATTAAAAAAATAAACAAAAAACACTAATATTATTGAACACACTATTTGTGCTGGACTCAACGTTAGCATGTTGACTCTTCCAGTGCTTGTTTGCTGGCATGTTTCCATTTCCTCACTCTGACCTTAACATGAAGACAACCTTTGTTTAACTCCTCAAAGTCTCTCTACAATTTGTCAGCATGTTTCTTTCAACTCGTCCTTTTTTTTCCCCTCACGCTGAAGACTTTCGCCACTTTCAAAAGGAACAAGTATGTTTGCACAGCAGCCTTTTAACATCACAGCAGGCTTAGCACAGACTGCTTGGATCGCGTCTCTTTAAGCCTCATGCCAAGGCCTTGTCATATTTACCAAATAGCTTTACCTCAGGATGCATGTTCTGGACTTGTTTTGAGAAATTCGTTAAGCAGTAGTGCCAACTTTCTGCAACTTTGAGCAAGGTTCTGAAGTGGAGCTGGGCTCAGTGGAGAGTTTCGTTCAAACACAGTAACTTTTCCAATCATAATGGTAATTTAGACAAACACTAAGAGGCTCTGCTTTTATATGGATTTTGGCACAGCAAACATGAAACAAATGAAAAGTTTCTATGAACAATTAGACTCTTTTTATTTCATTTTCTACATATTTGTTGCTTTAGACTAGGCAGTTTGTCTTGGCCTTGTTTTAGTTACAGTCAATAATTACCTGACTTTTTACCAAAGAAATTTAGGAAAGGAACCGAGGGATTTATCCTGTAGATGGCAAAAAAACCCTCACCTTGGGAATGCTAACTGTCATAAACCAATCTTGTTGATGTTTTCTTTTTCTAATCTTTACTCTTCAAGATTTTCAGTTTTTCTATGTTTTTAGAAGCAGTTTCACAAGTTTCATAAACTTCATCTTTTCAACCTCAATCTTGATTTTGTTTTTGTCTCAATTTTGTCTCAGAAACCCTTATATCTAGCAAAATGCTGACTCATATTCGGTTTTTATGGTACGTAGTATATGAAAAGGTTCAATCCATGACTAAATAGATAGAACAAAACTAATTATCGTTAAGTAAATATTGTAACTACCTGGAAACATTGGAAAACTCTTAGAAAACACCCAGCTGTCAGGACAGTTAGCATGGTGTGTGAGATCTGCACATTCCTGTTAATGAACGCAGTCTTTCTTTGTCTTTTTTGTTGCGTCTTGTGGGATCCCAGTTCCGATGCACATCTCTAATTTCAACTTTTCTGACATTCTTTCTTGTTTTTAGAACATTTTGGGTTTTGTGCAATCCATATAATCCACCCATTATCCGTAACCACTGATCCTGTGCAAGGTTGTGGGCAAGCTGGAGCCTATCCCAGCTAACTATGGGCGAGAGGCGGGGTACATTCTGGACATGTCGCCAGGTCATCACAGGGCTGACACATAGAGACACACAACCATTCACACTCACATGCACACCTACGGTCAATTTAGAGCCACCAGTTAACCTAACCTGCATGTCTTTGGAGGAAACCGGAGCACCTGGAGGAAACCCATGCAGACACGGGGAGAACATGCAAACTCCATACAGAAAGGCCCCCGTCTGCCTCTGGGCTCGAACCCAGAACCTTCTTTCTGTGAGGCGACAGTGCTAACCATTACACCACCGTACTGCCCTTCCATATAATCGTGTTTGGTTACATCTCTACTCTGATATTTTGTGCTGTCATGCTGGCCGATGCTGGTTGGGGAGCCGTATGAAGGTAACATAGCTAAGTACACTAGTGTACCAGTGTTTTGTTGGTCCAATTTGACACAGTTTTCAGTAGTCTTACAATTGCTATGCTGCACATTATATTGGTGGAGTTTTCATCAGTAGATCTCACACTGAGATTTCATTATTCAGTTTTGTTTAGTAAACTTAAGAATTACTGGATAATTAGTAAATAATGTTGAACTGTTTGGGAATCCAATCAAACTTGTGGTGATATAAACATCCGAGTGTCTATTTTTCGCCAATTACATTGAAGACCAAAAGCAATAGGGCAGAAGTTAATGGAGGACCAATAGAAGAAGTAAATAAATGACTAACTATAAACAGACAGAGGTCTCGTTCCTGATTTATAACAAGGATAAACATGATATCTAATATTTGTTTAAACTTTAGCAGTCCATCTAAGTAGTTTTTCTTGGAATGTTCAGAAAGTTCCTCTAAACTAAAGCCCTATAAAATGTGTCAAGCACCATTTGGGTTTTTCCTCACTCATAGACGTAGTTATGCAATTGTAAGTCTGCTTTAAAAAAAAAGTTATGAACACACCTATGCCAGAGAAATAATCAACTGACTCTAAATATTTTGTTGCGTTCTGCCCAACTGATCATTACAGTCTGGTGCAGTTACTGGCTTGCTAAGTGTTTTTGAGGCATGCCATTACACCCACCAGCAGTGCTTTCTTTATTCTGCTACAGTCTGCCAACATCTCTCTCTCTCTCTCTCTCTCTCTCTCTGCTCTTTTTAAAGAAACATTTGCTTTCTAATGTCTTTAAAGTGTTGCTAAATCAACAGCTAATAAGTTGAAGGATAAAATTCCAACATTTCCACCTATACTGTGTATAACCAACAGTGTAGGATGAATAGGCCACAAAATCTACAAGATCTTCTGGCACCAGAAATCTACTGTAGAACTGTGCTTTTTACCACACTTGCTCACTGATCCAGTACCAAAGGTTCTAATCATGTGGCTTTTGCACGATATTGAAACAAATAGGAACAAAAGAAACTCAGCATTTGTTGTTTATTGGTTATATTTGCTGTGTTAATAATAATTAAAAAAAATTACACAGATGGCTCTGAGCGGACATTTCGCACCAACATTTAATGCTTCCAAATTCAGTGTTACAAGTTGTCAATAGAGTAAGAGCAAATTGCTAAGTAAGACATGCTAGCAAGGTAAAGGTTCATCACTATTCTAGTGTGGATAGCGAAGCTGTTTTTCTCCTTCTCACAAGTGCAGTGTAATGACAAACATTTATCTGTCGAATGCAAACTTTAGTGTAATGAGGTTTTCTGTTGAGGACGTACAGTGGTGCTTGAAAGTTTGTGAACCCTTTAGAATCTTCTACATTTCTGCATAAATATGACCTAAAACATCGTCAGATTTTCACACAAGTCCTAAAAGTAGATAAAGAGAACCCAGTTAAACAAATGAGACAAAATTATTATACTTGGTCATTTATTTGAGGAAAATGATCCAATATTACATATCTGTGAGTGGCAAAAGTATGTAAACCTCTAGGATTAACAGTTAATTTGAAGGTGAAATTAGAGTCAGGTGTTTTCAATCAATGGGATGACAATCAGGTGTGAGTGGGCACCCTGTTTTATTTAAAGAACAGGGATCTATCAAAGTCTGATCTTCAGAACACGTTTGTGGAAGTGTATCATAGCATGAACAAAGGAGATTTCTGAGGACCTCAGAAAAAGCGTTGTTGATGCTCATCAGGCTGGAAAAGGTTACAAAACCATCTCTAAAGAGTTTGGACTCCACCAATCCACAGTCAGACAGATTGTGTACAAATGGAGGAAATTCAAGACCATTGTTACCCTCCCCAGGAGTGGTCAACCAACAAAGATCACTCCAAGAGCAAGACGTGTAATAGTCGGTGACGTCACAAAGGACCCCAGGGTAACTTCTGAGCAACTGAAGGCTTCTTTCACATTGGCTAATGTTAATGTTCATGAATTCACCATCAGGAGAACACTGAACAACAATGGTGTGCATGGCAGGGTTGCAAGGAGAAAGCCACTGCTCTCCAAAAAGAACATTGCTGCTCATCTGCAGTTTGCTAAAGATCACGTGGACAAGCCAGGCGGCTAGTGGAAAAATGTTTTGTGGACGGATTGACCAAAATATAACTTTTTGATTTAAATGAGAAGCGTTATGTTTGGAGAAAGGAAAACACTGCATTCCAGCATAAGAAGCTTATCCCATCTGTGAAACATGGTGGTGGTAATATCATGGTTTGGGCCTGTTTTGCTGCATCTGAGTCAGGACAGCTTGCCATCATTGATGGAACAATGAATTCTGAATTTTCCAATGAATTCTAAAGGAAAATGTCAGGACATCTGTCCATGAACTGGATCTCAAGAGAAGGTGGGTCATGCAGCAAGACAACGACCCTAAGCACACAAGCCGTTCTACCAAAGAATGGTTAAAGAAGAATAAAGTTAATGTTTTGGAATGGCCAAGTCAAAGTCCTGACCTTAATCCAATCGAAATGTTGTGGAAGGACCTGAAGCGAGCAGTTCATGTGAGGAAACCCACCAACATCCCAGAGTTGAAGCTGTTCTGTATGGAGGAATGGGCTAAAATTCCTCCAAGCCGGTGTGCAGGACTGATCAACAGCTACTGGAAACGTTTAGTTGCAGTTATTGCTGCACAAGGGGGTCACACCAGATACTGAAAGCAAAGGTTCACATACTTTTGCCACTCAGAGATATGTAATATTGGATCATTTTCCTCAACAAATAAATGACCAAGTATAATATTTTTGTGTCATTTGTTTAACTGGGTTCTCTTTATCTACTTTTAGGACTTTGTGAAAATCTGATGATGTTTTAGGTCATATTTATGCAGAAATACAGAAAATTCTAAAGGGTTCACAAACTTTCAAGCACCACTGTACATTGGGCCTCATTTATGAAACTGAGCATCCACACAAAAAACTTAGCATTCATGAAAATCCCAGACATTCAGAAAAAAAAAACGTTTGTATTCTACTCATGCTTCTGAGTTTTGTAAATTTACACATAAGAACTACATTTAGGCCATGAGGAACCCATGGTCTAATGGTCAGAGAAGTAGCTTTGGGACTAAAAGATAACCGGTTTGATTCCCTGAACCAGCAGGAAATGCTAAAGTTCCATTGAGCAAGGCACCGAATCCCCACTGTCCCCCAGGCTGCTTTGGGTGCATTGTATGTCACTCTGGATAAGAGTGTTTGCTAAATACCAGTAATATAATAACTAATGTCAACCTTGGTTTGATTGGTTTCAACTCATATAATGAATTACCGCAATTTTATATATGGTAGGGATGTGCATCTCCATCACTGAGGCTGATGTTATACACATCTTGATACATTGGCAGCAATCTGATCCAGTAAAGACACACATGAAGTGACTACTATGCGATACAATATGATTGGCCCCTACCGCCATGCTGTGCGAGTCGTCATGATTTGATTCAACTCGATATGATGCAGTGCAAAAGAATATGATGCGATGCAGTTCAAAACAGTAGCTCTTCCTCCTTCATGATAATCTGTGACTTGCCCGGACACGCCTACAACTTGTATAATACTTCGCTGACAGACTTGAGGAGAGTTGGTTACTGACAGCAGTGGAGATGAGAGTGTAATTGAGAAACAGCTTAGAGAGGAGGAATCAATCTAAATGTAAAATTGTTGGTCAGAAATTATTGGTCACATTTGTAAATAATAAAGGCATAGGGCCTCTCCTAATATATATATATATATATATATATATATATATATATATATATATATATATATATAAATCTGATTTTTCTAATGCTAGAAACAATACATCCTGAGTTCATCCCAAATTGTATCCAGTGTACACTGAATCAGGACAATCACATTGTGAACTTTGATGCTGGTGCATCTTTAATATATGCATTATACACTCCCCGGCCACTTTAATAGGAACTAGTTCTTGATTCTAACGCTACGTTCACACTGCAAGGCTTAATGCTCAATTCCGATTTTTTTGTGAAATCCGATTTTTTTGTGAGGTCGTTCACATTAACAAATATATGCGACTTGTATGTGATCCTCAGTATGAACGAAAAGCGACCTAAAAGTGTTCCGCATGCGCACTGCAGGATACGACGACGTCACACGCAGTGAGCATGGCCAGTGTTTACGGAAGTAAAACCGCCCGGTTGCGGTATGACTCATCCAATCTAGCTTGAATAGCTGCATCCCCCCAAATGGAAATCAGCTCCCTAACCTCTGCGTCCTTCCATTGAGAAGATTCAGAACCTTCACAGCCCGAAGCGTCCCTCGCATTGATGTCATGCGCAGGGGCGCAGATACGTTTTTTGAACTGGGGGGGACAAAAAACTGGGGGGGGACAAAGCTGCCAGCAAACCAACCCCAACATGCCTGTCAAACTTGTTGTTAGTAACCATAGCAACCAAGCTCGAGCTCACAACCTGTGCAGTCTGCGCAGCTCAACCAACCGAATATCAGTCTTTGTTTTGTTTTATGTGAGTTGTTGCAACTATATGTATACACTGCTGTGCACCTCAATAAACCGAATGGTAATTAGTCTTTTGATTTTTCCGTGAGGTTTGCCTTATGCAAAGAAAGACAGCATAGACGTTTTTTCCTCCCTATAAGTAGGGGGGACCGAACGAGGTGAATTTAAATATGACTCGTCCCACCTTCTATCTGCGCCCGTGATTATGCGCCATGTTGTTGTAACTTTTTTGAAAGACACGCCGCCTACTTCAGCGCAGAATAGTGACGTTTGTGGCTTGTTGATGACGTGTAAGTCGGATGAATGCGACCTGGCAGTTCAGACTGAAGTCGCATATGAAAAGAGCGGATAGGAATCGGAATTAGCACCACATATCCAAACGGCCTGGGTCGGATTTGAAAAAATCGGATCTGTGTCGTTCATATTGTCAATAAAAGATCGGATACAGGTCACATATGGGCGAAAAGATCGGATTTGAGTCACTTCAGCCTGCAGTGTGAACGTAGCCAAAGATTCCTGTTCTTGGCTGGCAGGACTGAAACCCAATGTGGTCTTTTGCTGTTGCATGCTGAGATGCTTTTCTGCTCACCACGTTTGTAAAGAGTGATTATATGAGTTACTCTATCCTTCCTGGCACCTTGAACCAGTCTGCCCATTTTCCTCTGACCTCTCTTATCAACAAGGCGTTTGTTTCCACGCACAGAACTGCCGCTCATTGGGGGGCGTCGTGGCTCAGGTGGTTAAGGCACCGTGCCATGAATGCGGGCGACCCGGGTTCGATTCCGGCCCGAGGTCATTTCCCGATCCCTTCCCGTCTCTCTCTCTCTCCAGCTCGTTTCCTGTCTCTGCACTGTCCTATCCAATAAAGGTGCAAAAAGCCCAAAAAAATATCTAAAAAAAGAACTGTCTCTCACTCAGTGTTTTTTGGTTTTTCGCACCATTCTGTGTAAACTCTAGAGACTGTTGTGTGTGAAAACCCCAGGAGATCAGCAGTTTCTGAAATACTTAAACCAGTCCATCTGGCTCAAACCAACACCCACAGTGCCCAGAGCATTTTTTAAGGATTTTCCACTAGGAGACCAACTGGTCTGGGCAATACAATCACAGGCCCCAGAGTCCATGCGGCTGCACCGCTGCGACATATTCTGTGATGCAAAATGGTTCACCAATCACCATACAGACAAACACACTACAGTGACTACACAGCTATCAAGAGCAATTACCAAGCACAAATGTTATGTCAAAGACACTCAAAGTTACACAGTAATGACATCAGATTCTGACATCAGCCATCTCAGTAACCAAATTTTAGTTTTGTTTTTCTTAACCAACATGATCTTGTGTGTATATCTTATAACATACAACCCCGATTCCAAAAAAGTTGGGACAAAGTACAAATTGTAAATAAAAACGGAATGCAATAATTTACAAATCTCAAAAACTGATATTGTATTCACAATAGAACATAGAAAACATATCAAATGTCGAAAGTGAGACATTTTGAAATTTCATGCCAAATATTGGCTCATTTGAAATTTCCTGACAGCAACACATCTCAAAAAAGTTGGGACAGGGGCAATAAGAGGCTGGAAAAGTTAAAGGTACAAAAAAGGAACAGCTGGAGGACCAAATTGCAACTCATTAGGTCAATTGGCAATAGGTCATTAACATGACTGGGTATAAAAAGAGCATCTTGGAGTGGCAGCGGCTCTCAGAAGTAAAGATGGGAAGAGGATCACCAATCTCCCTAATTCTGCGCCGACAAATAGTGGAGCAATATCAGAAAGGAGTTGACAGTGTAAAATTGCAAAGAGTTTGAACATATCATCATCTACAGTGCATAATATCCTCAAAAGATTCAGAGAATCTGGAAGAATCTCTGTGTGTAAGGGTCAAGGCCGGAAAACCATACTGGGTGCCCGTGATCTTCGGGCCCTTAGACGGCACTGCATCACATACAGGCATGCTTCTGTATTGGAAATCACAAAATGGGCTCAAGAATATTTCCAGAGAACATTATCTGTGAATACAATTCACCGTGCCATCCGCCGTTGCCAGCTAAAACTCTATAGTTCAAAGAAGAAGCCGTATCTAAACATGATCCAGAAGTGCAGACGTCTTCTCTGGGCCAAGGCTCATTTAAAATGGACTGTGGCAAAGTGGAAAACTGTTCTGTGGTCAGACGAATCAAAATTTGAACTTCTTTATGGAAATCAGGGACGCCGTGTCATTCGGACTAAAGAGGAGAAGGACGACCCAAGTTGTTATCAGCGCTCAGTTCAGAAGCCTGCATCTCTGATGGTATGGGGTTGCATTAATGCGTGTGGCATGGGCAGCTTACACATCTGGAAAGACACCATCAATGCTGAAAGGTATATCCAGGTTCTAGAGCAACATATGCTCCCATCCAGACGACGTCTCTTTCAGGGAAGACCTTGCATTTTCCAACATGACAATGCCAAACCACATACCGCATCAATTACAGCATCATGGCTGCGTAGAAGAAGGGTCCGGGTACTGAACTGGCCAGCCTGCAGTCCAGATCTTTCACCCATAGAAAACATTTGGCGCATCATAAAACGGAAGATACGACAAAAAAGACCTAAGACAGTTGAGCAACTAGAATCCTACATTAGACAAGAATGGGTTAACATTCCTATCCCTAAACTTGAGCAACTTGTCTCCTCAGTCCCCAGACGTTTACAGACTGTTGTAAAGAGAAAAGGGGATGTCTCACAGTGGTAAACATGGCCTTGTCCCAACTTTTTTGAGATGTGTTGTTGTCATGAAATTTAAAATCACCTAATTTTTCTCTTTAAATGATACATTTTCTCAGTTTAAACATTTGATATGTCATCTATGTTCTTATTCTGAATAAAATATGGAATTTTGAAACTTCCACATCATTGCATTCCGTTTTTATTTACAATTTGTACTTTGTCCCAACTTTTTTGGAATCGGGGTTGTAGATCTTCGTTTTCCTTGTTAAATGTATACTTACATGGTACTTGGTTAATTAATTGCAACTGATTGAACCAAATGATAAGACATAACTTGGTTTAAAATTTGGTCTCCCAGTGAAGCTGGTTTGGCATTGACTAGGAGACCAAATCTGGCCACTGACTATGTTAAAAAATGCTCTGACAGTGCCACAGTGAAAGAAAGTCACACTTTGAGATCATCATTTTTCCCATTCTGATGTTTGAAGTGAACATTAACTGAAGCTCTTGACTTGTAGCTGCATGATTTTATGCATTGCGCTGCTGTCAAGGGATCGGCTGATTAGAGAACTGCAGAAAACAAATATACTCCTAATAAAGTGGCCAGTGAGTGGATGAGTGTACACCCAAGTTTAAACTTCATATTTTTATGATGTGTACAGCCTTTAGCAGACACTTCTGCCTTTCAGCTTATACTCTCATCATTCAACTGAAGTCAAAACATCTTCCCACTCCTGCTTTTCAGCCTTTGCTCTTATTGTTCATTTTGTGCTCCCAGCTGTCTGTGCGCTGAACTTTTATGGAGTTTTGTGGGTGTCACTACATGCAATTGAGCTGTGTCAGGAATGTGCTTTGCACTTTATGGGTGATCAACATGCACACAAGAACAAAGAAAATCCTTTCAGAAACTTTTGTAAATCCAGCAGAAAATTTTTGTTTGGTTTGGCTTGCACAAATATTTACACACAGCCTAACTAAAAGACTGATAAATGAGGCCCAATGTGTGTAAAATGATTGGAACAAATAGACACATTTGTTGAAATTACATGAGATCTGGTTCTGATCCAGGACCATTTGGGATTAAATAATAACCAAATGAGTTGCATGGAAGTCAAAAAACAAAAAGTATTATGATTTTGATTGCATTTTTTTTCCACTTGCAAGCAGTTTTTTGTTCTCCCCCACAGAATATTCTGTTTTGTTAATGCTGTGTCATTACTGTCAGGCACAGTACTGAGCCATTTTATTTCTCAACCTGCGCAAAAGTATTATTTTTCAAAAACATCCCAACAAACATTCAGTTTACAGCACGAATGAATAGAATTATCATATGGCCTGAAACCTGTGGAGGGTTTTTTTTTTTCTGTCATATTTTTGTGAGCAGTTGAAATAAGAAATAGTCATGGGGCAAATTTATTGTCGTTTTACTGCTGAATAAAATTTATAAGCTCTCCATCAGTGAACCTTTTCTTCAGTAGTTTCAGTACAGCTAATATATGAACTTCTTCTAGTTCACTCATTTCCTGTCCTGCTAAAATGTCACTTTCAATTATTGTGTCTCAATGAATTATTGTATAGAAAGGATACTATGAAAGAGCCATTACCTAACAAAATTATTTTAGGGAAAGGCCTTATCCTTTCTCATCTTCATCTCAGTTGTGACTGGCTGGGCACCGATCGCATTGTGGTCATATGGTGTCGAGTTTAATACACAAAATAACAGCCAGAGTACCAAATAATGGAAAGACCAGGAAAAGCAGGGATCGTATTTGGGCTACTTTGATGCATCTGACCAAAATCTGATTTGAAAGCAATGTACACTTTCTATTATTCATGTTAATATTAGTGCTAGTGTGTTTTTGCTATAATCCACGTTTTTAACTGCAGATATGTTTTCAGACCTGGAAAAAGAAGTTCTCTGGGAATGGATTCAGTTTAAACCTCTCAGAGGAGAACTGATTTTTTCAGAACTCAGAGCATTTATTTATTCATTTGGAAGTAATTTTGTAATAATCATAAAGTGCCCGAGGCAATGTGCTATGAGGTGTCCTTTCTCTCCATCTGGATGGTTTTGGCTTCTGAGGAAGCCAAAAAGGTCTTTGACCCACACTGGCCACTTGTTCATTTTCACTGTGGTTCTGATTTTCTTGAAGCCTCTCCATTAGGAGTTGTTTAAAATAGATACTGTTGCAGTCAAAAGGGAAATAAATCCACCTTGAGGACAAAAAAAATGACCCCAACTGATCCATCCAAATGGTATTTCTATTATTTCTAATCAGTGAGTGTGACAGCTTACATCACATTTAGGAATCACTTTTAGCTAAGTGATTTACAGTTGAAGCAAAATCTAAAAATTAAAAATTAAAAATAAAACAAAATAAAAAACACACACTTTAAGGTCTTGCTCATTTTCCTAACAGCAGCTCTTTTGGGATTTGAAATCACAACCTTCTGGTCACTTCTGGAAAACCAAATCTTAGAGAAAAATATCCACTCTGAATGACTTGCATATTAATCTTTATAATTAACACGTAATCTTCAACAGCATCCAGGATTTATTTTATATTGAAAACTAAGTTGACTCAGCTTTAGCTTAATTCTTTCATCATGGTTTATTTTCTCTTTGGTTACCTCCATTACCCACAGTTCCATTTGACTTACCTGGAGATAGCAGTGTCAGTAGGATTCATTGGTACCTAAAGAGAGCAGTGCAGCAGCACTTTATTCCTTTCATCTGTCCAGCTCTCTCACCTCCTCATCTGTACACTCTGCCGAAACAAATCAACTTCCAAAGCTTCAGCTTTCATGCTAAAACCAGCATCAACACCATCATGTAGATAGTGAACCAGATGAGTCTCTGCCATGACTCTGCCTCTGTAGCTGCATTGCATTCTGGGACATTTAGTCCAGCATTTGCACCAACATCTCCACTGCTCACTTTTTACACTGGATTTCTCGTTAATATGACTTGCTGGATGGAACATGGCGAGTGAGAATAAAAGTTTTGCTTTGTTGTTTTTCGGAGCTAACAGAAAAACTTGTATTTATGATTGTTGATTTTTTTTCCTACATTTTGCCATTGCGACTCTTGCTAGCAATAACAGTGTTCCTCTGTGATGTCAACATGACACACAGCGTCTCATAGGAATAATGAAAATATACCACCAACCAACAAATTAGCACCAGAATCACTAAATATGTCACAAAAACAGGATATCAATATCAATAGATTTTCAAAATATTTCAGGATGGATAGTTCCTTGCTAAACCTAATGTTGTAATGTCATTACCAGGATTTATGAGGTCTTTTTTTTGTGGTGAATCTAACTATCATATGCATGTGTGTCTTCAGAGACGTGTGCAGTGAATAACGGAGGATGCGACAGCACGTGTCACGATGCTCTGACAGGGGTGCGCTGCAGCTGTCCAGTCGGATTCACTCTCCAGCCTGACCGTAAGACCTGCAAAGGTAATGCACAGATACACACACACACACACACACACACACTTACTTCCCCAAACTCATGCACGCAACATGGTCACATGTTGGGGTTTTTAAATATGGCTTAAGAAGGAGCAGAAAGAAACAATGGCAGCAGCCAAAAGAAGAAGAAGAACAACAACAACAACCAAGAACAAGAAACAAATTGCTTGCAGCCATGGCAGAACAAGATAGGAGCACGCCGCTTCACGCCCAAGGGACTTATTTTGTCCAGATGATGACAATCACTTTCAGAGACGGACGCCTCATTTAGAGAGATGAGTCACTCTTAATCAGAGCCATCTTTGCAGATTCAAAGCCAATCAGAAATGGCAGATGATAAATCAAGCTCTTCATGCTAGAAAGCTTATTCCCGATGAACCACTACTTTTGAGGCGCAGACTGGTATTAAAATATCCGTCCTGTTCTGAAATGTTCCAGAACCCTGGCACTAGTGGTCATGTGGCAGATTCAAATCAAAGAACACATATACAGTGTGTTCAAAAAAAGGGGAAAGATTGGGATATTGGTATCTTATTTTAATTTGAACATTATATCATGAGATTTTTAAATACTTTGACACTGAAAGATTTGTTACATTTTAATATAAATTTCTAGAAAGATGGCTTGTATACAGTCAGTGTAAATGCTTGGTGACAGTGGAAACAAGATATAACCTTCCAGAATATATTGACATTTTCCTCAGATATGTTGGTGAACTACGAAAAAACAATTCCTTATGACTATACTTCCACTGTATTTACACTTAGAATTCATGGATTCCAGCATTTTGCAAAATGTCCATAGTGTCTCAACTCAAGAACGTGCAGCTGTTAAATCCTCTCATACAGTGGTGCTTGAAAGTTTGTGAACCCTTTAGAATTTTCTATATTTCTGCATAAATATGACCTAAAACATCATCAGATTTTCACACAAGTCCTAAAAGTAGATAAAGAGAACCCAGTTAAACAAATGACACAAAAATATTATACTTGGTCATTTATTTGTTGAGGAAAATGATCCAATATTACATATCTGTGAGTGGCAAAAGTATGTGAACCTTTGCTTTCAGTATCTGGTGTGACCCCCTTGTGCAGCAATAACTGCAACTAAACGTTTCCAGTAGCTGTTGATCAGTCCTGCACACCGGCTTGGAGGAATTTTAGCCCATTCCTCCATACAGAACAGCATCAACTCTGGGATGTTGGTGGGTTTCTTCACACGAACCGCTCGCTTCAGGTCCTTCCACAACATTTCAATTGGATTAAGGTCAGGACTTTGACTTGGCCATTCCAAAACATTAACTTTATTCTTCTTTAACCATTCTTTGGTAGAACGACTTGTGTGCTTAGGATCATTGTCTTGCTGCATGACCCACCTTCTCTTGAGATTCAGTTCATGGACAGATGTCCTGACATTTTCCTTTAGAATTCGTTGGAAAATTCAGAATTCATTGTTCCATCAATGATGGCAAGCCGTCCTGGCCCAGATGCGGCAAAACAGGCCCAAACCATGATACTACCACCACCATGTTTCACAGATGGGATAAGGTTCTTATGCTGGAATGCAGTGTTTTCCTTTCTCCAAACATAACGCTTCTCATTTAAACCAAAAAGTGCTATTTTGGTCTCATCCGTCCACAAAACATTTTTCCACTAGCCGCCTGGCTTGTCCACATGATCTTTAGCAAACTGCAGATGAGCAGCAATGTTCTTTTTGGAGAGCAGTGGCTTTCTCCTTGCAACCCTGCCATGCACACCACTGTTGTTCAGTGTTCTCCTGATGGTGGACTCATGAACATTAACATTAGTCAATGTGAGAGAGGCCTTCAGTTACTCAGAAGTTACCCTGGGGTCCTTTGTGACCTCGCCGGCTATTACACGCCTTGCTCTTGGAGTGATCTTTGGCTACATCCACACGACAACGGCAACGAGATTTTTTTTAAAATATCGCGTCCACATGGGCAACGGATCAGTAAAATATCAGGTACATATGGCAACGCAACGCTTGCTGAAAACAATGCAATACACATGCCACACCTGTACATGCGCTGTAAGACGGTCCCATCGGAGACACCAGAACAATAGAAGAAGTAGACGCATGCGCATAAACTACTTCTTCTGTACCATCAGCCACATAAAGTTTTGATTATTAATCAGTAGCGTAAAATGAAAGACGCGGAAAGAGGAATGAATGGGGGTAGATGGAAGCCGGTATGCCAACATTCTGATATCCTCCAGAATTCTTTAATGGTCCGGAATAAATTGAATGCTACATGTTGATGGATTACTTTGTTCTTCTACGCCCTTTTTGAGGAATGTATTGTCGGATTTAAACCAACATCTGAAGAGGTGAGATCGCTCCTTTTTTCCCTATTTTTGCTGGCGGGATTGTTTTTGTTTTTGGAAAGCAGTGAAAATATTTTGTAAGCGCGTTTCATGAACCAAGTTATAGGATTTGTTGAAAACTCGCATCGAGTTCGTTACACTTCTACTCAGCGTGAAGCACTGACAGTCATGTGGTTGTGATGTCATCGTAAACAAATCCATTCTACTCATCCAGACGACTTCGCAACGGACCCGTTGCCAGTTTTTTCCACTCTGGAACCCGTTCTCAAAAGATTTCGTTTTGGGGCACCCAAAATGCCGGTGCCGTGTGGACGCCAGGCTGAAACGATAAACAATTTTATCAGATTCACCTGAATCCGTTGCCGTGTGGACAGGGCCTTTGTTGGTCGACCACTCCTGGGGAGGGTAACAATGATCTTGAATTTCCTCCATTTGTATACAGTCTGTCTGACTGTGGATTGGTGGAGTCCAAACTCTTTAGAGATGGTTTTGTAACCTTTTCCAGCCTGATGAGCACCAACAACGCTTTTTCTGCGGTCCTGAAAATCTGATAATGTTTTAGCTCATATTTATGCAGAAATATAGAAAATTTTAAAGGGTTCACAAATTTTCAAGGACCACTGTAAAGCTAGACAGCCTTTCGATTTCATAAAATCGGTGAAATTTAGTTCCCTCTGAAATTTGGTCATTGTGATATCTGTTTATTTCTACAATATCTCACAAAATATCAGGTCATTCTTTGGCTGGGAGGTTATTTAATTTGAGGGGATTCCCGAGCAAATAATGTGCATGAAATCGCTCGTTTCGTGCAGTCAAACAGACAGAGGAAGTCCAGTTTACCTTTGACCGTGCACTGACAGTTACATCATTCTGTTGCTAAACAAACAACTGATCACACCGAGGTGCTCACTGACCGCCGATATTTATTAGTTTGGCCCTGCGTTTCCTTTCTTTCGCACATAACATCTTTTTTTCTTGCTTTCCATTACTGTAGTCAGTCTTTCCAGTTTCATTCGCACACTCACATCCTCCTATTTCAAATTTGTATCCCACAATGCCTTGCGTGAACAGGGAAAGCCCACCGCATAGTATCTTGAATTGTGTCATGGTGATGCAGGAAAAAATAGCAGAGAATTTAGGGCCACGTGGCCCTAAATTCATTAATTGTTCTATTTAAAAAACTAATAAAATTGGAAGTCTGTGATTCGAATTCAGTAACTTCCGGTCCATTAAACAAAAATAATTGGGTGTCAGGGAAAATTCTTTTTATGACCTAAACTTGAAAAATCTGAAAAGCAGTCTACCTTTAAAGATGCATCTCCATTTTCTTTCTAGAAATTCTAGAACTGTGTTTTGTTTTTTCAGCATTTTGTTTGTTATTGTTTTTTTCCTTTACATTTCCAACATTCTTGAATCTTGAATCGATTCCAGATATCGACGAGTGCCGCATGAGTAACGGCAGCTGTGACCAGATTTGCCGGAACACAGTAGGAAGTTTCGAGTGTAGCTGCAGGAAGGGCTACAAGCTGCTCACCAATGAGAGGACCTGTCAAGGTAGGAACACACTTTGCTATGGAATTCTGGTCATTTTCCATGTAGTCCTCAAAGTATGTTTACATATGCAAGCGACAAAGCAACAGCTGACCATTTGTTTTCTATGTATGTGCACAAGAAGGCACTGCAATTTCAGTGACATTTCTCAATTTTCTCAATTCTGTGCAATTTAGCTATGACTCAGTAAGGTGACCAGTCCCAATAACTGGCTTAGATGATCAGTTGGACCAATCATATGGCGCGTGTGGTCCAAATGTTCTTCAGTTCTCCATTCCCAACTTTAGTTCCTACCCACAATTACTGTGTGATGCTAAAAATGGAAGAAATATTCATAATCATGGTTTCATTTTGTCATGTCAAGACCTTTCATTAAATGTATACAGCGTATATAGAAACTTGGAAGGAAGTGGTAGAGACTGATGGTGCTTCTGGTGAGTGTATATAGATAGTACATTTAGCTTGCTTTGCTAAACTACCAACAAAGCTAGTCCGAAACCAAGAAAAGTCACAAATAAATACAACAACTAATTTTATACACTGAATGGTGTGTTATTTAATTTGTCTTTGACTAGTTATCTTTAGGGGTGGCATGGTGGTGCAGTGGTTAGCACTGTCACCTCACTGTGAGAAGGTTCTGGGTTTGAACCTTGCAGTCGATTGGGACCTTTCAGTGTGGAGTTTGCATGTTCTCTCCATGCCTGTGTTGGTTTCCTCCAGGTGCTCCGATTTCCTCCGACAGTCCAAAGACATGTGGATTAGGTCAACGGGCTATTCTAAATTGCCCATAGGTGTGACTATGAGTGTTCGTCTCTGTGTTAGCCCTGTGATAGATTGGTGACCTGCCCTGGGCGAACCCCACCTCTTGTCTGAAGTAAGTTGGGATTGGCTCCAGGTTCCTCCACAACTCTAATGGATATGCATTATAGATAGTGGATGGATCATTACTAGCTATAGTAGCAGTTGCTACACATCAACAAGAGACAAACTACAAATGACTAGCATGAACATAAGGTCAGGATCCTCTCCTCCATTTACATCCTTATAACCTTATTGAGTTATCCTCATTATTTGTGAAGCCAAGGTGTGGCTATACAATGCGTCTTGTGACCCAGTTCACCCCACACATCAGTAAATTGAACCAGAGTTAATGGCATAGTCAGCACACTCCACTACCCCATTCCTCCTGCCGTACATACAAATTGAGGTACTTCAGAAGTGAGAATCTTTCCCTGGCTTGGTGCCATGACAGTGATGGAATAAATGCTCGGTAGGAGAGCAGGAACTCGGCCACTGAGCAAACAGAGGATCACGCTGGGTCATGCTGAGCCGAGCTGAATTGCAGGTGTTGGGAATTAGAGCGAGCGATCTTCTCCACCTCCCCCAGCACACACATCTGGAGGCCTCAGGAGAGCAAAAAGCAAATAGAAAGCCTTCAGAGTGAGAAAAGCGAATGGAAATAAAAGGAGGAGGAAGAAGGAAGGGCAAAAGAGAAGAACAGAGCAGAGGACATGTTTTGCCTTTCATTTTGTCCTTTTGTGTGGTCGTCAGTAAGCATATTGAGATAATCAAGAACTTTGGTATACTCAGGCTTGGCGTTCCAACAGTGTTGTTTCTGTTTTCTTTCACCCATTCTCTCTGTCGTTCTTTCCTTTGTTGTTTGATTTCCTCATTTGCTTTCCCTCGATTGCTCCCCGTATATCATGGCATGGATTTTTGTTGGGTTTGATTCATTTTAAGACCTCAGTTTAGGAGTTGTTTGTTAGCATTGATGCCTTCCTACAGAGTATAGCTCAGCTAAAACCAAGCTGCCAATCACACCAACCACACACTGATTTAAAAGTGAGCCATCTAACTGCTGTGTGGAATATTCCTGTCAAACTGGAGAGAAAAGTAGCCACAAACTCTTCCTGATTTTCCTTCCTGTCTTCTTGTATATACTTTTGCACAGAACTTGGTCACACTGTGGAAGATTTGGGGGAATTAATTTAACCAGAAGTTGCAGTCTCAGATTGATAGTTGGCTTACTTTATTTACAGTCATTTGCTACTATGCGTTTATGATCTCCAGAAGTAGTGACTGCAAAACCCCGACATCCTTTTCCCCATATCAGACCTATCATTTAGACCCAGCATTTATGCTCCACCCAGACTTTGCTCCATGACCTGTGGTTGTTTTCTTTCCCCACTCCCCACCAGGCCATGGGTGAGATTGTGGGAACATTGTCAGCACTTTAACCAAGCTGATGGATATTGCCTTATTACACTTCTATGAAACCTGCTGCTTTCTTCAAATCGAACAGGGTATGATTTGGGGGGAAGGGAGGGTTCCACATGGGTTCTTTGGATTCGTAATGGTTCCAGTTTTCTAAACATTTTCTACTTGAGTCTTTTTTCCCCTGAAAGGGTTATACATAGAACCTTTAAGCCATTCCAGAAAGTAGTCTCAGAAAAATAAAGGTACTAAACTGTATCTTTGTTACTGGGTGGTACACTTAAGCATACACCTTGGCACCTTTAGTATGTGTCTTTTACCTAGAGCGATGCATATAGTGTGCCTTTTAACTTTATTGTAGAAGGCATTTACAGTCCAATTTTGTGCCTTAAATCTTACTCTCCATACATGTTTCCAAGTGAAAGATGCATATTAAAAGGTACAAAATATAAGGGTACTACCCCAGCAACTAGTTAACTAGGTATAGTTTTGTACCCTTTTTTCCCCGAGAGTGCTTTCAGAGGGCAGTAAGAGTACCCTTCCACTTTATGAAAAGGATTCAAGTTGAAACTTTTTTGGGGATGCTAAAACCATATGCATCCAAAGAACCCTTCAGGAGCATTCCTTAAATCATATACAGAGCCATTTAAAAAAACAAACAAACACCCTGCTAAACTGTTCTAGGATAATTACAGTGAGTAAGATTTACATTGGTAGATGGGAGATTTTTTTCTTAGATTCTTTTCAAGGATCACCTAAGCAGAGTGTAATTCATGGTACGGTATGGCAGTATGTAAGTTTATGGCAAGGGGTCTTAGGAGGGGGTGTGTGCAAAGTTTTGTATGCTGTTGTTATCATAGGGAAGAGGTAGGTGTGGGCTGTCAGGGAAAAACTCTTATCTTTATCCTGTTCTCCACACAATGCTTCTTAAGTGCACCCTAAGGTGAGAGGTCAAACAAATTGCTTAGCTCAGCAGTTTTCATCTACACTGCTGCATTACTGGTGATTTCCCTGTTCTCACACACCTAATTCAATTCATCTGGCCCTGATATTATTAGACCTATATTTGTATCAGGTATCTCATTAAAAGCTATCTGAAAGATTAGTTGGTTTTCTCTTTAGGGAACTCAATAAAATCTACAGAAGGTTGATAAATTAAAGCAAAACCTGGTGGTGCTGTGGGCACCATTTATTTTGCTGGTTTGGGTCCACTTCTCTTGTCCCCTTTTATGGAAACATCACTGCAAATCAATACAACATTCTTTTGACTGATGATCTACCTAATTTAATACTGTTCCAAAATCTCCCATAAGTGTTTGACAGTGCTTGTCAACACTATCATCAAAACACCAACTGAGGGAATATGTGAGGGAAGGATGGTGCTCATCTCTTCCAGTACATTTCCAGTACAGAGAATCAAAGCCAAGGTGCACCACCGTTGCTCTGGTGCCTTTTTATGGCCCAACACCTTATGAAGGCACTTTTATGTTGGATTTCCTTTCATTTACCACTTGTTCCTCTCTAAAGGTTACAAGCAGAGATCCTTTAGAAAGTTAGAACCATTTACCACCCAAAGAACTCAAGTTCCAATACAGGAATTGATGCCCACTGCTTTAGTGATCAGGGTCTGTTGTTGTCAGAAATAATTACTGGTACTTGTTAGTAATCATGTCTGAAGGTTCAGTTTATGCACAGAAAATGCTAAATCTTAGCATACATTTGGTTTGACCTGTGGGGGAAATCTTTTGGAGAGGGTTCCATGTATAACTCCTTCTGGACGCAAAGGGTGATGAGATCCTTTGAGGAATTTTTTTGAGGAATTTTTAAGCACAAAGTAAGCTCATAATTAGCAAACAACTCACAGTATGAGTTTTGCTTATGTGGCTAATGATCTTGCTTGGATTAACACTGCTATAAACCAATATTTATACTGGAAGAAGAGGAGAAAGGTGTTTTAGTCAAGTACTTGTAAAAAGGTCATTCTTTCCTTTAGAAGAGCTACCTGAACTCTTTGTCACACACTTGACCTTTTGATAATCCTCTGAGAGCAAAGTGAATGCCTCAGCCTAAACAGAGATGGCTTTTGAGCTCTGAATGCTCTCTAAAGCCGGGTGGAACGTGTAAACAGAATTTTTGCTTTATCTGGTGTTGACCGTCCCCCTGGTTTCCTGGCCATCATCAACCCTCAGCTTCAATCAATCAGGATGGGGCTTGTCCTTCACCACCTTACTGAGGATCTGGACACATTCCTTAGCCATTGCTAAACCTCCCCCGCACCATCCTTAGCAGGCCATTCAGACTTGCCCCTTATCTGATTGTGCCCTTGTATCCCTTAAGAGAGGCTGATAGAGCCCATATCTCTGCTCTGTAAGCAGACTAGTTGTTAGCTTTTTTTCTCAGATGGCTATTGTTTCAAATTGGCAGTGGCTAAGATTAGCAGTGAACAAAGTTAGCATCATGGGTGCTAGGGTACCATGATGAAATTCTTTCTCTGTGGAATCTTTCTTCCTCAACCTTGTTGATGATTCCTCGGACCCACTCAGTTTGTTGCCAAATCTCATATCTATGTTCTCAAACTTAACTGTGCTAGCTAGCACGTACACAGGCCTACTGCCACCTACCCCGCACACACCCACATTTTTCCACTCTTTCCCAAAACAAGAGGCCCTTCGTAATGATACAAGACCTTCGCAATTTTTTTTATTTTATTTTTTTACTTTTCAAGGGTTATGAAGATATCGTGCTGCATAGACATGACCCACACCCACAAGACCCACACAATTAACAGATCCACTGGAAAGGAATGGAATGGAATGGAATGTGGTTTGGAAACATTGAAATCAAGTGAACATTTGGCCTGCTGGGCTACAGGATTTTGGAGGAGTATTTGAGGATGATTGATGCATCTTGAGGGTCAGAAAGCGAGCATCTGGGTCCACTGGGTGTGGAAACCTGTCAGTGGTACCCTGCTGTCCTTCTGAACCTGTGCCGGTCTCTGTGGGGGAAACAAAGACCAGGCTCACTTAATGAATCTGCCAACAGCTCATAAACCATTTCTGATGAAGCTTGAGAGATCTGGGCTGGGAAAAAATGGGGAAAAAAGAGTGTTATATAACACATGCAGTTTGGTCTAGACGGCATAATGCTGAATAGCAGAAAGAATGAACTGTATAATGTCGTATAATTGTCCAAAATCAAGTCAACTTTTGTAAGCACCAGTACCTGAATGCTATAGTATTGGTTGTTTAAAGCTAACTGCTTGGGAAAGCCATGGCCTAATGGTTAGAGAAGCAACTTTGGGGACCAAAAGGTCACTGATTCAATTCCCTGGACCAGGAGGAATGGCTGAAGTGCCCTTGAGCAAGGCACCGAACCCCCAGCTGCCCCCCAGGCTGCTCTGGGTATGTTGTACATCACTCTGGATAAGAGCATCTGCTAAATGCCTGTAATGTAATGCTTGCTAATGTTACAGGTTGGGTTTGCTGTGTTACACTAACCAATCATTTTCATATTTGAGCTTTCAATCAATTAGAAACCCTGGCTTTGGTAATAGGTTGCTATGTGAATAATGCTGCAAGGGACAGATATGTTTAGGGATGCTTGTATACACAAATATTTGAGGGTCATAGATTTTCTTTCCCAAGTTATGATGGCCCATCACTTACATAACCAAGTTCATCTGCTTGAATGGCTAATCTTTATATAATGTTTAATAAGCCTACATTACTTGCCCCAAGCCACTTCCGCAAAGTACACTTGTGTTACCTGGGACTTCCATATGAGATGAGCTGACTTTATTACTTGACAGCATTTCAGTCTACCATCAGTGTCATCCTATCAACAACATGTCTAGCATGATGAAAGCACAACTAGTAGCTAACCCACAAATAGGCTTAACTATTGTATTGGAAAGTGCCAATTCTGCCCATAAATGCTGTCTATCTCGGCAAGCTCCTTTCAAATAGATCAAGGGTAGTGATGGTAACAATAATGTTCATGATTAAGATATTGTATCATCTAACCAAATATCAGCACAGCCACTGTGGAGGGCATCAACGACCAAAGTGACTGAGAAGTGATGAAGAATACAATCAAGTGGACGGTTAAGAGCTTTTCTTGCTTAGTGGCCCAATAGCAGCTCACCACACAGGCCAACCTTCCAGTCACTGGGGCTCAATCTTAACCTCTAAATTAACACTATTTATTATAATTGGCTTTATTTTAAGATACCAGACAGGTGCATTTGTTACTCAGACACTATATATGGACATCTGAAGTGTATCTAGGCTGGCACACTGATCAACACACTGACGTCTAGGCAGTCCCCCCCCCCCCCCCCCGATTGTCTTACTGCACATTAATTTTCCCAGGAGTAAATTTTTTCCATGTGTTCTGAGGAAAAAAAGGACAACTCACTTATTTGGCTTAGCCAAATAAGTGCCTGTAGTATAGACACATTGAACTGTTTTATTAAAAATAATTATACAAATGATTCATCAATGCCACAGATTTTTTAATGGATTATACCCGCACAAGTATCAAATTCTAATCATAAAGATTTATTGATTATTTCGTTTTATTCATATTTTAAACTTGGCTTAACAAATAAGCAATGAAAATCTGAACATAAACCTTGACCTGGATGAATTTTAAATTATTGTGATTTTTTAAAAATAAATTATAACTCTATCTTTCTCTCAACAGACATTGATGAGTGCTCATTTGACCGCGCGTGTGACCACACCTGTGTGAACTCTCCAGGCAGTTTCGAATGTCAGTGTCACAAAGGCTATGTTCTGTATGGAGTTGCTCACTGTGGAGGTAACACATATATATTACATTACTTTTTTTTTCATAAGGAAGATGTTATATAAATCCAATCCCATCCTATCCTAGCTCATCTTGTCCTATACCATTCCCACACCGTCCCATCCTATCCAATCCTGTCCTATTCCTCATCTGTGTTGGTAAACGACATTATAGAGGCTAAACTTTTGTTCCAACACATAAGGACTCAGACTTACCCGAATTTTCAACTGGCTTACTCCAGTCCTTGTCAAGGAATGACCCTCTGCTTCCGGCACGTGACTTTACGTGATTGGAGCAGAGGGTCATTCCTTGCCAAAGACTGGAGTAAGCCAGTTGAAAATTCGGGTAAACCCAAGTCCTTATGTGTTGCAATGAAAATTTAGTCTCTATCCTATTCCTGTCAGTAAACGCAGGTAGATTGGAGGTGGATGTATTTGTAGGAAGAGAGTCTTTATTAGAAAAGAAGCAATAAATAGGCATAAAGTCCAAAACGGCAGGCTGCTAATCAATAACAATGAGCAGGCTTAGGGGCCGGGCAAAGAACAGACAAACTAAACTGGGCTAGACAAGATCAGAAACAAGAGTCAAGAAACCAGGAAGACTATACGATTACAAAGGCTCGGTAATGGTGATCAACAACACAATACTTCGCAAAGTCTAGGTGTGTGCAGCGTCCTTTTACGTGCGTGCTGATTGTGCCTTAATCCAGGCAGGTGTTAGTCATGAGAGGCGCATGCTGTTCAGAAGGCTTGTGAGTGACATTTTGTTGCATGCACTGTTCAGAGCATACGTGAGAGAAAGTCTGTTGTTCACACCTTTGCGCACAGGTGTGACAATTCCATCCCAATCCCATCCAGTCCCATTTCATTCCACCCTGTCTTATCCTGCCCTGTGCTGTCCTATCTGCTGTTAGTCCACAAGAAAAACTAAAGTACTGTTTTGTTTTGTTTTTCCTCACATACCTGAATTAAGTCCTTAATTTAGAGTAGTGTAAATGTGGCTGGAGATTTGGTTTTGCTATGATCATGACTTGATTTGACCCTTTAGGGCTAGTCAGAATATGATTGTGATAGGATAAGGAAAAGGAAATACATACCTAGTAGCAATACTAATATACTGCTACATTAAAGAACTGTTCACGTCAATGTTTTGCCATCCTGACAGAAAGACATGTTGTAGAATGTGACCGCTTCAGGGCAAAGACACATTCCTGCAGTGCAGAACTTGCTGATCCTACACCTTGTGTGTGGCAGGATATCAGGGAAAGTATTCTAAATAAATTATAAGTTGTGGAAGGTTTCTGATTGCCAGTGATGCCACACGCATCCATGACCAGGACTCTAATGCCCTGTTCACACCTAGTATTAACACCTGGTGATCAGGACAGCTGTAAATACATCTATTCAGACCTGACATTCATTTACCCCTTTTCCACCAAATCATTTCCAGGGCTGGTTCAGGGCCGGTGCTGGTGCTGGTTCACAACTCGTTCAACTTGCGAGCCAGCGGAGAACCAGTTTGCTTTTCCATAGCTCGCGGTGCTAAGAGAAGCCACGTCATTACGTCGCTGTATACGTCAGTTACGGCATTGTATACGTCATTACGTCGCTGTATACGTCAGTTACATCGCTACGTTTGCATAAACCTTGGCGCGAATATCGAAGCAAAAACAACACGGAAGAAGCAGCAGCAACAACAATAATAATAATGGATGACTTCACGTTTGTACAGCTGCTGCTTCTCGTCGCTTAAAAATGGCGATCTTTCGCGGTCTTGTTATTGTTGTTGGTCTTAACAACTCCGCCCCCCGGCTGACGTAAGCGGTTCTTTCCTCTGGCCCAGCAGAGAGTTGGTGCTAGCCTGGAACCGGTTTTTCTGGCCCCAGAGCCAGTTCTTTGTCAGTGGAAACAGAAAACCCGGTTCCAAACTAAGCACTGGCCCCGAACCAGCTCTGGAACTGCTTTGGTGGAAAAGGGGCAATTGTGTTGCTACACGTTTCTTGAGTGGCCACTCGTGACCATATCTCACTTTCCTGCTCTATGTGCATATAAACACGTACATCATTTATATTGGCAAAGAACAAATGTGTTGTTGTTTGGTGGGAGGAAACAAAGCACATCCCGTGCCTAGCAGGGTTTACTTTCACCGACATATGCTGGCTTTTATCTGGTATCATATGTAGTTGTTAACTGTAAGTTGGCCTAGTGGTTAGCGTGTCCGCCTCTTGATCAAGAGATCGCGAGTTCTACTCACGGTCGGGTCATACCAAAGACCATCATAAAAATGGTACCTACTGCCATCTGGCAAGGCACGCTGCAATACAGATGCGAGTGGGGAGTAAGGCTCTCGCAGTTACCAGAGGACTAGCCCCCCACTGTAACCCTAGCTATGTAACAGGCGAGAGGCCGAGGGCTACGGAGATTGGCGCCGCCACATGGCGTAGGAAGGACTTTGATATGTAGTTATAAGGCAGATGAAAATATCAACAGCCAAAATAGGAAAATGGCAAGTAAATAAATTCATTAATAGTATATTAAATAGTCTAATATTGTATCTCATCTCATTATCTCTAGCCGCTTTATCCTGTTCTACAGGGACGCAGGCAAGCTGGAGCCTATCCCAGCTGACTATGGGCAAAAGGCGGGGTACACCCTGGACAAGTCGCCAGGTCATCACAGGGCTGACACAGACACCCATTCACACTCACATTCACGGTCAATTTAGAGTCACCAGTTAACCTAACCTGCATGTCTTTGGACTGTGGGGGAAACCGTAGCACCCGGAGGAAACCCACGGACACGGGGAGAACATGCAAGCTCCGCACAGAAAGGCCTTCGTCGGCCACGGGGCTTGAACCCGGACCTTTTTGCTGTGAGGTGACAGCGCTAACCACTACACCACCGTGCCGCCCTCTAATATTGTGTGACCTATAAAATATGTTGCCAAGACAATTTAAATATAAACTCGTACAAAAGTTTGGTTTCGCCTCTACTGTAATGACGGTAAAAGAGTCACTGAATGTTTGGTCATGTGACTAAGCATTGCGTAAGATCAAAAGCCTATAGTGAGCCACATACAGTCCATAGCAACAAGCCCTGTGTTTTTGCTCAACGCCATATCTTAGCACGACTCCAAAATGTCAAAGTGGATTTCCCCTGCGCTAGTTTTTAAAAAAACTTAGGGAGGGTGCAAGTACTGAAGCTGAGGCCAGCAAGACTAAGGAAAAGCATCAAGTTCCGAAAGAAATGGAAGATGCAACAGCCAAAAAAGTGACATACATTTAATGTAGGCTAATGTCTTTATTTAATGAACAATTGCAAGGCTATTTGTTTTATTTCATTGCTGTAGCCTATATGTTCAGTTTGCGAAGAGTTTATATGTGCTGACTACTTATAATAAAATACATTTGTTGGATCATACGTAGCATTTGTGGTTTTTTGCTATTTAAATGTAGGCTATTATACGGCTAGTTAAAACATATATTTGATAGTTGTTCTATGTGGCTGGAATTCTGGAATATTAACAGCCATACTGGGAGTCAAAAAAAAAAAGGTTTTATCATAAACTCTGGTGCCTGGTCTGCCAAAAATTGAAGCATTTAGAATGTTGTTGTTGGTGCCTGTTGTCACACTTTAATATGATGCCATTGGCACACGAATGAGTATGTACTTTTGCTTACGTGGTGGACGTCAGTTGAGTAGGCGGTCCTTCAGTGTGGCTCAGGACACATTCACATACACAGTGCTAAAAGAATGTCACCATAGGTGGCCCAGACCATCTCTAAATGTGGACTGAGTGATCAGATCCCAATACGCTTTCGACCCGCTGAAACAATTTGGGGATGAAAGAAGATTCTCTGGTGCCTGATCACCCAGGGCGAGGGTTAATACCAGGTGTGAACAGGACCTAGGAGCATCTAAGTGCACAATAGTAAATTTGGGAAAAATAAAAAGAAATGAGTAGTTATTGTATATTAATACAATAGCATACACTCCCCGGCCACTTTAATAGGAAATTGTCAGATGCCTGTTCTTGGCTGGCACGAGTGGAACCCAATGTGGTCTTCTGCTGTTGCATGCTGAGATGCTTTTCTGCTCACCACGGTTGTAAAGAGTTACTATGAGTTACTATATCCTTCCTGGCAGCTTGAGCCAATCTGCCCATTTTCCTCCAACCTCTCTTTATCAACAAGGCGTTTCCACCCACAGAACTGTCGTTCACTCAATGGTTTTTTTTGTTTTTTGTACCATTCTGTGTAAACTCTAGAGACTGTTGTGTGTGAAAACCCCAGGAGACCAGCAGTTTCTGAAATACTCAAACCAGTTCATCTGGCTCAAATCAACACCCATACCACAGTGAAAGTCACACTTTAAGATCACAATTTTTTCTCATTCTGATGTTTGAAGTGAACATTAACTGAAGCTCTTGATTTTTTCTGCATGATTTGATGCCTTGTGCTGCTGTCAGGGGATTGGGTGATTAGATAACTGCATAAAACAGCAGGTGGATGGGTGTTCCTAATAAAGTGGCCGGTGAGCGTAAATAAGTATATGTTGTTGTATAATATGATCTAAGTACAAATGTATTATGAATTTTTTCACATGCCTGACCTTGAGAGGAATTTGGGGTCACAGCAGATGACTCCTGTGAAAAAGGGGGTTAAGGGCAAGAGCCCAACAACTCCCAGCACTCGTCAGGACCTTAACACAGAGCTGCCACTGAAAACTAATAATTAAAACATGGTAGGTAAAAACTGCTCCAATATTGTTTTTGGTATTTTGGTTGGACCAACAGTCAAGTAATTACTATCACTTGGTTTACAATGAATAATTTTATGCACAAGACTAGCTATATATGACTGGAGTCATCCAGCAAGTCCTGGGAAAATGGAATTCTGTCAATAACATAATCTCTCTGATTTTTAGTTACCTTAACATTTGTTTCACCTTTTTTATTCCTTCCTAAAAAAAAAATCAGTCTGTTTCATACTGAGGAAGTCACTGAGCCAGTTTTTGAACTGTTGATGTTGAAGCTCCAATGAGACGAGACCAGAGTAGGTAATAATCTAAAGGTATAAGGTCATGGCTACATGTCAGAAACTGTGCATTTTTTTAAATTGTGTGTTTGTTGAGTATTTTTGTCGAAACTGCAAAATGGTATCAGTCCTCGAAAAAAATCTCCTGGCCTTACTTGCCCAGTTGATTTTTTTGTTTGTTTTAATAGGTGAAGCAGCATAATTATCATAAATCCACAAAACCATAACACCAATATATGCAGACACATTCACAAAGAAAAGTTCTAGTAGCAGACGAATGAATAATTTAGGGTATATTAAGCTGTGGAGAGTTTTGAATGAGTATAATAATAATGTTAGAGCTTTGTTTCTGTTATCAAAGGAACACAGTTCTGTGCAAAATGTCACTGTGGAACCAGAGTGTAGAAATGAACCTACAGTTCGAGAGAGTTCTACACAAACACACTGAACGTTACAACAGGTGCACACATGTGAAATAGAAATAAATCGACTAAGGCAGGAAAAACTATTTTGGATAAAATTGTTACTGTCCGTTACACACTGATCAACCTGTGTGACTCAGTTGTGCCTTTGAATCGAGAATAAATGAAAAGGGAACTGAACATTAACCGTTTATTGAAATTATTATTACAAGAATGATTATAGTTACTGTATGACTACAGCTACGACTGGAATGTATTGATTCTGTTAGCGTTAGTAATTATTGTACCATTCACTATTAGATAAAATTAAAATAAAATCTTACAATATTGTTTAAAAGTCTAGAGCAATATATTTTGTTATTTTACAAATAATAACACTTCAGATATTGTTTTAACAACAGACCTGTTTACTCCTACGATTTGTCCATAGTTCCTACGATTTTTCAAAACAAAATACGGACTACGAATTCTTGTCCAAAAACTACGATTTATGGCCGAAATGTTGCCAAATGTTTCATCAGGCTTTCGTCTAAACGGGGGAACAGGGGCGCTGCGCCCTCTTACTCTCGGCGTGCGCCCCCTTACCGACTCCGTGAAAACATCCCAGCAACACTACGTGACAATGTGTCTGATCATCAAATACGTTATAATTGCTCCAAAAATATTCCAATCATAGTAGATACACCACCAGACGGTGCAAAAACAATCCGAATTGGCATTTTCCAGACTGAGGCGCCATGTTTAGTTGTTTACTTGTCGCGGCTGCTCTCGCGAGATTTGACATGGGTTACATACAAGGTCAGCTGACTTGTAGAGCGAGATTTCTTGAGACTGAATGACCTTTCACCCACCGGCGCGGGAGCTTTTGACAGAAGTAGTTCGCGAGTTGTTTTTGTTGACACTTGGGCATTTAAAGATGTCATCCCGCGGCACAAAGCGGAAGAAAGCCAAAGACTGTCCGGGGCAGAAGAAGATTACTTCTTTCTTTTTCAATGTTGACAGACAATTTGGGTACAATTTCCCTCTCAGATAGCCTCAGAATGTCCCATTGGAGCATTTTTCAAAGGCTTTGCACGGCGGGGGGGACAACCGGCACCATCTCCCCCCCCCCGCCTCATTCCCTCGCCATGGTGAGCGCCCTCATACTAAATTTTTGTAGAAAAAACCCTGTTCATGACTTACTTTATAATCATATTTATTGTGGGAATCGAACATCGATCGTATAGTCATGGGCGCGGCCATGTTTAATCACGTTTAAGCCACGTTTACCATACGTTGCATTGTGGGAAGGTTCCATTGTTTCAACTTTGGTTTCTGAGCACACAATCATGGCGGCCGCGAAGCGAAAGGCCGATGGCATTATTGATAGTCCTGCAAAGAAATACCAGAAGTCGTCGCAAAAATATAAAGACTCCTATCACGATCTGTGGCCATGCCTTACATCATCTAAGAAAGGGAACATGTACGTTCATTGCAACGTTTGTAATGTAGATTTTTCTTGTGCGCACGCGGGTCAGAATGACTGCAAGAGACACGTCGGTACAAAGCAACATACAACTTGAAATTAAACTTTTTTTTATGTTGACATTTTTTTCTTGTTTTGTCAAGTTGCCAGGTATCAATGACTTGTGATTTGTTAGTAAAGAGTGTGAGATCAGTATAGCTGCCAATCAAGTATTAAGTAGCCTATTAGAGCATAGTATGGTCTCTGAAATATTTTTTCTTATTGTAGCATCCTAAATAAGTATTACTGCTAGTCTTCTGGTTATTTCAGAGATACTGAAATAATGAAATGTATGAGGAGTCAACAAGTAGACCTTAGAGTCTAGGCTTGGTAATATGAGGATTATGGAGCAGATCTAGAATCTTACATGGGTTTGCTTTTTGGTTCTCACAGGTGCTTAACTTGACAGAAAAAATAAGACCAGTGCTAGATTTTAATTTTTAAAATTTTGTTCATGTAATCTATCACTTACTTTCAACTTGAATGAGTACTATTATCTAATAGGCTGCTTTCTACTTTTTGTCTTCGATACAATACATAGATTGGACCCCAGTAAAATTCCTACTGACAGCTTACCAAAACTACTGACAAGATACTGCAAGACTACTGACAGGGCAAATTTGGGGTAAACAGGTCTGTAACAATAATAAGCATCACTGTATAAATGATAGAGTGCAGATAGCTCTGTAACTACATGTCCTTGGGGTTGATGAGACATGGACGTGCGGGAAAAAGATCTAGCCCACAGTTCAAGTCAAAGCTCTTTGAGAGTAAATGCTTTGGCTTTCACAATATTCTGTTCCCAAAAGCTGTCAGGAGAAAGTCGGTACACAAAGAAGGTTTTCTTGCTTCTGTAGTTTTTTTAAAACTGTTCTTCTGTGTTGGGACTTTTTGGGAAAAATAATGTATATTCCATGTAGCTAATGCTAGGCCACAAATCTGCACCATCACTCCAGTCATTTCAAGGAATTTTGCATGGATCATAACCACTAATAAACTCTAATTTCTGCGTATATCTATCCTTCGCTTCTTTCTGATGAAGATTATCCAAGTAATCCGGTAGTAGAGCTTTTTTAGCTGTAGTTTTCTTCAGACAACAGCAACAGATGCCAGACATCTCCGCTTGGCTTCAGTATGTGAACTGCCAATCAGCGGGTCCCGTATATGTTTACGATTTTTATGTCACGATTTACAACCAATGGGAGACACCCTTTGTTGGCTGTCCACCAATCACAGGCTCCCGTGCCACAATGGCAGTATGTTTATGTAGGACTTTGAGCAGGTGGATGGAGCACAGAAGTATGGCAGGCCAGAACTGAGTTTCAAAAAGCTCTTTATTGTCAGCTTTTCCAATCTCCCAGTCACACAGACACGCACACACACATCAGTCGTCTGGTTGGGGAGAGAGCTCCTTCCTCTGCTCTCTCTCTCATTATATAGGGCGTGGTCACTGGGGAAGACACACAAACACAGGTTAACTGACATCAGGTGCAGTGATTCTGCCACTTACCTTCCCTGACTCCGCCCTCCGGTCACAGACCGACGCTTGACCACGCCCCCGCTGCTACATACCCCCACCCCCTGACTCAGGCCGGGCAGCCATCCGGCCTGCAGCCGACTCCCCCCCGACGGGAGAGGAAGTCTGCCACGACCATCTGCGCCCCCGGCCTGTGGATCACCTGTTAAAGGGCTGGAGTGCCAGATACCAACGCGCGTTGGCATCCTCTGCGCGTGATCCGTGCGTTGGCATCCTTCATGCGGTGGAGCCACTGGAGGGGCGCGTGGTCCGAACAGAGGGTGAAAGGGCGTCCCAGCAGGTAGTAGCGGAGGGCGAGGACCGCCCACTTGATGGCTAGGCACTCTTTCTCTATCGTGCTGTAGCGCCCCTCACGCACTGACAGCTTTCTGCTGATGTACAGCATGAAGCGATCCTCCCCCTCCACCTCCTGGGACAGAACAGCCCCCAGCCCTCTGTCCAACACGCCCGTCTGCAACATAAAGAGGAGAGAAAAGTCAGGGGAGTGTAACAGTGGCCCCCCACACAGTGCAGCTTTCACCTCAGCGAAAGCACGCTGGCATTGCTCCGTCCACTGGACCGGATCTGGTGCCCCCTTTTTAGTGAGATCAGTCAGCAGGCTGGTGACGTCCAAATAATTAGGTATAAACCTACGATAGTAGCCAGCCAGCCCCAGGAACTGTCTCACCCCCTTTTTGTCTTGGGCCTTGGGCAGGCCGCAATCGCTGCTGTCTTATTAATTTGGGGACGCACCTGCCCATTGCCCAAATGGAAGCCCAGATACCGTACTTCCACCCACCCAATCGCACACTTCTTCAGGTTGGCCGTGAGACCCGCTCGCCCCAGCGACCCAAGGACGGCCCTCAGGTGTTGCAGATGCCGCGGCCAGTCATTACTATAGATAATGATGTCATCTAAGTATGCGGCCACATAGGTGGCGTGGGGGCGGAGGACTCTGTCCATAAGCCGCTGGAACATAGCGGGCACCCCAAACAGCCCAAAAGGAAGTGTGACAAATTGGTGTAAGCCAAACAGTGTGGAAAAGGCCATTTTTTCTCAGGATAGTGGAGTCAAGGGGATCTGCCAATAACCCTTTGTCAAATCCAGTGTCGAATAAAAGCGAGCCATGCCTAGTCAATCCAGCAACTCGTCAATACCAGGCATTGGGTACGCATCGAATTTAGACAACGCATTGACTTTTCTATAGTCCACACAGAACCGGACCGACCCGTCTGCCTTGGGAACCAAGACCACCGGGCTGCTCCAGTCACTGTGGGACTCTTCGATAGTGCCCATGTCGAGCATGGCCTCGAGTTATTCCCGAACCACCTTTATCTTGTGTTTGGGCAGCCTGTAAGGGCGGCTGCACATTACCACCCCCGGGGGCATCTCAATGTGGTGTTCTATGAGGCGGGTGCAGCCTGGCAGGGGCGAGAACACGTCCGAAAATTCGGTCTGCAACTGGGCAACCTCCGTGAGTTGGATCGGGGAGAGGTGGTCTCCACAGGGGACCGGAGAGGTAAGCGATGTCAGTGTTCCCTTTTGAACCTCCGGCCCCAGCGCCGCCTTCTCCGCAACCAACAACACCAACGCCACGGGGACCTCTTCGTTCCAGAGTTTGAGCAGATTGAGGTGGTAAATCTGTAGTGCCCCACCCCTGTCTGTTCGCCTCACCTCATAGTTAACGTTCCCGACTCGCCGTGTGACCTCAAAGGGTCCTTGCCACTTGGCGATCAATTTGGAGCTCAACGTGGGCAACAGTACGAGTACTTTATCTCCCGGTGCGAACTCACTAAGGCGCGTACCCCTGTCGTACAAGTGGATTTGCCGTTCTTGGGCCTGCCACAAATTCTCCTGGGTTAGGTGTGTGAGTGTGTGGAGTTTTGCGCGCAGGTCGATAACATATTGAATTTCATTTTTGCTCGGTGAAGGTCCCTCCTCCCAATTTTCCCACAGTACATCTAGGATGCCACGCGGCTTACGCCCATATAATAATTAGAACGGGGAGAACCCCGTGGAGGCTTGTGGGACCTCTCGCACTGCGAATAACAGGGGTTCGAGCCATTTATCCCAATTGCGTGCGTCCTCGTGTACAAACTTTTTAATTATATTCTTGAGGGTGCGATTGAACTGTTTGACTAAACCGTCCGTTTGTGGGTGATAAACACTGGTGCGGATCGGCTTAATTCCCAGTAACCCATACAGTTTGCACAGTGTGCATGACATAAACGAAGTGCCTTGATCAGTCAGAATCTCTTTGGGGATTCCGACTCGGGAGATGACGTGGAAGAGTGCTTCCACAATACTACGTGCTGAGATATTGCGAAGAGGCACTGCTTCCGGGTATCGCGTTGCATAGTCCACCAGAACTAAAATAAAGCGTTACCCTCGTGTTGACCGATCTAATGGCCCAACGAGATCCATTCCAATTCTTTTGAACAGGGTCTCGATTCAATGGTAGAGGGTGCAAAGGCGCTTTTGGAATGGCCGCTGGATTTACTAACTGGCATTCGCGGCATGCCGTACACCACCTACGGACATTGCCGCGAATCCCTCGCCAATAGAACCGGGCCATTATTCGGGCTAGTGTCTTATCCTGCCCCAAGTGTCCAGCCATGGGATTATCAATTACCAGCGGCTCTTTGGGATCAAAAGTTGTGTGATCGGCACCTTAGTCTGAGTGTCCTGCGTCACTCGGTATAATCTATCCTTCATAATGGAGAAATAGGGGAAGGACGGGGTGGTGTTTGGCTGGAGCGTTTGACCATCGATTACTCTCACTTGGTCAAACGCATGCCGCAGAGTCTCGTCTTGCAACTGCTGTAATGGAAAATCCGCGAGGGATTCCCCGAGAGAGGGAGGAAGAGCCTGCTGCTCCTCACTCTGACGCGGAGATGACGTAGACGGCTCTGTGACAGCTGCTCCTGCCAATGCCACACCGGGACCTCCCCCTGCTGAACTACGACAGGACCCGCTCTTCACTAAATGAATCATTAACTCCCAAAATCCCGGCCAATCAGTCCCCAAAATTATCGAGTGGGTAAGGCGAGGATTAACCACCACCTTTACTCTAAATTTCTCCCCTCGAAATAGAATGTGGACCGACACTAAAGGGTAGTTGTGAACATCCCTGTGCACACACAATACCTTCACCAATTGTGCTCTTCCCAATGCCTCGTCTTGCACCAGGCTTTGGTGGATTGAGGTCTGATTACAGCCGGAGTCCACCAAAGCCTGATATGTATCCCCTTGGACACTCACCGGTATGTGATACACTCCGGCCCGATCAAGGGCAATTCCCGGCGCATCAGGGATCCGGACCACCGCGCCCACCTCCATTGCCGAGCACTGATGCTGGAGGTGCCCCGGCTCCCCACAGCTCCAGCAAACCGGCCCAGGCTCTCTCTCTGCACCGGCGCTCTGGGGCTCACTCACCTGAGGGGGGGGGAGACAGACACGGAAGCAGGAAATGGGAGGGCACCACGGGTGTGGCAGGCCGGCTGGGGTGGAGCCGGCCCCCGCCTCCGTGGTGGGGGAACGGGGCGAGGACGAGACACAGAAGGGGAGGGAGAGAGAGAGAGAGGAGAAGAGGAGATCTGCGATCCTGCCGTTAGAACAACCACCAAATGATCCTCCGCCAACTCGATGGCCTGATCCAGCGAAGCCGGGCAATGGCACTGGACCCACTCCACGGTCCCTTCGGGAAGTCGGGCGACGAACTGTTCCAGTACCACCAGATCGACGATTCCCTCGGCATCGCGGTTGTCAGCCCTCAGCCACCGCCGGCAGGTGTCCCAGAGTTGCTGGCCAAACGCGAATGGCCGGCCGACCTCCTCTAGGCGTAGAGCGCGGAAGCGCTGGCGTTGTTGTTCAGGGGTGCGCCCCACACGCTGGAGGATGGCCCAGCGCAGGTCTGCGTAGACCAGCCGGCTGTCGGCAGGGAGCTGTAGCGCGGCCAGCTGCGCCTCGCCCGTTATCAGGGGGAGGAGGCGCGCCACGCGCTGATCCACCGGCCAGCCCCAGGCCTCTGCTGCTTGCTCGAAGAGTGCTAAGAAGGCCTCAGGGTCGTCGTGCGGGCCCATCTTCATTAGGGTGAGGTGGGGAGGGCCCGCGGCGGTGGAGGTGGTGGACCCCGCCAACGCGAGGAGGTGCCGGAATGCCTGACAATCTTCCTGTTGCACCATCACCAGGGCCTCGAACCTTTGCGCTTGCTCCTTTCAGAGGGCGACCAGCGCCTGGTGCTGGCTCTGTTGGGCTGTGACGAGGGCGTGGATCAGGTCTGCGAAGGGGGAGGACTCCATGGGTCTGTTCTCCTCTGTGCTCCTGCCCGGGTTTCGGCACCACTGTAGGACTTTGAGCGGGTGGGTGGAGCACAGAAGTACGGCAGGCCAGAACTAAGTTTCAAAAAGCTCTTTATTGTCAGCTTTTCCAATCTCCCAGTCACACAGACACGCACACACACATCAGTCGTCTGGTTGGGGAGAGAGCTCCTTCCTCTGCTCTCTCTCTCGTTATATAGGGCGCAGTCACTGGGGAAGACACACAAACACAGGTTAACTGACATCAGGTGCAGTGATTCTGCCACTTACCTTCCCTGACTCCACCCTCCGGTCACAGACTGACGCTTGACCACGCCCCCACTGCCACAGTTTATAAATATTCAGAAAATAAAAATAGCATTACGAAATATGAAACTATCAAAAACAATTTAAAAACCGTTATATATATACACACACACTGGTTAGAGGTAAGGAATATTATTCAGTGATATTGTGTATTATTAACTCCAATTGTGATATAAAAGTTCCAAGTTTGACACCTGCCCACTTCAACCGCTCTGCTGGCACATGATGTCCGTGACCCTTGTCGCCCTGAGCCAGTTGGTATAATTACATCATTACGTGGACCCCTCTGAGCCGAGCTTTTCCAGTACACTTGAACACACACATACTTCGATGAATTATAACCAAAAACAAAGAAATCTGAATGATTTCCTCAAAATATTTTTGTACTTTTATATATTGTCGTGTTAATGAATAAAACTTTTTAATGCATTTCCTGTGAAATGAGACGAGCTACTTTAGACTGGCTCCCTGCTCTCTTAGTGCCTGTGTGCCTGTTGCTTAGGTTGCCCGCACTAACTTTTGTTGTCCGATCAAATGATTACCATTAAAGTTTTACTTGTCCTTGCACAGATTTTAGTTGTCTGGGACAATCGGACATGAGGTTTGTCGAGCATTGGGTATGCAAACAACACCACAGGATTATCTTATTAGCACAAATTCCACTTTAAATGTGAGCCATAATTTATTGGACCCCTTCAGCAAGCAATATATGTACATCACAATATGTCGCCATAAAGATTAAAAGCAGCTGTTGCAAAACATAAACTGCTAGGTGAATAGTATGGTGAAGTTGCTTTGTTTGTAATCTCCTTTTGCCTATTTTGTGAGAGGACAGTGGGCTGGATTGAGGCCAAAATCATATACAGTTCCTCTGAAAGTATTGAAACTGAAAGGCCAATTATTTTGGTCTTGCTATACACTGAAGACATTTGGGCACCATCTGATTTATACAACATGTCTACCACTGTAAAGGTGCAATTTTTTTTTTATTGTGACACAAACAATAATTAAGATCCAACCAATTCATTTCCTAAGACACATAATTTGTTAAGATCCACCTCTGTGCAATCAAAGTGTCACGTGATCTGTCACATGATGTCTGTATAAATCAACCTGTTCTGGAAGGACCCTGACTCTGCAACACAAAAACCAAGGAGCACTCCAAACAGGTCAGCGTTGTGGAGAACAAAGTTGTGGAGAAGTATAGATCATGGTTGTGTTATGAAAAAAAAAATCCCAAACTTTAAATATCCCAGGGAGCACCATTAAATCCATTATAGCAAAATGGAAAGAATATGGCACCACTACAAACCTGACAAGAGAAGGCCGCCCACCAAAACTCACAGACCGAGCAAGGAGGGCATTAATCAGAGATGCAACAAAGACACCAAAGATAACACTGAAGGAGCTGCAAAGATCTACAGTGGAGATGGGAGCATCTGTCCATAGGACCACTTTAAGCTGTACACTCCACAGAGCAGGGCTTTATGGAAGAGTGGCCAGAAAAAAGCCATTGCTTAAGGAAAAAAATAAGAAAACACGTTTGGAGTTTGCCCAACAGCATGTGGCAGACTCCCCAAACACATGGAAGAAGATTCTGTGGTCAGATGAGACTAAAATTGAACATTTTTGGCCATCATGGGAAATGTCATGTGTGACGCAAACCCAACACTTCCCATCACTCTGAGAACACCATTCCTACAGTGAAGCATGGTGGTGGCAGCATCATGCTGTGGGGATGTTTTTCAGCAACAGGGACAGGAAAGCTGGTCAGGACTGAAGGAAAGATGGATGGCACTAAATACAGGGCAATTCTGGAGGAAAACCTGTTTGAGTCGGCCAGAGGTTTGAGACTGGGACAAAGGTTCACGTTCCAGTAGGACAATGACTCTAAACATACTGCTAAAACTACACTGGAGTGGTATAAAGGAAAACATTTAAATGTCTTAGAATGGCCTAGTCAAAGCCCAGACTTCCATACAATTGAGAATCTGTGACATAACTTGAAGATTGCTGCACACCAATGCAACCCATCTTACTTGAAGGATTTGGAGCTGTTTTGCCTTGAGGAATGGGCAAAAATCCCAGTGGCTAGATGTGCTAAGCTAATAGAGATATACCCCAAGAGACTTGCAGCTGTAATTGCAGCAAAAAGTGGTTCTACAAATTATTGACTTTTGGGAATGAATACCTATGCACACTCCAGATTTCTGTTTTTTCATCTTAATAATTGTTTGTGTCACAATAAAAAAAACAAATAATTTGCACCTTTAAAGCTATAGGCATGTTGTGTAAATCAAATAGTGCTAGCCCCCCAAAAATCCATTTTAATTCCAGCTTGTAATGTAACAAAACAGGACAAACACAAAGGGGGATGAATACATTTGTAAGACATAGAAATTCTGAAATCACCCTGTTCCATTCAGAAGTAACCTGAAGTAACCAGAAGTCTTACTGGGTGATGTAATTTTTGGGAGGAGGAATGTGTTCCTGCAGTCCATACGAAGGGAGGCGAGGTGTTGATGGATGTGTCATGATATAAACACGTATTTACGGGTGAATTAAGACTATTTTGATGGTGCCAGTCTCTAATTGCATTTGAATCAGTTACAGAGTGGGTACAGGAAGTCAGGGAGGTGGCCTGGTATGGAGACAGGGCTGCCCAGGCATTGTTAAGATGTTAAGAGACCATGGCATGATTAATGAGGCTTTCTGCTGTTCTGTCCACACTCAACAAGCCTTTAGATAAGAGGCAGCATTATGGAAAGCTAGAGGAATGGGTTCTGCTTTCCTATAGGAAGCTGTTCAAGCTGCTGTGAAAGGGATGCAGATATCGCACATATCTGGCAGAGTTCACATTTCAGGCTTCTGCAGGTTTGCACCTAATAACCAAAAGCTAGTTCCGGATGTTTGTAGAAAGAACAGAGAGAGCTGCAACTTATCTCAATGGTTAAAACAAGCAGCTGATTTGTTGATTGTGTTCTGCTGAAGCCAAAGAAAGTCTGAAAGTCTCATCGACATGGGGTAGTTAAGGTCCTGTATTAGAGACTTGTCCTTATCAGAAAGAGGTTCCAAGTAGAACCCTTTTAGGAGACTAAGAACCCTTAATTGACCAATGAAGCCTTAAAGAAGCCTTTTCTTTAAGGCTTAACTTAAAGGAGATATGCAGAACCTTTATTTTTAAATATATTTCTGAGTGGGGGCGGCACGGTGGTGTAGTAGTTAGTGCTGTCGCCTCACAGCAAGAAGGTCTGGGTTCGAGCCTCGTGGCCGGCGAGGGCCTTTCTGTGCGGAGTTTGCATGTTCTCCCCGTGTCCGCGTGGGTTTCCTCCGGGTGCTCTGGTTTCCCCCACAGTCCAAAGACATGCAGGTTAGGTTAACTGGTGACTCTAAATTGACCATAGGTGTGAATGTGAGTGTGAATGGTTGTCTGTGTCTATGTGTCAGCCCTGTGATGACCTGGCGACTTGTCCAGGGTGTACCCCGCCTCTCGCCCGTAGTCAGCTGGGATAGGCTCCAGCTTGCCTGCGACCCTGTAGAACAGGATAAAGCGGCTAGAGATAATGAGATGAGATTTCTGAGTGGATAGTATCTCTGTCCTTAACTCTTGTATGCTGCATAAATTGGAATAAAAAATATATATTTTTGAGAGTTAAACTCGACCACAAAGTTGGCATTCAAGCTGCCCCGCTGAGCCAGCCAGCCCTGAGTGCGTGACGTCACAGCAGTAACTGGTTTTAAGGCCGAGGCCTTTGACAGCTATAGACCAAAGCCAGACTTGGCAGGCGAGAGTGGTTGCAATGGCCTCTTTGTTCGGATTTATTAGAGATTCTTCGGATTCCTCAGATAGTAATACATCTGACTGTGATAGTCCTGAAATTGGAGTGTGTGTACATGCTACTGCTATACACATAAAACCGTATCAGTTCGAACCATCGGAAAGTGAATCTGATAGTAACACGTCGGCTAGGGAGGCCCCCACCTTACAAAATAAAGCCAGAGAACAAAGCCATCTAGAGAATTGGATGGAATTGAACTAACAGTCTCATGTGACTCTCATTAAAACAGGATAGGCATTATAACTTATGCAACGTACATATACATGCATGCATTTTCACTGATAAAACGTAAAAGGCTAATGAAATAATCAGATGAACTGAGACAATCACATTCTGAAGCAAATTAAATAATCTTATACCGGTAACTTAAATACACAATACAAGTTAAATGTATTAATCTAAATGCAGGTAAACACCGAGTGTTGTTGCTGTCGTTGTTGTTATGTAACCAAATGAGAGTCACATCTTAGCCCCTCTGTGTTCTTGCTTCTTGAAGGTCGATCTTGTGGCCGATTGTTTTGAAACAATTGGGAACTGGTTAGGTGGGAACTGCACTATGTCCTCAATGTCCACCCTGGGTGGCTCTCCTGAGCTAACTAACAAACCTAGAGTAAGCAGTCAATTATGGTTGACATACAAGAAGAAGATGACGTGTAAATTCCGTAATTATAACTACAGGCTGACAAAGTGGTCCATGAACAGCAGATGTGTACTGGAGAAGAGTTGTTTAAGGACGTCCATTACTGGCCCATAAAATTATATTCTTATTGGTCCATTTAAAGTCAGTTCTGGTCTGTCTTGATCTGGACATTAGGTTTTAAGGTTACAGTATTCATCTTATTTATGTTCTGAAGAGTTCCAGTCAGGGTTCCATTAATCCTAGGCAAATACATCTTTTGCAAGTCCATATGCAAGTACAGTACAGTGTGGGGTTTTGTTGCATATCTTAGCTTGGTAGTAAGCTGGGCTCAGGATGCAGGGTCAGGCATAAAATGGAGAACCTGGAGAAGAGAGTATTGCTCAAGAGCCAAAGAGTGGCAGCTTGGCATTGCTGGGGTTTTGAAATCTTAACCTTATGATCAGTAGCCAAAACCTTAACCACTGATTCAATACTACACCAACCACTGAGCCACCACTGCCGCAGTGCAATCATTACTGAAATGTTGTCAGTTCAAATTCTGAGACTGTCAGAAAGCCAAGCCATTAACCCATAAAAGCTTGGCTCTTTGCTTGGATTGAGTTGGAATTGGATAAATTTAATGGATTGGATTAGATTGGGATGGAATGAGTAGGATGGATGGGATGGGACAGGGCAGGATAAGATAGCATAAGATAGGATAGGATTGAATGGGATTGCATGAGATTGGAACAGATAGGGTAGGATGGGATGGGAAAGGATTGAAAAAAAACACTTGCATTATGAATGTAAACAGAACCAGATCATTTCTTCTATCTTCATTCTAGCAAATGGCCAAACATAAATAGAACATAATTGTATCTTAAATGTTGGCCCTAGTTGCCTGATCCTCAAGTAAATTTACATTTACATTTCATTGTTTGAATTGGATTCCTGTGTCCTATGTTTTCTATAAGCAACATTTTTTTTCTTAATGCATAACACAGCAAGCAAAAAGGAGGAAGAGGTTAAGAATATTTATTTAATTTAGATAACCCAGACACAGTAAATCTGCAACAATACAATACATTGTCACAATATTACATCATTTAGCTACTCAATCTGTGTCTGGCTCAGTGTCTCTGTAAGGTAATTAATGTTATCTAAGTAAAGGAAAAGAATAAATGATCCCCGCAAACACCCCGTCCCCTGTCTGCATGAATAAGTTCAGCCTAAGAGCCATGTTCCGGGGGTCTCAGGGGCATGAACAATTGTTGACACAAAAGGTCAATGAAGGTGTCAATCAAACAAGCATTTTTTCTTTTTCTCCTTCTTCCCTCTTTTCTGCTTCTCTGTTCACTGAGATTAATGAGCGCCTTGAATGCAGACGGCCAAAAGAGGAAACGCAAAGTCAAAGGTTCTAGTCTGGAGACGGCTTGAATGTGGGGTGAGAGAGAGACGGGGGAAAAATGGCCCAAAGAAAAGGGAAACCAGACCAGCCTAGCAAGCGAGAGCTTTATTCATTAACGAAATTCAGATTCATTGCTATTCTGTTCCTCTCTGGCTTTAACTAAGAGCAAAGCCTTTGATATGCCTAAAGACGTTTTATGTCTTCTTCTTGGTCTGCCTCTACTTCAAAACCACTTAGTCAAACTCAGCTCTCTCCGTCTCTTTCTCTCTTTGTTTTTTATTCAGCTCCCATCTGGTTTGCTGTGTTTTAGAGAGTGATTGTGGTTTTGCTTTTTCCTTTTTTGGGGGAAAAACGTGCTTAGAGGCATAGATGAGCAAATGCAAGCCAGTGAAAGCACACAAACCTTTGGCCTGGGTTCTGCAAAAGTCCAATCAAATCAAGGTGGAAAAACAATTACTGACGCTGTCAAATTATGCTTGGGCCGCTGATGCCAACTCTCACACCATATCTTTTTCTCAGATGTTTATTTGATTAATTTACATGAAACTGAAGGATTCTTCATTTGTCAGTTGCCTGAACTTGTCCTTATCAGAAAGCGGTACCAAGTAGAACCCTAGTGGGAGAACCTTTAATTATCACCTTCAAAGAACCATTGAAGAAGCCTTTTCTCTAAGAGTGTACTTTAAAGCTTAGCTTAAATATTCCTCTTCTCAGAAGACATGTAAGATCTATGAAGATCTGCCTTTGTCAGTTACAGGCTGACAAAGAGGTCCATGAAAGGCAGAAACATACTGGACAGAGTTGTCCAGAGATGTCTAAAGACACCCATTATTGGCTCATAAGATGATGTTCTCATTGGTCTATTTAAAGTCAGTCATGGGCTGTCTTGATATGAATGTTTGTGATCCACATTAGATTTTAAGGTCACAATATTCATCTTATTTATGTTCTGAGAAGTTCCAGTAAGTGTTCCATTAATGCTTGGCAAAGACATCTTCTGCACATCTTTCAAATCTCTTATTGCTCATCCTCCTTCCCATCATCTGTATTCTCTAGAATAAAAGGTGAACTTATCTTTGAAATTATGATTAATGTTGAATCAAAGTTCACAGCTGGATTTAGAAACGGAGAATTTGGAAACAGCTTCAACATATAAGTTCAGAACTTGTCTCAAACTGGTACGGAACAAAAGTAGACAATAGTTTTGTTTCCTGACAGCCGTGGGCTTTACACAACCTGTTCGAATCTTTATAAACTTGCAGATGGTTGGTTTGGTTGATACTACATGGTTTAGCATTGTTCCTGCTCTAAAATGTGTTTCAGATCAGCAGGAGTTTTAATGTTTACAAGGAGTGTGAGTCCTGATGCGGAAATATTGAATTGTTCACTTGCATGCTGTTTGTGTGTTTTAGGAAAACTCCAGAATATATTTGCCATTTAATTGGTACAAAGTTCTTGGGGTTCTCTCTCTCTCTCTCTCTCTCTCTCTCTCTCTTTGCATGCAATTACTGCCCTTCTCACATATGAAAGTAAGCAGGGGTCAGTCTGTTCGGCACCACTGGAACTTTAACCACTGCAACTCACAACCTTCTGCTTGAGGGCACAAATCCAGGCACAGAAGGAACAGTTCAGTACAAATATAACGTTTTTCCTATGAGTTTTCTGACTCATTCACTACAAAGAACTTTACTGCCCATCTTCTTTCCTCTTTTAAGAATGTTCAGAGCTCCACAGTCGTACATAATGGAGCTTCCCAAATCAAACTGCACAGAGCATCAATACACAATATCAGAGTGTCATGAGGTGTCCTTTGTTTGTTTTTTCAGACATCGATGAGTGCAGTATAAACCGTGGCGGCTGTAAGTATGGCTGTGTGAACACATTAGGCAGCTATGAATGTACCTGCCCACCTGGATACAAACTGCACTGGAACAAGAAGGACTGTATAGGTAGGTGTACAACAACACTCACACCTACTGGGCAATATGCACATTACACCAAATACACAGAGAAGATTTCAATGTTTTGCTGGATACTGTAACTACAGTAACTGGTTTGCTGGACAAACACGTAACTACAAACTGGCAGCACTTTATTTCAAAAGCACCAATTTGATTGTTTGAAGTCTAGTTGAAGAGTGTGATGTTGGGTTTTACCTCTGTATGTGTGCCCTTCCATATAAACAACTCTGGTTTGAGTAGATGAACAGCTCTGGAGAATCTCCTAGCCACCACTAGAAATGACCAACCTTCCAACATTATATAGTGCTTTGCAAAAGTATTCATCCCCCTTGGTGTTTGTCCTGTTTTGTTGCATTACAAGCTGGAATTAAAATGGAATTTTGGAGGGTTAGCACCATTTGATTTACACAACATGCTTACCGCTTTAAAGGCGCACATTGTTTTTTTATTGTGACACAAACAATAATTAAGATGAAAAAACAGAAATCTGGAGTGTGCATAAGTATTCCACACATCCCCCCCAAAAAAAAAATAAATAAATAAAAAAGTCAATACTTTATAGAGCCACCTTTTGCTACAATTACAGCTGCAAGTCTCTTGGGGTATGTCTCTATTAGTTTAGCACATCTAGCCACTGGAATTTTTTACCATTCCTCAAGGCAAAACTGCTCTAACTCTTTCAAGTTAGACGGGTTGCGTTAGTGTGCAACAATCTTCAAGTTATGCCACAGATTCTCAATTGGATTGAGGTCTGGGCTTTGACTAGGTCATTCCAAGACATTTAAAGATTTCACTTTAAACCACTCCAGTTTAGCTTTAGCAGTATGTTTAGGGTCATTGTCCTGCTAGACTGTGAACCTTCGTCCTAGTCTCAAACCTCTGGTTGACTCAAACAGGTTTTCCTCCAGAATTGCCCTGTATTTAGTGCCATCCATCTTTCCTTCAGTCCTGACCAGCTTTCCTGTCCCTGCAGCTGAAAAACATCCCCACAGCATGATGCTTCCACCACCATGCTTCATTGTAGGGATGGTGTTCTCAGGGTGTTGAGTTTGCGCCACACTTGGCATTTCCCATGATGTCAAAAAGTTCAATTTTTGCCTCATTTGACCAGAGAATCTTCTTCCATGTGTTTGGGGAATCTGCCACATGCTGTTGGGCAAACTCCAAACATGATTTTTTTTAAGCAATGACTTTTTTCTGGCCACTCTTCCAGAAAGCCCCACTCTGTGGAGTGTATGGATTAAAGTGGTCCTATGGACAGATACTCCCATCTCCACTGTGGATCTTTGCAACTCCTTCAGTGTTATCTTTGTTGCCTTTGTTGCATCTCTGATTAATGCCCTCCTTGCCCAGTCTGTGAGTTTTGGTGGGCAGTCTTCTCTTGTCAGGTTTGTAGTGGTGCCATATTCTTTCCATTTTGCTATAATGGATTTAATGGTGCTCCCTGGGATATGCAAAGTTTGGGATATTTTTTATGACCCAACCCTGAGCCATACGTCTCCAAAACTTTGTCTCTGACCTGTTTGGAGTGCTCCTTGGTTTTCATGTTGCTTGCTTAGTAGTGCTGCAGAGTCAGGGTGCTGCAGAGTCAGGGTCCTTCCAGAACAGGTTGATTTATACAGACTTCGTGTGACAGATCATGTGACACTTTGATTGCACACAAGTGGATCTTAATCAACTAATTATGTGACTTATGAAGTGAATTTGTTGGACAAGCTCTTATTTAGGGGTTTCATACGAAAGGGGGTGAATACTTATGCACACTCTAGATTTCTTTTTTTTTCATCTTAATTATTGTTTGTGTCACAATAAAAAAAAAAAACATTGTGCACCTTTAAAGCGGTAGGCATGTTGTGTAAATTAAATGCTGCTAACCCTCCAAAAATCCATTTTAATTCCAGCTTGTAATGCAACAAAACAAGACAAACACCAAGGGGGATGAATACTTTTGCAAGGCACTGAATGAATGTACTAATACATGGTTTAATCAGTTTTCTAGATTGATGCTTGAAGAAAAAAATTAGAAGAATTACCTAAAGTTCACCCTTAGGCAAGGATGAATATCTTTCAACTTCACTAAATTACAATAGCCTCGGTTTTTTGGTTGTTTTGCTTTTTTATTTCAGCCAGGCACCACCCGAACTGATGATCACATCATCAGCTTTTCTTTGGCTAATCAGACACAAGGTACACCACTGCTCTTGCCAGAGCAGTTGGGGGTTAGGTGCCTTGCTCAAGGGCCCTTCAGCCAGTCCTGCCATTCCAGGGAATCAAACCAGCGACCTTTTGGTCCCAAAGTTGCTTCTCTAACCATTAGGCCATGACCTCCCCAAAGCCTAATTGGATGCTTATAAAATGATTTCTTGTTTGTTAATAGACTTAAGTGAAGTATTTGTTGTCACAGAGGTTGTGAAGTGTCCGTCCAGCCTGGTGGCGCCAAAAGCAACACTCTCTTGCAGCAAGACAGGCAAAAAGGAGAGTTGTTCACTGACCTGTGCATCCAAAGCACACTATCTCGCAGGTACATTCAGCAGGAACACATTTTTCAATTTTTTTTTTTCTGTGTGCATGGAATGAGGAAACTATATTGTGTTGAAAATTATTGTAAGCAAGCACTTACCTTAAGTTCTGATGTGCTAGTGTTATCTTGTGTAACTTGTATACAACTACAGTGTCACAACTATAGGTTTTTCTTACCTGTAGACATTTCTTACCTCATAATACACAAACAGTTTAAAAAAGATCACCTTCACAAAGTTACAAAGGTACAAACTGGCTTCGTCAACAAGAGTGTAAATAAAAAAGACATAAAATGCTTAAATTTAGGAAAGCCTGGTACGTGTGAAAAAACAACATATGTTTTGCAGTCACTGAGTTGATATGCTGTGACAGTAGGTTTAACAGGATATGGTGTAACTACATCTGACTTATCCTCGCTGTAGAGTCTGACAACAGTTACACAGTCAGCTGTGGTGTCCGGGGAAAAAGCCAAAGCAGACTGAACTCCAGCCAGAGCTGCATAGGTAAGAGCAATATAGCAATACAGCACAGCCTGATAGGATGGCTGGAGGGAGGGATAGATGGACTGGATATGGATGGATGGATGGATGGATGGATGGATGGATGGATGGAGTCTGATTGGATGATTAGATAGATGGTCTATCCATCCAGCCTAGTGGAAAAAATTAATAGATGGCTGGAACTTGACTAGACAGATGGATAGATGAATGAATAGGTGGATAGTGGGTCGTTGGGTAGATGAATGGATAATTGAGAGATGGATGGATGAAACCTGACTGAATGGACAGATGATGGGTGGATCAAAAAATTAATGAGCATGTGGATGAGTAGACTGTTGATTGTATTGATTAATGGATGGATAGAACCTGAGTAGATGACTGGATGGATGAGTAGATGGGTCAATGGAGCTTGTTTGGATGGATTGATGAATCAATGAATGAGTACATAGATGAGTATATGGTTGGAAAGATTCATTGATGGATGGATGTGTGGAGCCTGAGTAGATGGATGAGTGGAAGGATTGATGGATAGATGGAAGAACAATGAGTTAATGGTTGAATGGAGTATTTATGGATGAATGAATGTATTGATAAGTAGATGAATGGATGGATGGATCAATACATAGATAGATCAATATGCATAGCCCTTAATGCACTGTGTTTGCATGTGATTGGATATTTGCATGCAATTAATGTGATTGGATGTTTGAGAGTGATGAAAGTGATTGGAGTTTTGGACGTGATCCACTTGAATGGATGTGTGGTAGTGATGAATGTAATTGAATATTTGGTACTGATGAATGTGATTGGATGTTTGGTATTGATGAAAGTGATTGGATGTTTAGTAGTGATGAGCATGATTGGCTGTTTGGTATTGATGAATGTGACTGGGTATTTTGAATGTGATGAACATGATTGGATGTTTGGATTAGAGGAACATGATCGGATATTTGGTAGTGATGAATGTCAGGTCAGTTTATCTGTATAGCGCTTTTAACAACAGACATTGTCGCAAAGCAGCTTTACAGAAAATTAAAGACTTTGAACATAGTGTGATTGAATGTTTGCTGGGGATGACTGTGATTGGTTGTGCCAACGCTGCTTTGGTTTGTCTGTAGAGACTTTGGCTTCTCCAGTGAAGCAGACGGCCTCGTTCCGAATCAAGAATGCCAAATGCCACCTGCACCCCAAACTCAGGGCACGAGCAGAAGACGGAGGCAAGCAGATTGGGCCAGGTGAAAAGGCATAGGTCATAAATCAGGACATTTCATAATCAAAATGTGTAAAATGCAAAAGCAATATACTGAGTTGTCCATTTCATGCAGTCCTAGGGTTACATAGACAGCGGTTTATTAATTGTTACTCGGTTTGTTGCCACCATTTAGTATTAGTGTGTAACATGAGTATGTGGACTGTAGGTGGGTCACTCTGCAACAACTGCCAAGTCACCTTCGTCAATCTGAAGTGCGAGTCCTCCAAGAAGGCCAAAATTCGCCAAACGCGTAACCCGTCTAATAAAGAGGTCACGCGCATCACGCTGGAACTAGAGGCAGAGATAAAGCCTGGAGACACTACCGGTAAGCATGTACAATTAAGTAAGAATAATAGGAAAATAATCAACAACATGGTGATGTGAAGCAGAGTCCCTGTTACCACCCCAATTGAATATTTTCCTATAGCAGTATGTCTCACGTGTTTTAACAACTAGTTTATTTATTAAGGAATAATATATCATACTTTTAATTGTTTCTAGTCACATTTAATGTTGTGAAACATCCATGAAACAAGTTCATTCCTGTTATCATTTAAATTATAGCAGCTACAAATGGTCATTCCCCCATCAACCTCCAAACCCTGTGTCATGAAATATTCTCCTATGTCTGAAAACAAAGTTGCATAGCAGTGACCCTGGAGACTCCTTCCACATATGTTAAAAGCAAACCTCACAATATCCACAATTACATGTTTTTTATACTCTGTTTATTTGTAACGTTCACTATACAAGTCAATATGAAAGTTGTTACGACAGAAACTATAACGTTATGGTGGGTAAAGCTGAACCTGTTATTTGCTTTACAGCAACACTACTGCCACTCAGAACTGAGAATTCAGGAGTGCTGTGCTGTAAACTGTTTCTCATGGCCATTCATTACAGCAACTGGTTTTTGGAAAATTAAGCAGATACGCTTTCCTCAGAAAAGACTGATGAGTAGACTGTTGATTGAAGAGACTAATTGGTGGCTCTAAATTGACCGTAGGTGTGAATGTGAGTGTGAATGGTTGTTTGTCTCCATGTGTCAGCCCTGCGATGACCTGGCAACTTGCCCAGGGTGTACCCTGCGTCTCGCCCATAGTCAGCTGGGATAGGCTCCAGCTTGCCTGCACAGGATAAGTGGTTACAGATAATGGATGGATGGACTTTCCTCAGAAAAGGCTCATTATGAAGTATGTCTGAAACTGCTCTCTATTTTTCAATTCTTTGCTGCCACCATGTCTACCCAAACACTTGGTAAAGTTAATGGACACCTGTAAGCTTTCTGAAGCAGAGACAAAGAAAAAACAGTCACGAATTGACTTGTTTTAACTGTTATGTAATAGCGACATCTATTGTTCAAGACAGGAATTTATTTTTTTACCCTTTTCTTGAAAGTGGACCAGCTATATCATCCATTACTATTTATCCTGTGCAGGACCGCAGGCAAGCTGGAGCCTATCTCAGGTGACTATGGGTGAGAGACGGGGTACACCCTGGACATGTCGCAGGGCAAACACATAGAGACAAACAACCATTCACACTCACATTCACACCTACGGTCAATTTAGAGCCACCAATTAGCCTAACCTGCATGTCTTTGGACTGTGGGGGAAACCAGAGCACCCGGAGGAAACCCACGCAGACACGGGGAGAACATGCAAACTCCACATAGAAAGGCCCTCTTTGGCCACTGGGCTTGAACCCAGAACCTTCTTGCTGTGAGGCGACAGTGCTAACCACTACACCACCGTGCTGCCCACCAGCTATACCACAATCTTTTAAAAAATGTCCCATGTGCTGGTTCAGAGTTTTTCTCTTTCGGGTTATGCTCATGCAGGGAGCTGTGACCTGAGCTGTGTGAGGAAACAAATGGAGCAGAAGATGAAGTCTTCCATCAAGGCACTGAAGAAGTCCATTAACCAGGAGAGGTTCCTGATCCGTGTGGCTGGTCTCGAGTACGAAGTCGCTCAGAAGGTCACACAGTCCATCGACAAACAGGAACACTGTGGCCCTGGGAAAGAGAAGGACAGCGGCCGATGTGGTAAGCACATCAACCTGAAGGTGGATTATGAATAACTTTAACTGGTGCAAATAATATACAGAGGACAAAGGGGCATATATATATATATATATATATATATATATATATATATATATATATATATATATATATATATATTCAAAAGTATTCATCCCCTTTGGTGATTGTCCTGCTTTGTCACATTACGAGCTGGAATTAAAATGGATTTTTGGAGGGTTAGCACCATTTGATTTACACAACATGCCTACCACTTTAAAGGTGCAATATGTTTTTTAATTGTAACACAAACAATAATTAAGATGAAAAAACAGAAATCTGGAGTGTGCATAGGTATTCACCCTCCAAAGTCAATACTTTGTAGAGCTACCTTTTGCTGCAATTACAGATGAAAGTCTCTTGGGGCATGTCTCTATTAGCTTAGCACATCTAGCCACTGGGATTTTTGCCCATTCCTCAAGGCAAAACTGTTCCAAGTCCTTCAAGTTAGATGGGTTGCATTGGTGTGCAACAATCTTCAAGTTATGTCACAGATTCTCAATTGGATTACGGTTTGGGCTTTGACTAGGCCATTCTAAGACATTTAAATATTTCCTTTTAAACCACTTCAGTGTAGTTTTAGCAGTATGTTTAGGGTCACTGTCCTACTGGAACGTGAACCTTCGTTCCAGTCTCAAACCTCTGGCCGACTCAAACAGGTTTTCCTCCAGAATTGCCCTATATTTAGTGCCATCCATCTTTCCTTCGGTCCTGACCAGCTTTCCTGTCCTTGCAGCTGAAAAACATCCCCACAGCATGATGCTGCCACCACCATGCTTCACTGTAGGAATGGTGTTCTCAGTGTGATGGGAAGTGTTGGGTTTGCATCACGCATGGCATTTCCCATGATGGCCAAAAAGATCAATGTTAGTTTCATCTGACCAGATAATCTTCTTCCATGTGTTTGGGGAGTCTGACACATGATGTTGGGCAAACTCCAAACATGTTTTCTTATTTTTTTCTTTAAGCAATGACTTTTTTCTGGCCACTCTTCCATAAACACCCGCTCTGTGGAGTGTCCGGCTTAAAGTGGTCCTATGGACAGATACTCCCATCTCTGCTGTAGATCTTTGCAGCTCCTTCAGTGTTATCTTTGGTGCTTTTGTTGCATCTCTGATTAATGCCCTCCTTGCCCCGGTCTGAGTTTTAGTGGGCGGCCTTCTCGTGTCAGGTTTGTAGTGGTGCCATATTCTTTCCATTTTGCTATAATGGATTTAATGGTGCTCTGTGGGATATTCAAAGTTTGGGATTTTTTTTATGACCCAACCCTGATCTATACTTCTCCACAACTTTGTCTCTGACCTGTTTGGAGGTTCCTTGGTTTTCATGTTGCTTGCTTCGTAATGTTGCAGAGTCAGGGTCCTTCCAGAACAGGTTGATTTATACAGACATCATGTGACAGATCATGTGACATTTTGATTGCACACAGGTGGATCTTAATCAACTAATTATGTGACTTATGAAGTGAATTGGTTGGGCCAGCTCTTATTTAGGGGTTTCATACAAAAGGGAGTGAATACCTATGCACACTCCAGATTTCTGTTTTTTCATTTTAATTATTGTTTGTGTCACAATTAAAAAAAACAATGTGCACCTTTAAAGTAGTAGGCATGTTGTGTAAATCAAATGGTGCTAACCCTCAAAAATCCACTTTAATTCCAGCTTGTAATGTGACAAAAGAGGACAAACACCAAGGGGGATGAATACTTTTGCACGACACTGTACATATGGACAATATATGTACAAGGTAGGTATATCTAATAACCTGGCAACTCAGTGTGTGTATACACAGTTTTCAAGGAAACAGGATGCATTGGGCAAAAGTCACTTTGCATCTGTGCAAGCAAAGCTGTCAGAGGTGAAAAATATACACACATGCACTGAGCAGTCAAACTGGGGAGACAGTGACAAAGTATGTAATCCATTTCAGAAGACTTACATTAAAACAGAAAAACGTATGCATATAAAAACGAGTGACGGAATTGATGATGTCATAGTCTCACTGTCTCCCCCTTCTGACTGCTTTCTCAGTCAGATGTTTGCCTGGTTCTTATTATCATGGTGAGATGGAGCGCTGTGTGCAGTGTCCTCCTGGAACCTTCCAGGAGCGTGAGGGTCAGCTGGCCTGTGACCTTTGCCCTGGAGAAGATCGCCATGGCTCTCCGGGTGCCCGTAACATCACTTCCTGCTCAGGTATGCATGGTCAACCAATCAGCAGTCAAAAGCTTGAGGAGTCTGTTAAGGTGTGTTAATTTTTTTTCCCCTGACATCAGTCATATCCTACATATTATTTTTTTTAGATATTAAATAAGTAATCAATTTAAGAGTTAGTCGTGAGTTTCAATGAAGTGTTCACACGTGTACAGCTTTTTAAGTCCACTGTTATGTGGACCAAATGTGAAAACCATGAAGGATACCTGTGAGATCTGAGCTGAATAGTTTATTCGTGTTGGTTCTACAATACAGCATAAGACATGAGCTAAAGTCTAACGTGCAACCAAACACTGGTCATTGTAAAATTTCTAATTAATTAGAAAAATTAAGCTAAAACTCAGGATCATTCTTATGCTGTTGTGATTTAAGGTCAGTGTGCACCAGGATATTACTCCAGCGATGGATTTAAACCGTGCCAGCTGTGCCCTCGAGGCACATACCAGCCCGACCATGGAAGAACACTCTGCTTCCCTTGTGGAGGTGGCCTAGACACAAAGAGAGAGGGCTCCAGCTCCTTCCATGACTGTGAGGTCAAAGGTCAGCCTTGACTTGGTTTGTTGCATATTTAAAGCTACACCTATAAAATGACACAGAAGCAGAGTCCAGAGTTGGTGTATTTGAGTTGCTGTAGCTTCCAGTATGTATAATGGCAATGCAGGAAAGTGTTCAGCCAAAAAGTTCATATATCCCAGATCAGTTTAAGCACTACAACCATTTTTGATCATTTATATTCCTCTAATAGTCTAACAATATCTACATTTACTGTACCATTTAACCATATGGAACAAAACATGGGCCAATCATGTAAAATATGTAACAAAACCTAACAACACTTACAATATAACAATATAACAATGTAGATATATACCAGTAATTATACTTACACTATAGCAATATAACATAATGTAGGCATATAACAACACACTTTAAAATGTAATTATATATATATATATATATATATATATATACACACATTACCGTTCAAAAGTTTGGGGTCACTTTGAAATTTCCTTATTTTTGAAAGAAAAGCACTGTTCTTCTCAATGAAGATCACTTTAAACTAATCAGAAATCCACTCTATACATTGCTAATGTGGTAAATGACTATTCTAGCTGCAAATGTCTGGTTTTTGGTGCAATATCTCCATAGGTGTATAGAGGCCCATTTCCAGCAACTCTCACTCCAGTGTTCTAATGGTACAATGTGTTTGCTCATTGCCTCAGAAGGCTAATGGATGATTAGAAAACCCTTGTACAATCATGTTAGCACAGCTGAAAACAGTTTAGCTCTTTAGAGAAGCTATAAAACTGACCTTCCTTTGAGCACATTGAGTTTCTGGAGCATCACATTTGTGGGGTCGATTAAATGCTCAAAATGGCCAGAAAAATGTCTTGACTATATTTTCTATTCATTTTACAACTTATGGTGGTAAATAAAAGTGTAACTTTTCATGGAAAACACAAAATTGTCTGGGTGACCCCAAACTTTTGAACGGTAGTATATATATATATATATATATATATATATATATATATATATGAGTGATTCCATGCTTATGGGTACTGAAATGGGGACATGAACTTCTCATCTCATCTCATCATCGCTAGCCGCTTTATCCTTCTACAGGGTCGCAGGCAAGCTGGAGCCTATCCCAGCTGACTACGGGCGAAAGGCGGGGTACACCCTGGACAAGTCGCCAGGTCATCACAGGGCTGACACATAGACACAGACAACCATTCACACTCACATTCACACCTACGGTCAATTTAGAGTCACCAGTTAACCTAACCTGCATGTCTTTGGACTGTGGGGGAAACCGGAGCACCCGGAGGAAACCCACGCGGACACGGGGAGAACATGCAAACTCCACACAGAAAGGCCCTCGCCGGCCCCGGGGCTCAAACCCAGGACAGAAGGTGATGTTTTAGCAAATATAATTAATAAACATGTGTAGTAGAATAAACATACACATTCTTTCAATAAGATTAACATGGTATATAGCTAGATTGTAATTAATTTGTAACAGACGCGAGATGGACAATCGTAACAGAAGTAATGTAACAGACATCATTTTGGAACTCATAGGCTTGACTTTGGCATATAAATATGTTTTTATTACATCTCAGAAAATTAAAGTTATCTTTTAACATATCATTCATTAAAGATTACATGTTTTGTGACCTGATGGTAAAAAAAGAAATGGTTTTAGGTGAATAAGTTCATGTCCCCATTTCAGTACCCATAAGCGTGGAATCACTCATATATATATATATATATATATATATATATATATATATATATATATATATATATATATATATATATATATATAAAACTACACTTAATGATATGACAGTGTAGATATGTAACAATAACTATACTTGCAATGTAACAATATACCATAATGGAGACATGTAACAACACTGTACACTTGAAATCTAATGATATATCATAATGGAGATATGTAAAATCAACTCCACTTAGAAAGCAATGGTATACTGTAGCTATGTAACAAAACACTTACAATATAAGGATATAATAGTGTAGATTTGTAAGAATAACTACACTTACAATGTAATGACATAACATAACCAGAAGGGCACTTGGTCGAGAGCATACCACCACCAAGCCATAAATTTGGATTTGCATCAAAATCTAATCAATTGTTCCTTGACCCATAGCCCACCTTCCCTCAAAATGTCATCAAAATCCATTCACTACTTTTTGAGTTACGGTGGGATCACACAAACAAACAAACGGAAGTGAAAACATAACCTCCTGCAACAAAGTTGAACAAATGCAACAATTACTCTACGTAGAATGTAACAATATACTGTATTGTAGGTAACAATGCGTACACCTACAATATAACAATGTATATATGTAACAATAGCTATGTTCACCATGTAACAATATAATATTTTATAACAATAACTACACTTATGTGTACAATATGTAGCAATCTCTACACTTACCGTGTAACAGTATGTAGCAATGTAACCTCTATAATGTCACAATAAGCAGCATCTTCACTTACTATGTAAGAAACAATGTTGCATGTAACCATATCGATATGTAACAATACTTACACTTACCAGGTAGGAATATGTGAAATGTCTACACTTGCTGTGTAGTAACGCATAACAATGTAGATATGTAAGAATACTTACACGTGCCTTATCGCAGTACCTAACTACGGAAGCCGAGAGAGGCCCTTCAGATAATCCTTTTTTATTCACCTTGTTATTCCGAGATAACGACATAATTAATTCAGGATCTCGAGAAAACAACACAACTAATTCGAGATCTCGAGAAAACAAAACAATTATTCCGTGATCTCGAGAAAACAAAACAATTATTTCATGATCTCGAGTAAACAGCTGAGAAATGGTTCATTCAGGTACGCCAAGAGACTTGTGATATGCTGACTTTGGGGCTATTTCTCATTCTGTATAGACGCAACTTTGGTCATTACACTCTCAGAAAATAAAGTACAGCAATGTACCTTTAGCGGTACAACGGCTTGTCACTGGAGCAGTACCCTTGAAGGTACTCATTTGTACACTTTATATACTGCTTAGTAACATGTATGGACCTTTTTGGCGCTAAAAAGGTACACCTAGTTCCCTTGAGGTCCAATAATGAGCCTTAGGGGGTACATTAGTGTAGCTTGTACCTTGGGGGACAGAAACGGACTCCTACTGTAGCCCTATTTCTGACAGTGTAGAATGTCTGGAATAATCAATCACCTAATAAGGCAATATTCTCCCTGTCAACCCCTGATCAAAATATTGCCTTATTAGGTGATCGATTATTCCAGACATTCTAATGACCAAGGTTGCGTCTATACAGAATGAGAAATAGCCCCAAAGTCAGCATATCACAAGTCTCTTGGCATACCTGAATGAACCATTTCTCAGCTGTTTACTCGAGATCATGAAATAATTGTTTTGTTTTCTCGAGATCACGGAATAATTGTTTTGTTTTCTCGAGATCTCGGAATAACGGTTTTGTTTTCTCGAGATCTCAAATTAGTTGTGTTGTTTTCTCGAGATCCTGAATTAATTATGTTGTTATTTCGGGATAACAAGGTGAATAAAAAAAAGGATTATATGAAGGGCCTCTCTCGGCTTCCGTACCTAACAATTCCAACTTTATAGTAATAAAGTAACAAGTAACAGATAAGGTTAGAGAAGCAGTCTTGGGCCCAAAGGGTCACCAGTTTGATTCCCAAGACCAGCAGGAAAATTGTGAGGGGAGTTGAGTGAATGAACAGCACTTTCCCGTCCCTCTGTATCAAGTCAAGTCAAGTTTATTTGTATAGCGCTTTTAACAATAAACATTGTCACAAAGCAGCTTTACAGAATTTGAATGACTTAAAATATGAGCTAATTTTATCCCTAATCTATCCCCAATGAGCACACCTGTGGCGACGGTGGCAAGGAAAAACTCCCTCAGATGACATGAGGAAGAAACCTCGAGAGGAACCAGATTCAAAAGGGAACCCATCCCCATCTGGGCAACAACAGACAACATGACTATAACATTAACAGTCCTAACATAAAGTCAGCTTTGTTGATGCTATAAACCCCCCACCGACGGAAACCCGAGCGCAAAACCGTTCACGTCAACCATAGTCCCAAAGTCAGCAAGTCAACTGCAGTCCTAAAGTCAGCAAGTAAACTGCAGTCCCCAGCCACAAAAGCACCACTGCAAGAGTCCAGAGCGTCCTCCAGGCGCGACCCCCAACTGTCCACATGGGGCCGCCCTCCACAGGAGCGATGCGATGAGACTCCAACCAGACACAGGGCACCAGGATGGATCAGGCAGGTCCGAGGAGCAGAAGAGGCCAGCATCTCGATCCCAGGACCGACATGTAACTCAGAGGGACAGATTTGAGGGGGGGAAGAGAGAGAAAACACAGGTTGTTAGGTATGCCCAATGCCACCTGAATAAGTAGGAACTGTATACATATTGCACTGAGTACAAGCAGGGACTCCGGCAACTAACTATGACAGCATAACTAAAAGGGGAGGGCCAGAAGGTAACACAGGCATGAGGGGGCCCCGGGACTTAAAGCAGCAGCCACTACACCATCAACAAATTCGAGTGAGCAAGCGAGTGGGGACTGACAGCATCCATACATCCCAGTTTACCAAAACACTCTATGTCTGAGGATCCTCCAGATCTACTCCTTTACCTCATAAACACCATTAACAAAAGGCTTGACTAAACAGATATGTTTTCAGCCTAGACTTAAATGCTGAGACTGTGTCTGATTCCCGAACACTACTTGGAAGGCTGTTCCATAACTGTGGGGCTTTGTAAGAAAAGGCTCTGCCCCCGATGTAGCCTTCACTATATGAGGTACCAGCAGATAGCCTGCACCTTTTGATCTAAGTAGGCGTGGCGGGTCATAGAGGAGCAGAAGTTCACTCAGGTACTGTGGTGCGAGACCATTCAGTGCTTTAAAGGTCAATAGTAGTACTTTATAATCAATACGTAATTTGATTGGGAGCCAATGCAGTGTGGATAAGACAGGGGTGATGTGGTCATATTTTCTAGTTCTAGTAAGGACTCTTGCTGCTGCATGTTGAACTAACTGGAGCTTGTTTATGCACTTATTGGAACATCCAGACAGTAAGGCATTACAATAATCCAACCTGGAGGTAACGAAAGCATGAACTAGTTTTTCCGCGTCATGTAGTGACATTAAATTTCTTATCTTAGCAGTATTTCTGAGATGAAAGAAAGCTATCCGGGTAATGTTATCAATGTGAGTTTCGAATGAAAGACTGGGGTCAATAATCACTCCGAGGTCTTTTACTGCTGCACGCGAAGAATCAGAAAGGCCATCCAGAGTTACTGTGTAATCAGAAAACTTACTTCTAGCTGCATGTGGTCCTAGTACAAGTACTTCAGTCTTGTCAGAGTTAAGCAGAAGGAAATTAATAAGCATCCAGTGTCTAATGTCCTTCACACACTCCTCAATTCTGTTAAGCTGGTGTCTCTCATCAGGTTTTGCAGAAACATACAACTGTGTGTCATCAGCATAACAGTGGAAACTAATACAATGTTTACGAATAATATCACCCAGAGGTAACATATATAAAGAAAAAAGCAGTGGACCCAAGACAGAACCTTGTGGAACACCAAACTTTACCTCAGTATGTCTAGAAATATCACCATTTATATCAACATACTGATAGTGATCAGTTAAATAAGACCTGAGCCAGGAGAGGGCCGTTACCTTAACTCCCACAACATTTTCTAGTCTATCCAGAAGAATGGAATGATCAGTGGTATCAAATGCTGCACTAAGGTCAAGCAACACAAGCAGCGAGACACAGCCCTGATCAGACGCCAACAGTAGGTCGTTTACTACTTTAACCAAAGCTATCTCTGTGCTATGATGAGGTCTAAATCCTGACTGATACACTTCATGGATGTTATTCCTATGTAAATATGAGCATAACTGCTGTGCTGCAGCTTTTTCAAGGATCTTGGAGATAAAGGGGAGGTTTGATATTGGCCGATAATTGGACAGCTGACAGGGATCAATCTTGATCAAGGGATCAAGATTTTTTAATCAGGGGTTTGATAACTGCTAGTTTAAAGGATTTGGGTACATAGCCAATCGTAAGAGAATTTATTATTTTTAGAAGCGGTTCAATTACTTCAGGTATTATCTGTTTGAATAGATGTGTAGGTAAGGGATCTAGTACACAAGTTGAGGCTTTTGATGCCGAGATTAATGAAAGTAATTCAGTTTCTTTTAGGGGAGTAAAACATTCTAACTGATGATCTGATACAGTTATATTGTTAACTACAGGGTCACTTACATTGTCTGACCTTAAATTAGTAGTTTGAATGTTTTTGAATTATCGTGGCTGAAGTGTCCTTGAGCAAGGCACCGAACCCCCAACTGCTCCCTGGGTGCTGTAGCATAGCTGCCCACTGCTCTGTGTGTGTGTGTGTGTGTGTGTTCATTGCTCACTTGTGTGTGCATGCATGTGTTCACTGCTTCACATGGGTTAAATGCAGAGAAGGAATTTCACTGTGCTTGAGTGTACATGTGATAAATTAAGGCTTCTTCTTCTTAATATTTAACAAAGTCTTTGCTTACCAATACTATTTTACAGCACTGATTTGCAGAATGCTGGAGCAAAGTAACATTGCCTTTAACATGTAACAGTGTGTAACACCTACACTGTAACGGTCCCTGTGTCTGAAATCACTCACTCATTCACTACTACCTACTCACTGTATAGTGAAATACTATATAGAGGACTATATAGTGAGCTCATTGGTCAAATGAAAAGAGAAAAAGAAAAAAAAAACACTTTTGGACACTACTCCGTTGCGCTGTTATTTACATCATTACTGTTGCACAATTAAAACATGCTAGATCAGTCAGTTGGTGGGTTTTCATTCAAAATAATAAATACATGCATTTATTTTTTTAACGGTCCAGTTTCCATCAAATCGTACGCGCTGATTGGCTCGCTAGCGGTCCAGAATCCTATGATCCGGACCCCAGTTACGGACCTCTGGCGACTCGCTCGTTCACAACAACAACAAACATAGTCACAATTTTTTGTCAACATTTATTTTCGCATTTCTCAGTATAATAGCATTAATTTTACAGCATGGATAGCGATAACGACAGTGTTCATAGCAAAAGTGAGTTTTACTACCCTGAGGAAGAAGAAATAAAAGAAAACATTTCAGGAGAAAGCTAAAAACCTCTAACTGTTGCTAACGCCGAGCAAAAACATGGCTGAATCCTGAATGACTCAATTTTGTATAAATAGGGGACTACATACGCTGCAAAATGTAGTTGTTTTCCTGCCATGGAAGTGCACTTGTATACCGAGGAGGAAGCAACGTGCATTACAGCCGTGAATGAGGATTCAAAATGGTGGCACAGCTCGGTTTTCCCTTTCGGGCGCTCTCGTTTTCTGCTAGAATTTGGTAAAGAAAAAAATAAATATATTATTTACCAGCTTAAGGTCGGTCCATATGGTGAAATACCGTGACCTCGGCCTTGAATACTGACCTCGGCCCAGAGGGCCTCGGTCAGTATTTTCAAGACCTCGGACACAGTATTTCACGATGCGGACCTCCCAGCTGGTAAATAACATATATGTATTTTTGTGATAAATCCATATTATACTGAGCGTATTTCCCATATTAATGAATACAAAGTACTTTGTGTCTGCTGCGTCTTTCAGTTCTTTTACTGTAAATCAAGGCTGAATGCTTTCTTCTTTGCTACTGCCTTTTATTAAATCAAATTTAAGGCTTTTGATTAATTCCTCGCTGTGAACTGTAACTTTTATTCTTGTATTTTATCTCTTATTCTATTTTAGCTTTTTTATTCTCTTACTATTTTTAATTGTACTTGAATATGCGTTTATAATGTGTTTCTGCCTCCATCCATTCACCCCAACACTTTTTTTTTCTTTCATCACGACTGCAATACATGATGGTATATATTTGTAGCGGTTCTTGCACAAGGGTGGAGCACAGAAGACAGCAGGACAGAGTTCAGGTTGATATAGCGTTTTTATTGCTACACTTTTCAGTCTAACAACTATGAAATTTACAGACACACACACTGGCGTCTGGTTCGGGGAAGAGCTCCCTCTGCTCTCGCTCTCCCTCCTTAAGTAGGGCGCGGTCACTGGGAAGACACACAAACAGGTTAATTGCTCTCAGGTGTAGTGATTCTGCCACTTACCTTCCCTGACTCCGCCCCCCTGTCACAGACCAGCGCTTGACCACGCCCCCACTGCCACAATATTGCTTGGTTAGTGACCATCGGTTGTACAGTACACTACTTTTCACGGTGCATTGTGGGATACTATGAGTCCACTGTAACCTCCTGGGAACCAAGAAAAAAATTTGTCTCTTAATTTCTCTTTTGTTGTGATAACTTACTAGGAATTTCCCTTCAACCCTCCTAGTCACATGATATATCATTGGAAAGCCCAGGATGTTCTCTTTACAACACACCAGGATTCAAGTGAATAGCTTGAAAGAGTAAGAGGGTCTCATCTCATCTCATCTCATTATCTGTAGCCGCTTTATCCTGTCCTACAGGGTCGCAGGCAAGCTGGAGCCTATCCCAGCTGACTACGGGCGAAAGGCGGGGTACACCCTGGACAAGTCGCCAGGTCATCACAGGGCTGACACATAGACACAGACAACCATTCACATTCACACCTACGGTCAATTTAGAGTCACCAGTTAACCTAACCTGCATGTCTTTGGACTGTGGGCGAAACCGGAGCACCCGGAGGAAACCCACGCGGACACGGGGAGAACATGCAAACTCCACACAGAAAGGCCCTCGCTGGCCACGGGCTCGAACCCAGAACCTTCTTGCTGTGAGGCGACAGCACTAACCACTACACCACCGTGCCGCCCCGAGTAAGAGGGTGTGCACGTAAAACAAATGTGAACTACAGAGGACACAAGTCTATGGGTTGGTTCTCAGGAGGATATAGGGTGTAATAATTCTCACTATACATTTGGACAGCACTACAAAATGGTGAACTCACTATACAGTTCACTATATAGTGAGAAGGGTGGCACGGTGGTGTAGTGGTTAGCACTATTGCCTCACAGCAAGAAGGTCCGGGTTTGAGCCCCGTGGCCGGCGAGGGCCTTTCTGTGTGGAGTTTGCATGTTCTCCCCGTGTCCGCGTGGGTTTCCTCCGGGTGCTCCGGTTTCCCCCACAGTCCAAAGACATGCAGGTTAGGTTAACTGGTGACTCTAAATTGACCGTAGGTGTGAATGTGAGTGTGAATGGTTGTCTGTGTCTATGTGTCAGCCCTGCGATGACCTGGTGACTTGTCCAGGGTGTACCCCGCCTTTCGCCCATAGTCAGCTGGGATAGGCTCCAGCTTGCCTGCGACCCTGTAGAACAGGATAAAGCGGCTACAGATAATGGATGGATGGATATATAGTGATTTCGGACACTGGGAGTATCTATGTTATAATGTAAAATCTGCATTTTCCATGCAGTTACAAAGCTCAGGTCTTACTGTGGCTGTAGAGCTTTTTTCAAGAATCTAATGCTACTGTTATCTTTCTAATGATGTAATGTGGGCCTGTTTTCTGCAGTGTCTTGTCCTCCGGGACATTACTACAACACCTCTGTGCATCGGTGTATCCGCTGTCCTGTAGGAACATATCAAATGGACTTCAAACAGAATTACTGCATCTCCTGCCCTGGAAACACCACCACAGACTTTGATGGTGCAACTAGTGTGTCTCAGTGCAAGAGTAAGCAGATTCTGTTTTATCGTTTCCACCAGGGAGTTTAGTTCCAACCCTAATCTGAGCCATTAAACTGTTAAAAGTATAGAATTCTTACAGTTCACCACTAAGCTAATGGTTACACAGGTAAGTCTCCAACTGGATCTTTTGCATTTGTGTTTGTACAGACAGGGAATGCGGCGGTGAAATCGGGGAATATATTGGCTACATTGAGTCTCCAAACTACCCAGGAGATTATCCTGCTAATGTGGACTGCGTCTGGACCATTAACCCCCCGAGCAAGCGCAAAATCCTCATCGTCGTGCCAGAGATCTTCCTCCCTTCTGAGGACGACTGTGGAGATGTGCTGGTGATGAGGAAGAACTGTAAGTGGCAAAGGATGGGTAAAAAAGTGAAATGGAACAACGAAGGTGACAGATACAGCACGTCCTGTAATGGTTTATCCCATTTATACTTCAGCAATCGTCCAACAATGACTTTTTTATTTATTAAAGAACAACAGATCATAATGTTGATCCATTTCTACTGATCTATATTATTGGGGAATGTCTGTGAAACAAGTTAGTAATACTGTTAATACAGGACTAGCAAAAAATAGGGCGCAAAAGACTTTTGCAATGTACTCTATAATTATTAAGTATATCATTTTTGTCCCCTGACAAAAATTCTCTCCCCGACACAGGGTCAGTGACCTCCATAACCACGTATGAAACGTGTCAGACGTACGAGCGGCCCATCGCTTTCACAGCTCGTTCACGACGCCTCTGGATCAATTTCAAATCCAACGATGTGAACAGTGCACGCGGTTTCCACATCCCTTATGTTACATACGATGGTACACAATCTGATGCTTTCACTCTTTCTTGCTCATCATCCTACAGTTTAATAATACACATTACATCACAAGTATATGTGTTTATTACTAATAATGTCGAACTTTAGCTTTTTGGGCCTTATTGTGTCCTCTTCCATATTGATAATTGCTTCAAACTGGGATTTACTTGCAGTGAATAGGGCTGCTGGCTGGGGTAACTTTAACTATTTTGTGTGTTGGGTTTTTTACCTTTGTAATTACTTATTACACTTATTTAACCTTTATTTTGATAAGAATTTGACTTTGATTGTTTTTTGTTAATTGAAAAATTTGTATTCAGATTGTATAATATTATATACACTGATCAGCCATAGCATTATGACCCCTGACAGGTGAATTTAATAACGTTGATTATCTCATTACAATGGCACCTGTCAAGTCAAGTCAAAGTCCCTCTCACGCCAGAATCTGGTCTTCCCAGGCAGTCTCCTGTCCCAGTACTAACCAACTCTTTGAGGCGTATGGGTGCAGCGCCAATCTCCGTTTCTATAGCCCTCAGCCTCTCTAGTGTTAAAGTGGGGGGCTGGTTCTCTGGTAACCGCAAGAGTTTGACTTCCTTACTCACATCTGTATTGCAGCCTGCCTTGCCTGATGGTAGTAGGTACCATTTTTATGATGGTCTTTGGTATGACCCAACTGTGAGTAGAACTCGCGATTTCCCGGTTGAGAGGCAGACACGCTAACCACTAGGCTAACTCATGGTCAGCACCTATCAAGTGGTGGGATATATTAGGCAGCAAGAGAACAGTCAGTTCTTGAAGTTGATGTGTTGGAAGCAGGAAAAATGGGCAAGTGTAAGGATCTGAGCGACTTTGACAAGGGCCAAATTGTGATGGCGAGATGACTGGGCCAGAGCATCTCCAAAATGGCACATCTTGTGGGGTGTTCCTGGTATGCAGTGGTTAGTACCGAACGAAAGTGGTCCAAGGAAGGACAACCGGTGAACCAACAACAGGTTCATGGGTATCGAAGTCTCATTGATTCACATGGGGCACAAAGGCTAGCCCATATGGTCCAATCCCACAGAAGAGATACTGTAGCACAAACTGCTGAAAAAGTTCATGCTATGAACTTCCTTCCTTGGACCACTTTTGTTCGGTACTAACCCCTGCATACCAGGAACACCCCACAAGATGTGCTATTTTGGAGATGCTCAGACCCAGTCATCTCGCCATCACAATTTGGCCCTTGCCAAAGTCATTCTGATCCTTACACTTGCCCATTTTTCCTGTTTCCAACACATCAACTTCAAGAACTGACTGTTCTCTTATCATTCACTTCACCTATCAGTGGTTTTAATGTTATGGCCGATCAGTGTGTATAGTGTATATAAGAAATAACGTGCTAAAAATAATAATGTGTTAGTTATTAAATGAATGTGATATTGACTTATTGATATGATTTCCTTTATATTAGCAAAACGAATGAGAAATTTCTCCTTTTCTAATCGGAGATATAATCAGAGACATTTTGTTGTGTTTATCAGAGGACTATGAGCAGCTGGTGGAAGACATCGTGAGAGATGGAAGACTTTACGCCTCAGAAAACCATCAAGAAATCCTGAAGGTGAGCTAAAGATAAACAAAAACAGATAAAGAAGATAAGGTTAAATAACCTCAAGTAACATTATATGCAGATCCCATTGCCCATGGTTTGAAGATATATGAGATGATGTGCATTTGCAAACAAGATTCAGTAGTTCCAGGAGGATTGTTGGTGTTTTAGTTTTGTCCTAATGGATCAATGGTTCATGTGGCTTGACTTTGTGCATTAAATCTTCTCCATCAGGACAAAAAATTAATCAAGACGCTCTTTGACGTCCTGGCGCACCCGAATAACTACTACAAATACACTGCTCGGGATTCCAACGAGATGCTGCCGCGCTCCTTCATCCGGCTTATCAGCAGCAAAGTCTCAGCCTTCCTCCGACCGTACAAGTAGCCGCTAACGCTCAGAGGCTTTACGCACTTCGGCTGACTCTGACAGCAGGCTTCAGTCTAAAGGATTCAGCACACGCTTTGTTTAAAAATCCAACCAGGCTTTTGACTTTTACTCGCTTCACTATGCACATTTGGTTTTGAATTTCTGTGCTGTTTATCATTCCTTTCCAATAAGAAGAGGGCGATTGGGTGAATAATTGCATCATACATTTGCAGCATATGAGGGTGTTTTTTTTGTGCTTTTAGGTCCTGTCTGATATATATCAGAATATACAGTGTAGAAGGTGTAATATTCCTGTGAGCACCACAATTATTGCGATAATTTGTCCTATTGGTTAATTTTAAATGTCATGCCTTGACTGTGCCCCTAAATATGGCCTTTTTTGTTCCACATGAAGTTTGACATCTTGTATATGACTAGAACAATCCCTAAAAGACATAGTGAATGTCTGTCTCATCATTTTAAGCGTGTTTGTGCTCACTGGAATATCGCACATTTGGGTAGAGTTGCAAAGTTTGTGTAGTGCGTGTGTGTATGAAAGGTGTCGTTTTGCCACTTAGCAAGCTGTGAGGTGAGCTTCAGATTCATTTCGCCGTTTTCTGAAGCACCTCGCACTAACTTTGTATATCCATCGTATTTCCGTCGTTTCCACGCTCTCATCCCACTTTACTTCATATCATACATTCCGTGTCATTAGTGTCATCATATTTCAGCTCTTAGAGCATCTTTAATCTTCCTGCCATGCTGTTAAAACAGTACATTCCAACGTTGTATTACTAGTTCTCGGGTTTCATATTCGTTTACGACCATATATTGGAGTTAATTTAACGAAGCGTAGAACACGTAGTGCATTATTATGAGACTGAAATGGAAGAGTTACGGGAAGAAACAGTGTTTAGTGAGCGGTTCTGCAGAGAATGAGGCTGACATACGTGATTTTTTTTTTTTTGGTGGGTTTTTTTTGTTTTGTTTTTCGTTTTTTTTTTTGCAGGACATGCGATTGCTGCTTCTTTGATTTAAAAAAAGTCACTTTAAACCTGCTACACTAAATTCAAACCTTTTGACCTTTTCCACCCGAAGGCCCTCAAAGGGAAATTTCACCTAATTTTTTTTTTTTCCGCATACCTGTATATAATTTAGCTAACATTAGGCTACAGATGATTGGAAGTGCATTCTCACTAGCCGTTACTTTTGACTCCTAAGAGTTCTCACTGGAGGGTGTAGAGTAGGACACAGTCATGCTGTTTGATTTCCGAAACAGACCGTATGCTGTCTGAAAATCTCCACTGTGAAGATGTAGCACACACGACATTTTTTTTTTTTTTTGCCAGGTCACAGCAATGTGTACAGTATAAACACAAATCTTGTGTCAAATTACCCACTCAGACGCTCTTCACAGCAAGGGTATGACACATACACATCATCATAATGTATGATGCAGTTTAGCGTACACCTGTGGATGCCTGCACTCATCATACACAAACTCCAAACACAATTTGTGTGCCTTACAAATGTGTTTAATGTTCCCGTGGGTTAAATGGAGAGAGGGGTGAAAAAAAAAAGTCAAACACACTTAACACCAGGTGACGTCTCTCCATGGTAGGATTTTTTATTTTTTTTGTATATTGTAAATATTAAATGAACGTAGACTAACGTCAAGTCTAAGAGCTTAAGCCGATCCCAAATAACAGCCTTGTATTAATAATATCCCTTAATAATATGTTCAGGGATTAATCTTTTATTGTGCCCTCCTGAACCGAAGCTCGATTCCGCCAATAAAAATGTACAAAAGGATTTTTTTTTTAGTTTGAACTGGTGTGTAAAGAAAAATATTTTAGATTCTTTTGTGGGGTTTTTTTTTTGTTTTTTTTTTAATGAAATACTTTTTTTTATAATGTTTATATCACAACTAAAATAATTTTTGCCCCCAGGTTCTCTTCCAAAGACTGGCCCATACGTGCAATGAATTATTACTTAAAACATTAATTCTACCAAAATAAAAAAAATTTTAAATGCACCAATTTTGCAGATTATACATTATATCAAATAAACTACTAATTCAGTGTATAATTCCCGAGCCTTTATTTGAGAATGAAAGGATATAACAAAACTTTTTTTCCCTCATGACCACCCAATATTAGGCTAAAATTGTAGACAGTTGTGCCGCGAGACAGGAACCCAGAATCTTTTCATTTTTTAAAGCAGGTGTAGGCTTTTTATTCACACCCCTGATACAAAATACAAAGTTGTGTGTGTTTATAACCTTCCTGCAAAAGGTTCATCTCAGTGCAGCTGGATCTGGAGGAAAAAGGAAAAGAATCATTGGTTAAAATATTTTTTTTCAATGAAAAATGTTGTTATGGCAAATTAACAATCTTTATTGAATGTCCAGAAAAGTAAATGCAAAACTGTCATTAGTGTAATTTACCCTCTGTGAGAATTTTCTTTTCTTTTTTTACCTTTTTTTTTAAACTGGCTGCCTGAAGAATTTTTTTTTTTTTTATTTCATTTTATTTTATTTCATTTTATTTTATTTTGTTAATTTCCTTTGAGAAATGACTTGGCCACGGTGTTGCATGGAGTGGGTAATGGTATTTGCACTTGAAATTGTTTATGCTCATGTAAAAATGTCTGGATTTTGTATTGTCTTTTTAAATGAAAGGAATTGGTGTTCGTACAAAACAGTGGTCTTGTTTGTTTTCTCTGGCGAATACCCTCAGAAATAAAATGGACAATTATAAGAGCGTATAATGTAAACGAATATATTAAAAGTGCACGTGACTCTGATAATCGGTTATATCATGACAAAGCATAAGGGCACTCGCTTCTGTTCATAGTTTGCAGAAGAAATGTGAAGGGTGATTTTTGAATGCTGCTCCAAGTAAAAATACAACGTACAGTTATTGGTAAAATATAAAAACAGTGATGAGACTGTGATATGAAAATATAGTTTCAGAAACAAGAAATCTTATGTACCTGGACAGACATGAATAAGTAATTCTCAAATAGGTGAATAATAGGTAAGTTAGCGGGCGGCACGGTGGTGTAGTGGTTAGCGCTGTTGCCTCACAGCAAGAAGGTCCTGGGTTCGAGTCCCGTGGCCGGCGAGGGCCTTTCTGTGTGGAGTTTGCATGTTCTCCCCGTGTCCGCGTGGGTTTCCTCCGGGTGCTCCGGTTTCCCCCACAGTCCAAAGACATGCAGGTTAGGTTAACTGGTGACTCTAAATTGACCGTAGGTGTGAATGTGAGTGTGAATGGTTGTCTGTGTCTATGTGTCAGCCCTGTGATGACCTGGCAACTTGTCCAGGGTGTACCCCGCCTTTCGCCCGTAGTCAGCTGGGATAGGCTCCAGCTTGCCTGCGACCCTGTAGAACAGGATAAGTGACTACAGATAATGGATGGATGTTAGTGTTATTATTTTTGTTTAAAGATGTTTCCCAGATCAGTCGTTACTGCTGTGATCTCTTTCAGACAACTTCCTGTGTGAAGAATATCTTTGAAAAATATCTAAAAGCTAAAACATTGAAAAGTGATGATAATTAATAATTATTCACAGAACGTGAAGTGAATATTGGTGAATAATAACCGAGATGAAGTCAAAGTTATTATTCACCGACATTCACTGAGCCGGAGTTGGATAATTGCTTTAGGATAATTAGACAGGTGATTTTTTTTTAAATCATATTAAAAAAGTAATTTATTTCAAACTTCAAAAACCGAATGCAAATATAATGCACGTAGGCTTGTGCTACTTATCTATGCCAAGTCACATAAAATACTTTGATTTGAAACAGATAAAATAAATCACAATTCCACCTTACTTTTGAATAGTTTTAGACTAAACTTCGTAGCATCTTTAGTGCTTTTAGGAACAGCATAATCTGTAATTCATCCTCACTTACAGTGACAAAGCAATTAGCCGCCATTTTGCTGAGTTGCTCGAGGTGATTATCAAGAAATAGTCTGAATTTCTCAACCGATCAGCATGTGAGTTCTTATAATAACCTCCTTATTTATACTAAAAAGCAATATTTCCTGTAAAATAAATCGTCCAGACCAGGGATGTCACTAGACATTTATGATTTGGTTGGGCTAAGAGTATGCTTCTCTTTATGGATAAAAATTAACCTCAGGATGTCTCTTTGACGTTACTTTTAGAGTAAATCGCATAAGGATCCATTGTAGATCTCATCATAATTTCTATTAAGAACGGATCTACTGATAGAAATACTTTCCATCAGCTTACAACAGTCACAGAGCAAAGGCTTTATGACCAAGAATATCTCCTTTCATGTGCAAGTTACTGGTCTGAAAAAGGGTTTTACACATTTATTAATTCAGTTGTGCTGAAAATTCCAAAATGTCTTAACTTGCTGAAGCCAATGCCTCTTAACTTCCTGTGATCATAACTGACAACGGGAGAGTTCAAGGAGCTCAGTGCAGATCTGAGAAAGAGGATCATCAATTCACACAACTCAGGAATGTCTCTTGGTGCTATTTCTGAATAACTGCAGATTCCACGATCATCAGTTCAAACAATTGTGCGTAAGTTCAAGTTATTGGGAGGTGTAGCTATGAAGGTAAATATGCCGCAAAATGCAAGCTCTTGGAGATTGCTAGCCATTACGTTTTCGGTAATAGGAAAATAGCAAAGATTGCAATCTCCCCTCCGTAAGAGCATCTCTGTCTGTGCTTTTTCTGTTACCATTCATGCTAACATTTCTACTCTCCCAATAAATGCATGGAGAATGGCAAAATACCCAATTACACAACATATCCACCATATTCAGAGCTCTAACTGAATAGATTATACAGTACCCACTGAATTATCATTTGTTAGTTTAAAACGTTATAAAATTAACTAAAAATTGTCAACAGAATGTGAAGAAATAACAGTTTTGACAAAGACGTGTGGCTGTTTTCTTACAACCATGAGCTTGTTAAAACTGAGCTAAGCAAGCTATAGGCTGACGCCACATGTGAAGGATATAAGATAGCAGTGTTATTGCTACTATTATTATGGCGATGAACATACACATTATATACAAGTTATCTCATCTCATCTTATCATCTCTAGCCACTTTATCCTTCTACAGGGTCGCAGGCAAGCTGGAGCCTATCCCAGCTGACTATGGGCGAAAGGCGGGGTACACCCTGGACAAGTCGCCAGGTCATCACAGGGCTGACACATAGACACAGACAACCATTCACACTCACATTCACACCTACGGTCAATTTAGAGTCACCAGTTAACCTAACCTGCATGTCTTTGGACTGTGGGGGAAACCGGAGCACCCGGAGGAAACCCACGCGAACACGGGGAGAACATGCAAACTCCACACAGAAAGGCCCTCGCCGGCCCCGGGGCTCAAACCCAGGACCTTCTTGCTGTGAGGCGACAGCGCTAACCACTACACCACCGTGCCGCCCCTATACAAGTTATATACATTATATATAAAATATTATAAATAAATACAATATTTAATGCATGGACAAAGATGAGCGAGCGAGAGAGAGATGGTAATTTACTTAGCCAATGCATTAATATATTAAATAAAACACAATATGGGGTGGTGTAGTGGTTAGCGCTGTCACCTCACAGCAAGAAGCTTCTGGGTTTGAGCCCAGTGGCTAACGGGGGCCTTTCTGTGTGGAGTTTGCATGTTCTCCCCGTGTCCGCGTGGGTTTCCTCCGGGTGCTCCAGTTTCCCCCACAGTCCAAAGACATGCAGGTTAGGTTAACTGGTGGCTCTAAATTGACCGTAGGTGTGAGTGTGAATGGTTGTCTGTGTCTATGTGTCAGCCCTGTGATGACCTGGCGACTTGTCCAGGGTGTACCCCGCCTTTCGCCTGTAGTCAGCTGGGATAGGCTCCAGCTTGCCCGTGACCCTTGTACAGGATAAGCAGTTATGGATAATGGATGGATGGACAATATGGGGTAGCAATCCCAACTTATGTAGAGAGAAAGGTGAGAGACAGGTGGAGATTGGAAGTGATAAAGACAAACGGAGAGAAAAATAAATAAATAAAAATAGATAACATGAGGGAGTAAAAGAAAGAGAGAAAGACAATGAAGTTAAAAAGATAGAGAAAGAAATAAGCACAGTAAAACAGACAGAGTGAGTGACAGAGAAAGAGCGGAAGAGAGAGGTATACAAACTGCAGAAGTGAAAGTTACCGAATATTAATAATTATCGAATATTAAAGTCACAAATATTTCACCATTCATTTCAATGGGAAATTTTTACTTGCTTTTCTTGAATATCTTAAAAAGTATCAAGTGTTGAAAAATGAAAATAATAGCTGAAGTGTCATTTACAAGACTTACGCAATAAAGTCTGAACAAAGTTTCTGCATTAAAGGGTTCCTGAATTATTCACAGAAATCGGGTTAGAAGGGAAAAAAGGGAATAATAAGAAGCCTAGGAAGAACAATATAATATATGTTTGCTTTGCAAGTACTATAATAAGCTAGCAATTCCTTGCGTAATGTCTTTATTTGTAAAGGAAAGTACTGTGTGCTGTATAAACCAATTTTTCCCTCGTTACCGCTCAACACTGGGGTAAAACTTGCATCAACTAGGACACCAGAAATATTTTCATTTTGTTTTGCCCTCCTTTATAAAATAGGCTTTTTCTTTAGTTAGAGCTTTTTTTTTTTTTACTTTAGCCTTTCTGCTAATTGTATCTTGCATTTTGTCACAATCCAGCTGAATGTGGAGAAAAGGGGATTTTCTTTTCAAATATACTAATCCCATTTCCAGAAAAGATGGGCTATTTTCCAAAATGCAAAAAAAAAATGTGTGATTTGTTAATTCATGGGAACCGTTATTTAACTGACAAAAGTAAAAAGATTTTTAATCATTTTATTGACCAACTTAATTGACAGAGGCATTATTACCAGTGTATTACATCAGCTTTTAATTACATCAGCTTTTAATAACACTTTTTAATCATATAGGATCTGAGGATACTAATTGTTGCAATTGGAATTTTTGTCCATTCTTGCTTGATAGAAGACTTCAGCTGATCAATAGTCCGTGGTCACCATTGTCTGATTCTCCTCTTCATGATGCGCCAGATATTCTCAATAGGAGACAGAGCTGGACTGGCAGCAGGCCAGTTAAGCACACGCACTCTTTGTTTACACTGTTGTAGCCCATGCAGAATGAGGCCTGGCATTGTCTTGCTGAAATAAGCATGGACCTCTCAGGAAAAGACATCACCTTGATGAATATGTCTCTCTAAAATCCCAGTATATGCCCCAATATATCAGCAGTACCTTCACACACATGCAACTCACCCATGCTGTGAGCACTGAAGCCCTCCATACCATCACAGATGCTGGCTTTTGCACCTTTCTCTGATAACAAACTGGATGGTCGTGTTCACCTTTGGCACGGAGAACTCGACATCTGGTTTTCCTGAGAACAAGTTGAAATGTGGACTCATCTGACCACAGCATACAGTTCCACTGTCTTTTAGTCCATCTGAGAGGAGTTTGGGCTCAAAGAAATTGGCAGTGTTTCTGCACAGAATTGATGAATGGCTTCCTCCTTGCGTAATGCAGTTTCAGGTTGCATTTCTGGATGCAGCAGTGAACTGTGTGAAGTGATAACAGTTTTCCGATGTACTCCCGAGCCCATGTGGCTATATTTATCACATTAGCATGACTGTTTCTCAGGCAGTGACATCTGAGGGCTCGAAGGTCACACACATTCAACAGTGGTTTCCGTCCTTACCTTTTACGCATTGAGATGTCTCCGAATTCCCTGAATCTTTTCACAATATTATGCACTGTAGATTTTGAAAGACCTAAAATCTTGCATTGAGAAATATTCTTTTTGAATTGACTAATAACTGTCATTAATTTTGGTAAAAGGAGTGAGCCATGACCCATCCTTGCTTGCAAAGACTGAGCCGTTGGTGCTGCTCCTTTCATACCCAATCATATTACCAATTAACCTGCTTATTGTGGAATCTTCCAAAATGGTGTCACTTGAATATCCTATAAATATTTCAGTCTTATTTTGCCTCAGTCCCAACTTTTTTGAATGTGTTACAGGCATCAAATTCTAATTTTGTTTCTATTTACAAAATACAATAAAGTTGGTCAGTAAAACTATACTGAAAACCCACACAGACACGGGGAGAACATGCAAACTCCACACAGAACCTTCTTGCTGTGAGGCGACAGTGCTAACCACTACACCACCAGGTCACCTGTGAATTAACAAATCAGAGATTTTTGTTTTTATTGTATTTTGGAGACTATCCCAACTTTTCTGGAAATAGAGTTAGTAAAATAAAACTTTAAAAACCACACGAATAATGTTATGGCAAATTAGCTCACTTTATTAAATGTTCAGAAAGTTGTCTGGATTTTGAATTGCCTTTTTAAATAAAAATAAGTTGTGTTCATACAAACAGTGGCCTTGCCTGCTCTCAAAAACAGGTATAAATACAACGACTTATAATGCAAGAGAACACAATAAAACATCAAAATTTGGATTAACATTCAAAGTGACATGTTATTTATGTGTAGGAACTAGTCTGACCATTGGAGTCACCATAAATCCCAATGTACTGTATATAAGCATAAGAACGCTGTCTTCTGTCCATAGCTTTGGACAAATGTGAAGGTTGAATGGGTCGTTTTTGAACATCCTTTAAATCTGTTTTCCAAAATAAGATTTCCGTGAATGAAAGGAATCCTGCTCCAGGTACAAATACAACACACAGTCATTTTAACTATTTCAAACCAGGTACACGAGACTGAGAAATGGAAATATGATATGGTTTCAGAAACTATAAATCTCATGTTTATACACAGAACTGAATAGCTTTAGTAGTATTTATATAAAGACGAGTAATAAAAGTGCAGCAAGACAGCAGTTTAACTGCTTAGTATATTATTATTATTATTATTATATTAAAATGATAACGTAAAAATTATGTTTAATGGGATCACTGTATGATGTGTGCTTCTTAGCAAAGTGTCACAGAAAATTCATGAAGAAAGTTTATATACTACATTTCCCAGATGAGCAGTTACGGCCGTGTTCTTCTTCAGCCAAGTCCCTCAGCGAATTATATCTGGAAAATACATGTAAAAGGTAAAACGATGGAAAAAAATGAAAGGCATTTAAAACTGGAAGGGGAAATGTAATTAGATTTTTAAAATAAAATGGATGAGAGTTAAAAAGAAGGGATTGAATATACCGTACGGTACATTCGGCTAGAGGAGAAAATAAAATGGGAGGATATTTCTCAAACCACAGAGACAAAATTTCTAATCACAGAAGCAGACTAACTGACTGTACAAATTTATTACTCTTAAACATAATGTTTACTTTTGTAATAAGATGAAAGCATGGGCGGCACGGTGGTGTAGTGGTTAGCGCTGTCGCCTCACAGCAAGAAGGTCCGGGTTCGAGCCCCGTGGCCGGCGAGGGCCTTTCTGTGTGGAGTTTGCATGTTCTCCCCCGTGTCCGCGTGGGTTTCCTCCGGGTGCTCCGGTTTCCCCCACAGTCCAAAGACATGCAGGTTAGGTTAACTGGTGACTCTAAATTGACCGTAGGTGTGAATGTGAGTGTGAATGGTTGTCTGTGTCTATGTGTCAGCCCTGTCATGACCTGGCGACTTGTCCGGGGTGTACCCCGCCTTTCGCCCGTAGTCAGCTGGGATAGGCTCCAGCTTGCCTGCGACCCTGTAGAAGGATAAAGCGGCTAGAGATAATGAGATGAGATGAGAAGATGAAAGCGTACCAGATTACACAATGAGGGAGTCTTGGCTTCCAGTATCCATCTTCCCCACATGTGATGACTCTCGGGCCTGATAATCTTCTTCCTGGGTAGCACATGAACGTCACTGAGCTCCCAGCGCGGTGTGGAGGCCGCACTCCAGAATCTATTACCGCAAACCTCACGTTGGGGGCGGGGCAGGTAACTGAAACGCACAAGGAAAATCAGATTAAATAGGACAAGACAAATCTAAAAGTACTCTTAAAATACGTATAAACATCAAACAGGGTTCCTACACATTTTCAAACTTAAAATTCCAGACTTTTTCCATACTCAAATTCTCAGGTTTGGAGACTTCAGCGAACAAACAACTACTCATATATTTAAAAGAATTACTTGAAAATCAAACAGGTACTCACATTATGACATACCACCAAAATGCATACCATATTTAGCTTGGCCTAAAATTTGTATCAGTGCCCTGTTTTTGTCATAAATATATATACATACACATTACACAAAATACAGGATGCCACTCTGACGCACACGTATCTGATGCACACTTCAAGACATTAAAACACAGGTGTGTGAAGATGTCAAGCACATACAGGATGTCCCGAAAAAAAAAATGTATACACACTTTTAATCACTGTAAAGTACTGTATGTGTTTATTAAAATCCATGTAATTTTCACAGAGTAATAGGATTTACAGACATTTTATTATTTAGTCACCGCCTGTTCTCAAACTGGCATCCATTCTGGTCCAGTCACTGCTGACAATGCAAATCACATTCAATTCTCTTGGTATTTTTGGACATTCACTTTCAGTGACTGTTGCAGGTCTCATAGCGTAGACTGTAAACATCAGTTAGAGGCAGTGATAAAACAATAAAGTGATGTCTGTAAATTCTATTACATCTTGGAAATGAAATGAATTTTAATAAACACCTACTTCACAATGATTCAAAGTGTGTATACATTTTTTCGGGACACCCTGTATGTTGTGCGCACACAAGTTTACTGAAGCTTCTAATTTGAAAACAGTCATTATGGCATTTTTTGTATTTACTATTGTGTTTTATGAAGGCCCTGTGTTAGTTCCACTGTACATCACATTTTGTCCACATACCAAGAGATGGCAGACGTGGCCGAGACGTGGCCACCCTAACCAGTATGTAATGGCTGCAGTGCCCTTGAGCAAGGCATTTAACCCCACATTGCTCCAGGTTGTAACCATGTTGTACCCTGTAATAACTAAGTGGCTTTGGATAAAAGCGACAACTAAATGTAATGTAATTATAATAATAATGTAATAACAGCATTGTTCAGTTTATATGTATGTTTGCGTACACAGCCTTCATATTTTTGTTGGCAGTTTTTTTTGTCTTGGGTCGCTTGTTTGCAGGGTCCATGTGCCTTATTTTTCTAGCAAATTCTGGCAACACTGCCAAATAAGCCATAAGCATTTTTACACTGACTGATGTGTGTTCACGCGTGTTCAAGAGGCGTTTTGTAGCAGGGGGTTTTCCTGCGTCTTGTCCAAAGTCTTGCAAGAAGCAAGCAGGTTCAGGGGGTGTGGCGGAGTGCATGCCAGTACAACAGAACACCCGTTTCCCTCCCTCCGCATTTCAACACATTTCTTTGGCAAAATTCAACTGAATGTCGGAATGTTGAGCTTCATTTTACTATGTAGCGGCAAAGGTCTGGAAACACAAATATTTCTCCATACCCTAATTTCCATTTTCCATACTTTTCCAGACCTGGAAAATACTAAAATCAAATTCCATACTTTTCCATACTGCGTAGGAACCCTGATCAAAGAGTCATTGTTGTCTATTATTATTCTATCCACATTCACTGGAAATGAGCAATCGCACACTCTGATTGGCTACTCTGCTACCAGGCTATCAGCTCATATACCGTCAGTAGAGAAAAACAAAATGGCGGAGGATTTTGCTGAACCAAACGAGGACGAAATAAAAACTCTCTACTTGAAAACAAAACCCCAAAAAATACAAAAAAGCAACAAAATATGGAACGAAAGTATTTGATCGTAAGAACTTCTTTTTCAAGAATTATTATTATTATAGCATTTTTCCCAAATTGCTACTGTTATTTCGCTGGTTTGTTTACATTCTAAGCAGAAATGATTTTGTTGGACGTTTTGTATAAAGTTTTTATTTATCAAATTTGAAAAAAAAAAAAGAAAATGCTGTTTCTCAAAATCCAGTGAATGAATGTGGATAGAATAAAACAGTTATGCCACTCAATCTCGTCGTACATGCTTATAGTCAACTATCAGCTCATGTACGACTCGATTTCGTGAAGTAACTGTTAATTATTCTAAAGCTAAGTGACTAAGTGGTGGGTAAATTGTGCTGAAACATTAACATATGTCTACATATATTTTTTTTTACCATATACAGTAATATTTAGCAACCTGAATCACATATATACTGTATATAGCATATTTAAAAAAATCTAAAATAAATCTACACTACCATTCAAAAGTTTGGGGTCACCCAGACAATTTAGTGTTTTCCATGAAAAGTCACACTTTTATTTACCACCATAAATTGTAAAATGAATAGAAAATATAGTCAAGACATTTTTCTGGCCATTTTGAGCATTTAATCGACCCCACAAATGTGATGCTCCAGAAACTCAATCTGCTCAAAGGAAGGTCAGTTTTATAGCTTCTCTAAAGAGCTCAACTGTTTTCAGCTGTGCTAACATGATTGTACAAGGGTTTTCTAATCATCCATTAGCCTTCTGAGGCAATGAGCAAACACATTGTACCATTAGAACACTGGAGTGAGAGTTGCTGGAAATGGGCCTCTATACACCTATGGAGATATTGCACCAAAAACCAGACATTTGCAGCTAGAATAGTCATTTACCACATTAGCAATGTATAGAGTGGATTTCTGATTAGTTTAAAGTGATCTTCATTGAAAAGAACAGGGCTTTTCTTTCAAAAATAAGGACATTTCAAAGTGACCCCAAACTTTTGAACGGTAGTGTAAATTCATAATGAGTTGAGACATTAGCAAAAGTTCCAAATAGATAGATAGATAGATAGATAGATAGATAGATAGATAGATAGATAGATAGATAGATAGATAGATAGATAGATAGATAGATAGATAGATAGATAGATAGATAGATAGATACGGCAGCCTCTGAATGACTCTCTCATGGTAGAGTATTGGAAGCATGATGTGTGCTGCCTTGTGCTAACCTTCACACCGAGGAGCCGGAGCGCTCCATGTGCCATCTTCAGTACAGATGATGTCTGAAGCTCCGATCAGTGTACCAACGCGACATCTGTAGGACGCAATGTAACCATGTTTTATTATTCCGCTTGCGTCGAAATCCAAGTATGCATCTGGTACCAGTGGAGGCTCAGGACACTGGATAGCTGCCAAAGAAACACACAGCAATAAATAAACACACGTAGAAAAATTTCTGTTTATTAATCCTGAAATCTAACCCTATGTAGATATAACCCTGGATATAACTACTGCTGCAGAAACGTACTGAATATTTGTAATAATGATGAAGCATTGAATATTGAACACTCACATTTTTAGTTTTGAGAAAAATAATAAACTGCACAATAGCAATTTCTAGATGCTCATATACAAGACAAGTTATAGTTTACTTTTCTGTCATTTGGAGCTTGCTGCTTGGGGTATTATCCTACGTTCACACTAGCAAGTGATTAAGTGACAACCAGTGAACTGAGATTTTCACTAATTTACACACATCCATTTTTAAGCAATAAAGTGACAAAGGATACATTTCCAATGATAGAAATGACAAATTATGGAAGGGGTAGAGTTAATGAGACTGTTTATCTAATGAGACTGATTAATTAGATCTACAGTACAGCACCTTCATTGCTGGCGTGTACCATCTTAACATTTTATGGCGGTTCCTGTATAAACAGCCCAAATTCTCCCACTCAGCAACAGAAATGTTAGAAAATATTAAATTACATTAACATGGTTACATTTCAAATTGATACCACAACCTTTACATTTAGGATACTCCCATTTCTTAGCATTAAAAAAAAAAATCCAAAACATGTAGCAATAGTAGAACAGTGCATTCCCTGGGCAATGTCATTCAATTTCTTATGTAAGAGAAAACACTAAATGGTGAACTGGAATTGGAAATCGGAAATCGCTGAGAGCCATAATTTGAATTAAAATAAAAGGCTGTCGCCTTTTATTTTAATTCAAATTATGGCTCTCAGCGATTTCTGATTTCCAATTTCAGTTCACCATTTAGTGTTTAGGCCTACCTTCACACACAGGTACTCTGCCGTCCCATCCATTTGCACTGCAGTGTCTCACACCCACACCGACCAGCTGGTACCTACACACACAAACAAGTCAACAAAATTCACCATGATATCAAGACTGGGGTGAAAAACAAACAAACAAACAAACACTGATGCATAATACATGGTTTAAAAATATTACAATTAAAAGCAAATATTAGAGATGAAAGTGGAGCAAAGAAAAAAATCCTGAACTTTTGAAAGTCAAACTAAGATGGGGGGGGGCTATGTCCCCCCGAAAAAAATTTTAATAACATAACACGCAAAACCCTGCATTCTAGTGCATTTTAGTACTTATTTTCACTAAAACAAGTTATAACTTTTAAGCCTTTTTCTTTCATGTACATTAATGATTAACATGTCAAAAATATCAAATTTAATTTCCCGAGTTAATGAGCAATTTTCAGGAGTGCGTTTAGAAAACGCGGTGATTTTCCTGCTACACAGTTCATTACTTTGAAAAAATCAGACAGTTGAAGGTAAACTCAGCAAAATCCCAAAACAGTACTGTTAAAGAGTAAAGGTCTGTTAGAGTTTCTAAAGCTTTCAGGTTTCAATGTTGGGGACATTGAGCCTCGTTTATCAATCTTTTAGTAGAGTTGTGCGTTTGCAGAAGCTAAAGTGAACTAAACATTTCCAATTCATATTTATGCGAGGCAGCACGGTGGTGTAGTGGTTAGCACTGTCGCCTCACAGCAAGAAGGTCCGGGTTCGAGCCCCGTGGCCGGCGAGGGCCTTTCTGTGCGGAGTTTGCATGTTCTCCCCGTGTCCGTGTGGGTTTCCTCCGGGTGCTCTGGTTTCCCCCACAGTCCAAAGACATGCAGGTTAGGTTAACTGGTGACTCTAAATTGACCGTAGGTGTGAATGTGAGTGTGAATGGTTGTCTGTGTCTATGTGTCAGCCCTGTGATGACCTGGCGACTTGTCCAGGGTGTACCCCGCCTCTCGCCTGTAGTCAGCTGGGATAGGCTCCAGCTTGCCTGTGACCCTGTAGAACAGGATAAAGCGGCTCGAGATAATGAGATATTTATGCGAGTTGAAGCCAATTGTTTACATTAGTTCGTATTGTCTGTAAATTTAAACACACCAATGAATACCAAATTTCTCATATAAATCAGGGGCGTAGCTAAGATTTTTCAGGTGTGTGTGTGTGGGTGTGTGTGTGTCACACACTGACTGGCAGCCTGAGTACGTTATGTAACAAAAAATAATTACCACTGCTAGTTTTAGGTAGCTTAGAAACCGGCTCTTCCATTATTGCTGTTTCTTCCACATTTTCTTGATGTTGTGTTCTAGAAACGGCACTAAAACTTAGCTTCGAAGCCACAAAATGCAACTTTGATGGAAAAAAATATATAATAAATTGCTTACCTCTCTTCACGTCGAAAGAAGGAGGAAAGTTTTGCTTGTTTTGACATGGCGAATTATTAACACAAGAGGAAATACTTGTAATTCATAACTAAAAAGACCGCAGCTACACTGGCAGCTTGAACATGCTTTCTAGTGCGATTGTGTTGCGCTTGCGCAGAATAGTGTCAGTCCTGCGCGCCTTAGCTCGTGCACCTGAAGGCGCGCCTTGGGCTTGAGCTCCGGCACACGCGCCATTAACAAAGAACACCTGTCTTTAATCAATGAACTATGTTTGGGCTATTTAAGGACTGCGCAAGGACGATGCGAAGTATTACACTGCGTCTAGGAACGCGAAACATCCGAAAAATAAATTTCTCCATTCGGGAAACCGGAGATTTTCAAGAGTTTTGTCAAATATCCGGATTTCCGGGTAAATCCGGAAGACTTTCATCTATAAAATGTGCTTACGAACCAGCTAAAAATAATATAATGAAAACAAAATTCAAGTACAAACAAATGTACAGTAAGTACAGCTACAGTTCAAGCAACAGCCACGCCCCCAACACAGAAACTCACCATTTCCTGTACAGAAATATGTAATTATTATTATTAGTAGTAGTAGTAGTAATAATAATAATAATAATAAAGATTTAGATGTTATGTAAAACATTATATTATGTTTTAATGTTAATAATAACATGTTAAGTCTTTTTAGCCATGAAATAATGGTGCCATTTTGCATCACGTCTTACCCCACGTTGCAGTTAGCGGTAGCTGTGTCCCCAAATGAAGCACCTGTATAATGATATCGTCCGTTTTCAATCTCCCCAGCTGAGCCACATTTTTTCTCTATAAAACAGAAAGACACAGTGATATGTTACAGCAAACACATAAATATAGAGCTTGGTGTATGGAATATGACTCTGGTAATACAGTATGCTGTGCCTGTAATCCATCATATGACCATACGATTTACAACTTATTACACAGTGCAACAGAGCTGTTGAATTCTTGATTCTGACTGGTCAAATGTTGTTGATTAATTTTCTATAACAGCACTATAATTTCTCTTCTGTCAAGAGGTGTTAATGTAACTTTAATGGAAGGAGACCCAGTGTCAGAAATTTATAACAGTCCAAGGTAACTTTAAGTTTTCCAACAATGGACAGCCTTCAAGGCTTCAAATTTTTTATAGCTGCTATACTGTAAGCGATTATAGAGAGGAACTGACGTTTCATGGACCTTCCACAACTTTAAATATAACTGTAAACTGATTTAAAAAAAAAAAAAGATGATGTGTCACTCTTTAATTAATACAAAATTGCTGTATAAAAGGAATAAAACACTTCAGGACTGTTAGTGGAAAATAAAGAACTTTGTTGTTGATTATCATCATCAGTATCAAGTGCATTTGTAAAACCCTGAAATTGCAGAATTACAAGTGTACACCAAATAGATAGATAGATAGATAGATAGATAGATAGATAGATAGATAGATAGATAGATAGATAGAAAGAAAATAGAAAAATATCCACATACTTTCACATATCATCTCCAAGTCGGTCCACCGGCCGTTCCTGCAGTGTATGGTGCTCGGTCCTCGGACCATGCGGTAGCCATGATTACATTTGAAATGCACGGCGGTATCGGGCTCATACTGGCTCTGGTCATTGTGCTCAGTGTAGGCATTAGGGAAGTACGGTGGAGGCTGGCATTTCTCTGGAGGACAATTCAAATTCAGTTCTCACATACACATTCCACTGTTTTTACATTTCATACATTAGCCATTGAGTTATACTACCGTTCAAAAGTTTGGGGTCACTTTGAAATGTCCTTATTTTTGAAAGAAAAGCCCTGTTCTTCTCAATGAAGATCACTTTAAACTAATCAGAAATCCACTCTATACATTGCTAATGTGGTAAATGACTATTCTAGCTGCAAATGTGTGGTTTTTGGTGCAATATCTCCATAGGTGTATAGAGGCCCATTTCCAGCAACTCTCACTCCAGTGTTCTAATGGTACAATGTGTTTGCTCATTGCCTCAGAAGGCTAATGGATGATTAGAAAACCCTTGTACAATCATGTTAGCACAGCTGAAAACAGTTGAGCTCTTTAGAGAAGCTATAAAACTGACCTTCCTTTGAGCAGATTGAGTTTCTGGCGCATCACATTTGTGGGGTCGATTAAATGCTCAAAATGGCCAGAAAAATGTCTTGACTATATTTTCTATTCATTTTACAACTTATGGTGGTAAATAAAAGTGTGACTTTTCATGGAAAACACAAAATTGTCTGGGTGACCCCAAACTTTTGAACGGTAGTGTAAAATGAATAGTCTTGAGATTAGCAGAATTACCTCCAATCAAACGACATTCTGGAATGGTCTGCCATTGGCTGTCTGCTCCACATGTGACCTGTGATGAGCCAATCAGCTCAAAGCCTTCCTGACAGAAGATGGTGGCATGTTCTCCGACTTCATACTCCATCTTGTATCTGTCTTGTCCGCTGGTGTTGGGCACGGCTGGGGGCGGGCATGTGACCTGTACGGGCATCACTAGCACACAGAGCTAAAGGTAAAAACTATAATACTGGACTGTAGAATGATGATACAGTGAATCTAAAAGAGTATTACCCTGTTCACAGGTGGGTAGAGCTGGAGTCCAGGATTCGTCTGCTCCACAGGTGACGACACTCGACCCTCTGAGCTGGTACCCATCATTACACGTGATGCTTACTTTCGAGTTGAACCTTAAATAACGAGGCTTTATTTGACCATTGGCTATGGTAAACTCCTCACATTTGATCCCTATGAACAGGTAAGAAACATACAGTAAGACATTTTGTAAGTCTTTCTAAGTCAAACTGATTATTTTTGAAGACTAAAAAGTTGAACAATACAAGACAATTCAACTGGTATTTCTCAGCTCAATTTCTTTATCTCTTTTATACTCCAATTTTTTTGTAAACATTGTTTATACTGGATAAAACTAAAGTACTATTCAGACAGAGATGGTTACTGTAAATGTAGTACAGTATACTTGTTAATGTTGTTAGAGAACATCTGTAATAATAATTAATCCCTACACTCCAAGCAATCCAGAAACTTCTTCCAGATGTACACAAATCGTCATCACACTCAATATTCCATGCATCCTACATATAGTACCAGTCAAAAGTTTGTACATCCCTACTCATTCATAGGTTTTTCTGTATTTTGACTATTTTCTACATTGTAGAACAATACCAAAGACATCAAAACTATGAAATAACACATGGAACATTTATGGAATCATGTGGTAAACAGAAGTGTAAAACAAACCGTTTCATATTTTAGATTCTTCAAAGTAGCCACCGTTTACCTTGATGATGCTTTACACACTACTGGCGTTATCTTCACCAGCCTCATGATTTAGTCATCCGGACCGCTTTTCAATTAACAGCCGTGCCTCGTCAAAAGTTAATTAGTGCAATTTCTTGCCTTCTTAATGCATTTGAGATTAAACAGTAAATAGTAAACAATAAAAATACAGTAAATAGCCTTATTCCACAACTGTAGTAATCTATATTATGTCAAGAAGCGCTCGGCTAAGTAAAGAGAAACGACATCCATCATTACTTTAAGGCATGAAGTGACTTTTAATTAATAACAATAAAGTAAATCCATTGAATTAGAAAGTGTGTACAAACTTTTGACTGGCACTGTACAACTAATTTTATTTATTACTTATAGCATCAGCCATTATTTGGTTCGGTTTTGGCAAGACGCAACATAATAAAAGTTCTGGAGTATCTTTACACTTTTCTTGTCGGATATAACAGAATCTTTACCAACATCTTCATTCAGACAGAGTATACATGACCTGGGGTTATACCTACTGCTTATTTTTTACAAGCTAAAATATGGCATAATCTTTTTAAATGCGTATACACACAGTCCGTAAATAATTACTGACATGACAAGACTAAAATCCTGAAGTAATAATTACCCCACCTCCACACGTGAAACTAATCCGGTTCAAACAGGGCATAAGATGCACTGGGTATTCTGAAATTAATGTCATTACCGTACTGCTCTAAAATTAGTGGGTCATTACTAAAACATGAGCAATAATTCTGAAATGTTGAGGAGTTGCCTGTATATTTAAGTAAATATTACTCTTCAAGAGAATTCAGTTGAGGCTGTTTCTTGACTTACTTTGACATTTCGCTTTCCTAGGTTTCCAATTTCCATCCATCTCACACTTGAGTATGTTGCTACTGCCCTGTAGCCGGAAGCCAACATTACAGGAGTAGGATAAGGTCTCTCCGGGGTGATATGTGTTCTTTGTTCCATGAAACGTAGCTTTATTAGATCCCTCGAGTAGTGGACATGTTCCTCTTCTGCTAGGGGCTGTGGAGGTAGTGCGAGAGGAGGCAGAGTTAGAGGATGGAGGTGAAGGTTGAGGGACTGAAGAGGCAGAATCAGCCAGACAGGGAGAGGAAGTGAAAGAGAGAGACACAAAGACTCATAGCATGATCTCACAAGTCAAAAAATCAAGGTGTCCTTGTTACTGAAGGCCATATAAGGAAAATAATTTATCAGCTCTGAGTGATTCTGGAAAATTACACTTGCATTGTAAAGCAACCTGTGTTTTTAATAAGAACTGGACCAAGTGATGTTTCTATTTGTAATATGCAGGGGATCTAGCCAATTGTATCAGTCAGTTGATCCAATCTAGTCAGGAGCTCTATCCAAGTGTGTCAGTCAATAGATCCAATCTTGTCAGTAGATCTATCCAAATTTGTCAATTGTATCAGTTAGTCGATCCAATATAGTCAGGAGATCTATCTAAATGTGTCAGTCAGTAGAGCCAATCTAGTCAGTAGATCTGTCCAAATGTGTCAGTCAGTAGATCCAATCTAGTCAGTAGATCTGTCGAATTGTATCAGTCAGTGGATCCGAACTCGTCAGTAGATCTATACAATTGTATCAGTCAGTAGCTCCAATCTAGTCAGTAGATCTGTCCAAATGTGTCAGTCAGTGGACCCAATCTAGTCAGTAGATCTATCTAAATGTGTCAGTCAGTAGATCCAATCTAGTCAGGAGATCTATCCAACTGTATCAGTCAGTGGATCCAGTATAGTCAGTAGATCTATCTAAATGTGTCAGTCAGTAGAGCCAATCTAGTCAGGAGATCTATCCAACTGTATCAGTCAGTGGATCCAATATAGTCAGTAGATCTATCTAAATGTGTTAATCAGTAGATCCAATCTAGTCAGTAGATCTATCTAAATGTGTCAGTCAGTAGATCCAATCTAGTCAGTAGATCTATCTAAATGTTGAGTCAGTCAGTAGATCCAATCTAGTCAGTAGATCTATCTAAATGTTGAGTCAGTCAGTAGCTCCAATCTAGTCAGTAGACCTATCTAAATGTTGAGTCAGTCAGTAGATCCAATCTAGTCAGTAGATCTATCTAAATGTGTTAGTCAGTAGACCCAATCTAGTCAGTAGATCTATCTAAATGTGTCAGTCAGTAGACCCAATCTAGTCAGTAGATCTATCTAAATGTGTCAGTCAGTGGATCCAATATCTAAATGTGTTAGTCAGTAGATCCAATCTAGTCAGTAGATCTATCTAAATGTGTCAGTCAGTAGATCCAATCTAGTCAGGAGATCTATCTAAATGTGTTAGTCAGTAGATCCAATCTCAGTAGATCTATCTAAATGTATCAGTCAGTAGATCCAATCTAGTCAGTAGATCTATCTAAATGTGTCAGTCAGTAGACCCAATCTAGTCAGTAGATCTATCTAAATGTGTCAGTCAGTGGATCCAATATCTAAATGTGTTAGTCAGTAGATCCAATCTAGTCAGTAGATCTATCTGTGTCAGTCAGTAGATCCAATCTAGTCAGGAGATCTATCTAAACGTGTTAGTCAGTAGATCCAATCTCAGTAGATCTATCTAAATGTATCAGTCAGTAGATCCAATCTAGTCAGTAGATCTATCTAAATGTGTTAGTCAGTAGATCCAACCTAGTCAGTAGATCTATCTAAATGTGTCAGTCAGTAGATCCAATCTAGTCAGGAGATCTATCCAACTATATCAGTCAGTGGATCCAATATAGTCAGGAGATCTATCTAAATGTGTTAGTCAGTAGATCCAATCTAGTCAGTAGATCTATCTAAATGTGTCAGTCAGTAGATCCAATCTAGTCAGGAGATCTATCCAACTGTATCAGTCAGTGGATCCAATATAGTCAGGAGATCTATCTAAATGTGTTAGTCAGTAGATCCAATCTAGTTAGGAGATCTATCTAAATGTGTCAGTCAGTAGATCCAATCTAGTCAGGAGATCTATCTAAATGTGCCAGTCAGTAGATCCAATCTAGTCAGGAGATCTATCTAAATGCTTTAGTCAGTAGATCCAATCTAGTCAGGAGATCTATCCAACTGTATCAGTCAGTGGATCCAATATAGTCAGGAGATCTATCTAAATGTGTTAGTCAGTAGATCCAATCTAGTTAGGAGATCTATCTAAATGTGCCAGTCAGTAGATCCAATCTAGTCAGTAGATCTATCTAAATGTGTCAGTCAGTAAATCCAATCTAGTCAGTAGATCTATCTAAATGTGTCAGTCAGTAGATCCAATCTAGTCAGTAGATCCAATCTAGTCAGGAGATCTATCCAACTGTATCAGTCAGTGGATCTATGTAAATGCGTTTGTCAGTAGATCTAGTCAGTAGATTAGCACGGAAGAATGAAATGTCTTCTCATGTTGAAATTATTAAATATCAACTATTTATGGGTTGTGTTTCAGACATAACCAGCAGAGTGTGCTACTGGACTGTAACTGGGTTGTTGACACTAAGACACTAAGACCAGTAAAGGCTTCAGGAATCCACATCACTGCTGCTGTGATCAGCCCAGTAAATCCGACCCTCAGCCACTGGCTCATCAGATCAGCTGAGAACATTATACATGTGTACTTTTTTTTTTTAACCCGCTCTTACCGTGAATCGACATCCACAGTCTACAAAAACCTCTTAAGGGTGTTTATTTGTCTCGAGGTGAATTTTGTTTACAGTTAAAATGACACCCATTTCATTTTTGGCATCAACATCACATTATTTGCTGTTAAAAAAATAAAAGGTCTTAATGAGGATTACTTAAATGTACAGATAATATAATAACATTCAGCTAAAAGCAGATATATACAGGCAAATGTTTATGCGAGTAAATAAAAACAGCAACAAATCCTGAGGACACACGAGTTACAGTCACCTCAGGCGGGTCGCGCGCGCTTTTACTTATTGATTGATGTAATTTAGCGTCCATGGTAACGCAGTTACTCACCCACAAGGCGCGCGCAGAAAACCAGCAGCACTGAGGACCAGAGCAGAGCCGCCGCCATTTCCGCCGCGCGAGCCGAGAGTAGCGGGACGCGAGCCCGCGCGAGCGATTTGAGGAGCCGACAGACGGGGCGGGACACAAAGGCCAACCCTTCGTTACGCGCGCGCGCGCACACATATAATCACAATTACTTTATCGACAGACAAAAGAAAATAAATAAATCAGTTTCTCTGTCAAACATTGTGTATTTTTACTACTATTTCTACATCTTTTAGTTATTTTCAGTGAGTAACCTACACTAATACACTACAGCGGCGGATACAATTTGCCCATCACAAAAGTAGAAAATACTTTCAATACATAAATTGTATATGAATAATTACTTAAACTTCCACTGGAAAAAAAAGTCGATTCCCAATTACTTAGCGTATCAGATCACGTGACACCGTTCCACAATTATCGACACCTTTGTCCACAGTTATTGACGCCGTTCCACAATTATCGACACCTTTGTTCATAGTTATTGACACCATTCCACAATTATCGACACCTTTGTTCACAGTTATTGACACCATTCCACAGTTATCGACACTTTTGTCCACAATTATCGACACCTTTGTCCACAGTTATTGATGCCGTTCCACAATTATCGACACCGTTCCACAATTATGGACACCGTTGTCCAGTTATTGACACTGTTCCACAATTATCGACCCTGTTCCACAATAACTCGACACCTTTGTCCAGTTATTGACACCGTTCCACAATTATCGACACCTTTATCCAGTCACTGACACCGTTCCACAATTATCAACAATGTTCCACAATTATCAACACCTTTGCCCAGTCCATTCCACAATTATCAACACCTTTGTCCAGTTATTGACACCGGTCCACAATCATCAACACCTTTGTCCAGTTATGGACACCGTTCCACAATTATTGACACCGTTCCACAGTTATCGACACCTTTGTCCAGTTATCGACACCATTCCACAGTTATCGACACTTTTGTCCACAATTATCGACACCTTTGTCCACAGTTATTGATGCCGTTCCACAATTATCGACACCGTTCCACAATTATGGACACCGTTGTCCAGTTATTGACACTGTTCCACAATTATCGACCCTGTTCCACAATAACTCGACACCTTTGTCCAGTTATTGACACCGTTCCACAATTATCGACACCTTTATCCAGTCACTGACACCGTTCCACAATTATCAACAATGTTCCACAATTATCAACACCTTTGCCCAGTCCATTCCACAATTATCAACACCTTTGTCCAGTTATTGACACCGGTCCACAATCATCAACACCTTTGTCCAGTTATTGACACCGTTCCACAATTATTGACACCGTTCCATAGTTATCGACACCTTTGTCCAGTTATCGACACCATTCCACAGTTATCGACACTTTTGTCCACAATTATCGACACCTTTGTCCACAGTTATTGATGCCGTTCCACAATTATCGACACCGTTCCACAATTATGGACACCGTTGTCCAGTTATTGACACTGTTCCACAATTATCGACCCTGTTCCACAATAACTCGACACCTTTGTCCAGTTATTGACACCGTTCCACAATTATCGACACCTTTATCCAGTCATTGACACCGTTCCACAATTATCAACAATGTTCCACAATTATCAACACCTTTGCCCAGTCCATTCCACAATTATCAACACCTTTGTCCAGTTATTGACACCGGTCCACAATCATCAACACCTTTGTCCAGTTATTGACACCGTTCCACAATTATCGACACCATTGCTCACAGTTATTGACACCATTCCATAATTATCGACACCTGAGTTCACAGTTATTGACAACATTCCACAGTTATCGACACTTTTGTCCACAATTATTGACACCTTTGTCCACAGTTATTGATGCCGTTCCACAATTATTGACACCGTTCCACAATTATGGACACCATTGTCCAGTTATTGACACTGTTCCACAATTATCGACCTTGTTCCACAATAACTCGACACCTTTGTCCAGTTATTGACACCGTTCCACAATTATCGACACCTTTATCCAGTCATTGACACCGTTCCACAATTATCAACAATGTTCCACAATTATCAACACCTTTGCCCAGTCCGTTCCACAATTATCAACACCTTTGTCCAGTTATTGACACCGGTCCACAATCATCAACACCTTTGTCCAGTTATTGACACCGTTCCACAATTATCGACACCATTCCACAGTTATCAACACCTTTGTCTAGTTATCGACACCGTTCCACAGTTATTGACACCGTTCCACAATTATCGACACGTTCCCCAATTATTCAATTACTGGACAAAGGTGTTGATAATTGTGGAACGGTGTCAATAACTGTGGACAAAGGTGTCGATAATTGTGGAACAGTGTCGATAATTGTGGAAGGTGTCAATAACTGGATAATTGTGGAAGGGTGTCGATAATTGTGGAACGGTATCAATGACTGGGCAAAGGTATCGATAACTGTGGAACGGTTTTGATAATTGTGGAACGGTGTCAATAACTGGATAATTGTCGAAGGGTGTCGATAATTGTGGAACGGTGTCAACAAAGGTGTTGATAATTGTGGAATGGACTGGACAAAGGCGTTGATAATTGTGGAATGGCGTCGATAATTGTGGAACGGTGTCAATAACTGGACAAAGGTGTTGATAATTGTGGAACGGTGTCAATAACTGGACAAAGGTATCGATAATTGTGGAATAGTGTCGATAATTGTGGAACAGTGTCAATAACTGTGGACAAAGGTGTCGATTTATTGTGGAACGGTGTCGATAATTGTAGAACGGTGTCAATAACTGGAAAAAGGTGTCAATAATTGTGGAATGGTGTCAATAATTGTGGAGCGGTGTCAATAACTGTGGACAAAGGTGTCAATAATTGTGGACAAAGGTGTCAATAATTGTGGACAAAGGTGTTGATAATTGTGGAACGGCGTCAATAACTGGACAAAGGTGTTGATAATTGTGGAACGGTGTCAATAACTGTGGAACGGTATCAATGTCTTGGAATGGTCTCGATAATTGTAGAACGTTATCAATGTCTGTACAAAGGTGTCGATAACTGTGGAACAGTGTCATATATATATGTATGGATATATATATAGTCCCAGTCAAAAGTTTGGAAACACCTCTAATTTAGTGGTTTTTCATTATTTTAAAATTTTCTGAATTGTAGATTAATACTAAAGTCATCGACATTATGAAGAAATATATATGGAATTATTTTGTAAACAAAAAAGTGTTACGAGGGGGTGAGGTATTGTTTTTAGTGGGGTTTCTTTGTTACCTCGCCTGGGTAACAAAGAAACCTCAATGTAATTACACTCATACATTGTTTTCATGTAATTACATTGTTATTGCACTTGTAAAACTATTACACTTGTTATTACACTCATTATTACATTGTTATTACACATGTTATTATGCGCATTACACTCGTTATTACGTGCGTTTACACTTGTAATTATGCGTGTTATTACACTCATTATTACGTGCATTATTACACTCATTATTATGCGCGTAATTACACTCGTTATGTGCGTTATTACTCTCGTTAGTACATTGTTATTACACTCGTTATTACACGCGTTATTACACTTGTTATTACACGCGTTATTACACTCGTTATTACGTGCGTTATTACACTCGTTATTATGTGCGTTATTACATGTTGTTACATTGTAATTACACTTGTTATTATGTGCGTTATTACACTCGTTATTACATTGTTATTACACTCATTATTACGTGCGTTATTACACTCGTTATTACGCGCGTTATTACACTCGTTATTACGCGCGTATTACACTCGTTATTACGTGTGTTATTACACTCGTTATTACACGTTATTACATTATTACACTCGTTATTACATTGTTATTACACTCGTTATTACATTGTTATTACACTCGTTATTACATGCGTTATTACACTTGTAATTATGCGTGTTATTACACATTATTACGTGCATTATTACACTCATTATTATGCGCGTAATTACACTCGTTATGTGCGTTATTACTCTCGTTAGTACATTATTACACTCGTTATTACACGCGTTATTACACTTGTTATTACACGCGTTATTACACTCGTTATTACACTCGTTATTACATTGTTATTACACTCATTATTACGTGCGTTATTACACTCGTTATTACGTGCGTTATTACACTCGTTATTATGCGCGTATTACACTCGTTATTACATGTTATTACACTCGTTATTACACGTTATTACATTATTACACTCGTTATTACATTGTTATTACACTCGTTATTACATTGTTATTACACTCGTTATTACATGCGTTATTACACTCGTTATTACATGCGTTATTACACTCGTTATTACGCACGTTATTACACGAGTTATTACATGTGTTATTACACTCATTATTACGTGCGTTATTACACTCGTTATTACATTGTTATTACACTCATTATTACACTCATTATTAGACTCATTATTACATGCATTATTACACATTATTACGCGCGTTATTACACTCGTCACCTGTCACCTTACAACAAGAAGGTCTGGGTTCGAGCCCCATGGCCGGCGAGGACCTTTCTGTGCAGAGTTTGCATGTTCTCCCCGTGTCTGCGTGGGTTTCCTCCGGGTGCTCCAGTTTCCCCCACAGTCCAAAGGCATGCAGGTTAGGTTAACTGGTGACTCTAAATTGACCGTAGGTGTGAATGTGAGTGTGAATGGTTGTCTGTGTCTATGTGTCAGCCCTGTGATGACCTGGCGACTTGTCCAGGGTGTACCCCGCCTTTCGCCCATAGTCAACTAACATATATACATTGTCAGATCCCATAAGCTTGTGGAAGAAAGGACTTACATACTTTATTAATTAATGCACTATTACCATTTTATTACATACCGTCCGTCCGTCCATCCCATTCATTAATTAATAATTAATAAAGTAAGTATGTAAGTCCGTCCATCCTTCCTTCCTTCCACAAGACTTCCAGAAGTGTACTTATTAAATGCGATGAATGGAGGGAAAAATAAAAAAAAACATAAATCCCATTCCAGATTTATTCCCCCTTTGCTGTTCTAATAATCTCCTCTCTTCTGGGAAGGCTTTCCACTAAATTTTGGAACGTGACTGATTTGTGCTCATTCAGCCACAAGATTTCCTTCACAAATTTCACAAAACTTCACAGGATTCTTTGTTATATGTATGTTGGTAATATGCATATTGCAATTTCATTCAATTCCGTTGCATTTTAATAGAGTTATGGCCAGTGGGGGATACTGTGCTCTCAGAGCACTCTTATTTTGAGTGTGTGGCAGGCATCAAATTCTAACTTCGATTATATTTGCAAAATACAATTAAATTGGTCAGTCAAACTATTGAAAATCTTTGTACTTTTGTCAGTTAAATAAAGGTTCATGTCAATTATTATTGCATTATTATTATTATTATTATTATTATTATTATTATTATTATATAATGACAGTGGCAAGTAAAATCTCCCTCAGAGCTTGAAAAGAACCAGACTCTAAAGGGAATGTGAAAAAAAGGGACCGTATCCCCTTCTGGAGAATGTGATTTATAAATCATTACTCTTCTACAGCTATATACTGAAAATTGAAACAGTCTGAAGTGTGTTGAAAGTATGAGCATATTGAAAATAAGTACACGAAGTACACGATGTGGGTAAATGTTTGTGGACACTTGACCATCACACCCAAAAGTGCTTGATGAAAATCCCATTCCAGATTTTCCTTTGCTGTTATAATAATTTCCTCTCTTCTGGGAAGGTTTTCCACTAAATTTAATTATCGACACCGTTCCACAATTATTAACACCTTTGTCCAGTTATTGACACCGTTCCACAATTATCAACACCTTTGTTCACAGTTATTGACATCGTTCCACAATTATCGACACCCTTCTGCAATTATCCAGTTATTGACACTGTTCCACAATTATTGACACCGTTCCACAATTCTCAACAGCTTTATCCAGTTATTGACACCGTTCCACAATTATTGACACCTTTGTCCACAGTTATTGACATCGTTCCACAATTATCGACACCTTTGTCCACCTTTGACGTCTATGCTCCGTGGACAGCTCTCCTGGTTTTTTTTCTCCTTGATTATTTATAATATGCTGGAATGCTAAAGAACTTATAAGTCCCCTTGTCTCAAATAGAGTTGTGCCTACATCCAGTTACAGCACAAGGAGTAGGCACAGCGAAGAAACAAAACTAATTCTTGAGCGTAACAACTTCTTAAGCATATCTTCTATCGTAAATGTACACCGCGTGAGTTTGTGTATATCCTCCAACATGGCCTACTTCCGGTTTAAAGCCTAATGCATAATTAACTATGACGTCACGTGCAAGCGAAGAATAAGAGATTATGTTAGCTTACAACAAACATTAAACACAGAAAAAGTGTGTGTGTGGGGGGGGGGGGGAGTATGGGGTTGGTTGTATGTGATCAGGTATAATATTTGTCAGTAGGCCTGGATTGTTTGTTTATAGCTTCATAACATTAAATATAACTATAAACTCATTTTAAAAAAGGATGATGTGGTATTCTTTAACTATTACAAAATTGCTGTAGAATAAAAGGAGTAAAACACTTCGGGACATGCTGTTAGTGACAAATAATCACCTTTGTGGTTGATTATCATCATCATGAGTATCAAGTGCCTTAATGAAGCTTTAGAGAGAATGAGATGAGATGAGAAGAACAAGGAAAAGAGAGAAAAAAATCCACATATTTTCACATTTCCTCTCTAAGTCAGTCCACCGGCCGTTCCTGCAGTGTATGGTGCTCGGTCCTCAGACCATGCGGTAGCCATGATTACATTTGAAACGCGCAGCAGTATCGGGCTCATACTGGCTCTGGTCATTGTGCTCAGCGTAGGCATTAGGGAAGTACGGTGGAGGCTGGCATTTCTCTGGAGGACAATTCAAATTCAGTTCTCACATACACATTCCACTGTTTTTACATTTCATACATTAGCCATTGAGTTAAAGTAAACTGTAAATATTCAAGGGGATTAGTAGAATTACCTCCAATGAAAAGGCATTCTGGAATTATGTACACAGTTATAAATAGTGTTAATAACCCTAATCCCATATCTAGCTTATTCCTGCTGGTGCTGATTTTCAGCAAATACCAAAATCATGCAACAATCACCTTACTGGACCAGTGGCAAATCTTCTGTGGCACAGTTCCTGTTGCTGTTATTTTTCTGAAGGAAAGCATTTAAGGAGACCCAAATTCAAAAGGACAAATTCTCACTAGCTACTGTACAGTAGATACAAGATGTTATTTTTCATTATTCATACAAAAATCAAAGCCAGACATGTCCACTGTAAACCCCTGCTATGTCCTATTTTTTGCAGATGCCAACAGCTCCATTTCAGCAAGTCAGCGCTCCAAAACTAGCGTCATCATCCATCGTGGCTGTGCCCATGATTTGCTAACCTTTCTTGGTTCACTTGCTAAATTGGTATTTATTTCTTACTGATGAGCAGGTATCTCTATCGCCATTTTGGTGTAAAAAGAAATTAATCCAGCTAATTCTGCTCTCTCACGAGCAAAAAAAAAAAAAAAGCACATCATAGCGGTGTGGGAAAAACTGATTTCAAAAAACGCTTTTTAGATTTGAATAAAGTATGATTTTTCAGATCATGACAATTAATTGCTTATTGTATATCAATTCAGAATGCCCAATATGAAATGCCCAATTATATCAGACAAAAATATTTGACTCCAACAATATTTCAAGAAAAGAAGAAAGAAACCTTTATTTGTCACATGCACACTTCAAGCACAGTGAGATTCATCCTCTGCATTTAACCCATCTGAAGCAGTGAACACACACACACACACACCCAGAGCAGTGGGCAGCCATACTACAGCGCCCGGGGAGCAGTTAGGTACCTCGCTCAAGGGCGTTTCAGCCCAAGGCCGCCCCACGTTAACCTAACCTGCATGTCTTTGGACTGTGGGGGAAACCGGAGTGCCCGGAGGAAACCCACGCAGACATGGGGAGAACATGCAAACTCCACACAGAAAGGCCCCCGTCAGCCGCTGGGCTCGAACCCAGGACCTTCTTGCTGTGAGGCGACAGTGCTAACCACTACACCACCATGCCTCCCAATATAGAGATAGATATTACTACAAAATATTTGTCGTAATATCTGTGTTCAAAAGAGCTGCGGGGTTAGCAGTGTAATCAGAGTCAACATCAGAACAAAGGACTGTTGGATACTGTTGGAAGGAAAGACAATATTTCATGAATCACACAAGTTAGTCCATTGAGTAAAACGATCTTTCTATGACACTCAAACACAGCAACACATGTCCAAATACACACTTTTTTAGAGAGTGACTTGTTGACTCTAGCTCGGCCCTAGGTGTCAATGTGTGTGTGGTGCCATGGGATGTACTGGCATCCCATCCAGGATGTTTTCCCACCTCATGTCCATGGTTCAATCCTGACTAGGATAAAGCTCTTACTGAAAAAGACTGAATGAATGTACACTTCTCCACATGACTACTTTACCACTTCCAGTGTTTGTCATGTTCAATAGATAAGATGCTAATTATGTAAAGCAACTCTTTGCACTTATTTCTTATTCCCAAGGTTGGATTTAGTAGTTGTAAAAGTAGGCTAATTACATTATTATTATTATTATTATTATTATTATTATTATGTAGGCAGTGCCTAAAAGTGGAGCTCCTGATGAGTGTATGAGCAAAATATTTGCAAGGGCACAAAATCAACCTGAATAGAGTAATAATATTATAGCATGTGAAGCATCGAATTGTGTCGTGTCGTGTATTTCACATCAATAAATTGCTGCATTGTCTTGTGACAGTGATACTAATAATGAGTTACGCATCACAGTTATGAATACAGATTTATTCCTTTCTTTGACACCACGTGCCATGCGCCAGAAACAACACCACAACATTTATTATGGTGTGACTCTGCTGGGTGCCTGGTGGACAGCAGTCAACCAGCGCTTTCACTTTACATCATTACTATAGCGTTATCATCCAATATCATACTTGATATGTCAAACAGTTGTCTATTTCACATGCAGTTTCATCTTTCATGTGCGCATGCACATTGGCACTCGGAGCGTGCAGTCGCAGATTGCAAAGCACGTACATGCCATTAGGAGTAATTACCATGCACCTGTTCCTGCTTATAACTCAGTCACAGCACATACATATAAGGACTCTCAGTAACACACAGACTTTGTGAAAGTGTTGTATTTTGTATCGCTATTCTGGTTTTGACCCTGTTTGTGTTTTTGGACTGTGAGTATTGTATTAGCTCTGATATCGTGTCTGCGCCTCGCTCAACCACTGCCTGTTTTTTGGCTCTGCCTTTGTCTACGTTTTGGATCTATTTGCTAGCACACTTTCAATAAAACTCTTCCTGCAATTACACCCGTCTATCGCCCTTACATGACAGAAACTGTCAACTGTCCGACAAGCTAGTGGACTAATAAAACTGTTGTAACTAATTTTAAATGAAACTGTTTTGAACATTTTCTGTAAAAGGTGTTAGTAAATAATCCCACGTTATTTTAAAAAAGCAAATTAAAAATAAGTGCTGGATAAAAACCCATCTATCCTATGTAAATAAAGATAGAAATGTCATTGTCCGGTGGTCATGTTTATGAGATACGTTGCCTTGCACTGACAATCAGGTTCCCTGTGGTGGTACACGTTCGTAGTTCATTGTACGGATGTTATATGGTTACAAAAGCCATCAAAAATCAGGTCAATGCATTACCATTATTATGTTCATTATTAAGTTTGATAGATTTTACCCTGTTTGACTGGTCACTTGGGTTTAACACAAATGTTAATAACTTAAAAGTCAGTATGTCATACTGAATCTACAACCCCGATTCCAAAAAAGTTGGGACAAAGTACAAATTGTAAATAAAAACAGAATGCAATAATTTACAAATCTCAAAAACTGATATTGTATTCACAATAGAACACAGACAACATATCAAATGTCGAAAGTGAGACATTTTGAAATTTCATGCCAAATATTGGCTCATTTGAAATTTCATGACAGCAACACATCTCAAAAAAGTTGGGACAGGGGCAATAAGAGGCTGGAAAAGTTAAAGGTACAAAAAAGGAACAGCTGAAGGACCAAATTGCAACTCATTAGGTCAATTGGCAATAGGTGATTGTGGCAGTTTGTAGGAGTGGGAGGAACACAGAAGACGGCAGGCCAGAACTGAGTTTCGTAACTCGTGTTTATTTTGACACTTTTCAGTTGTCTTTTACTCTCTCGTACACACACACACACACACACACACACAGACACACGCACACACATCAGGTGTCTGGTTGGGGAGAGAGCCCCTCCTCTGCTCTCACTCTCTCCTTAAATAGGGCGCGGTCACTAGGGAAGACACACAAACACACGTTAATCAACCTCAGGTGCAGTGATTCTGCCATTTACCTTCCCTGACTCCACCCTCCGGTCACAGACCGACGCTTGACCACGCCCCCGCTGCCACAGTCATTAACATGACTGGGTATAAAAAGCATCTTGGAGTGGCAGCGGCTCTCAGAAGTAAAGATGGGAAGAGGATCACCAATCCCCCTAATTCTGTGCCGACAAATAGTGGAGCAATATCAGAAAGGAGTTCGACAGTGTAAAATTGCAAAGAGTTTGAACATATCATCATCTACAGTGCATAATATCATCAAAAGATTCAGAGAATCTGGAAGAATCTCTATGCGTAAGGGTCAAGGCCGGAAAACCATACTGGGTGCCCGTGATCTTCGGGGCCTTAGACGGCACTGCATCACATACAGGCATGCTTCTGTATTGGAAATCACAAAATGGGCTCAGGAATATTTCCAGAGAACATTATCTGTGAACACAATTCACCGTGCCATCCGCCGTTGCCAGCTAAAACTCTATAGTTCAAAGAAGAAGCCGTATCTAAACATGATCCAGAAGCGCAGACGTCTTCTCTGGGCCAAGGCTCATTTAAAATGGACTGTGGCAAAGCGGAAAACTGTTCTGTGGTCAGACGAATCAAAATTTGAAGTTCTTTATGGAAATCAGGGACGCCGTGTCATTCGGACTAAAGAGGAGAAGGACGACCCGAGTTGTTATCAGCGCTCAGTTCAGAAGCCTGCATCTCTGATGGTATGGGGTTGCATTAGTGCGTGTGGCATGGGCAGCTTACACATCTGGAAAGACACCATCAATGCTGAAAGGTATATCCAGGTTCTAGAGCAACATATGCTCCCATCCAGACGACGTCTCTTTCAGGGAAGACCTTGCATTTTCCAACATGACAATGCCAAACCACATACTGCATCAATTACAGCAGGCCTATTCAAATAGCAGCCCGGGGGCGAAATTGGCCCGACTGAAATTTAATCCGGCCCGCGGCAGATTTTTAAAAAACAAAACAAACAAAAAAAAAAACATATCTACGTATCTGCCGCGGCGCACAGTTTTCTCTACCGCTCTGGCACAGACCAGAGTACAGGTCCTCTCCATGGTGACAAACACTCATTCTTGCTGATTCTCATGATGTGACACTCCATGCAGCTACAGCAGTGGCAACATGGCGCTGTCCAAGCAACATCGCAAAGTTGACAGAGAAAACCATAAATTTCAAAGCGAATGGACTGAAAAGTACTTATTTACTTTGCCAACTACGGCAAGCGATAGACCTGTGTGTTTACTGTGCAACGAATCCATAGCTGTGGCCAAAGAGTACAACGTGAAGAGACATTTTACAACAAAACATGCTTCATTTTCTGAGCAATACCGAGAGGGCTCCGAGGAGAGACGAAGGAGAATAGACAGACTGGTAACTACTTTTGAACAAAGTCAGTGTGCAGTTGGTGGCTTTTGCACAGAACAAGAGAGAACTCACTGATAAGGTAAACTAAATGAAGAAAAAACTATTCTTGTTAGTAGTTAGTTTCCATCAAGAGTATGTTTACAGCACATATTGTTTTAATTAGCACATTTGTACTTACTGTACACTTGAAATGTTGATCTTGTTTTACAACCCCGATTCCAAAAAAGTTGGGACAAAGTACAAATTGTAAATAAAAACGGAATGCAATGATGTGGAAGTTTCAAAATTCCATATTTTATTCACAATAGAACATAGATGACATATCAAATGTTTAAACTGAGAAAATGTATCATTTAAAGAGAAAAATTAGGTGATTTTAAATTTCATGACAACAACACATCTCAAAAAAGTTGGGACAAGGCCATGTTTACCACTGTGAGACATCCCCTTTTCTCTTTACAACAGTCTGTAAACGTCTGGGGACTGAGGAGACAAGTTGCTCAAGTTTAGGGATAGGAATGTTAACCCATTCTTGTCTAATGTAGGATTCTAGTTGCTCAACTGTCTTAGGTCTTTTTTGTCGTGTCTTCCGTTTTATGATGCGCCAAATGTTTTATGAGGAGCCACTGAGGAGACTGAGGCTGATGACTCAGAGGTGGACTCGTCCATTACCCAAGCCGAAGTCACTGAGGTGGTTTGCAAGCTCCTCGGTGGCAAGGCACCGGGGGTGGATGAGATCCGCCCTGAGTATCTCAAGTCTCTGGATGTTGTGGGGCTGTCTTGGTTGACACGCCTCTGCAACATCGCGTGGCGGTCGGGGACAGTGCCTCTGGAGTGGCAGACTGGGGTGGTGGTCCCTCTTTTTAAGAAAGGGGACCAGAGAGTGTGCTCCAATTATAGGGGAATCACACTTCTCAGCCTCCCAGGGAAAGTTTACTCCAGGGTACTGGAGAGGAGAATTCGACCAATAGTCGAACCTTGGATCCAAGAGGAACAATGTGGTTTTCATCCTGGTCGCGGAACACTGGACCAGCTCTATACCCTTCATAGGGTGCTCGAGGGTTCATGGGAGTTTGCCCAACCAGTCCACATGTGCTTTGTGGATCTGGAGAAGGCATTCGACCGTGTCCCTCTTGGTATTCTGTGGGGGGTGCTTCGGGAGTATGGGGTTCGGGGCTCTTTGCTAAGGGCTGTCCGGTCCCTGTACGAACGGAGCAGGAGTCTGGTTCGCATTGCCGGCAGTAAGTCAGACCTGTTCCCAGTGCATGTTGGACTCCGGCAGGGCTGCCCTTTGTCACCGGTTCTGTTCATAATTTTTATGGACAGAATTTCTAGGCGCAGCCAGGGGCCGGAAGGAATCCTATTTGGGAACCACAGGATTTCATCTCTGCTTTTTGCGGATGATGTTGTCTTGTTGGCTTCTTCAAACCAGGACCTTCAGCATGCACTGGGGTGGTTTGCAGTCGAGTGTGAAGTGGCTGGGATGAGAATCAGCACCTCCAAGTCCGAGGCCATGGTTCTCGACCGGAAAAGGGTGGCTTGCCCTCTCCAGGTTGGTGGAGAAGTCCTGCCTCAAGTGGAGGAGTTTAAGTATCTCAGGATCTTGTTCACGAGTGAGGGAAGGATGGAGCGTGAGATCGACAGGCGGATCGGTGCAGCCTCCACAGTGATGCGGTCGCTTTACCGGTCCGTCATGGTGAAGAAGGAGCTGAGCCAAAAGGCAAAGCTCTCAATTTACCGGTCGATCTACGTTCCGACTCTCACCTATGGTCATGAGCTTTGGGTAATGACAGAAAGAACAAGATCACGGATACAAGCGGCTGAAATGAGTTTCCTTCGCAGGGTGGCTGGGCGCTCCCTTAGAGATAGGGTGAGAAGCACAGTCACTCGGGAGGAGCTCAGAGTAGAGCCGCTGCTCCTCCACATCGAGAGGAACCAGCTGAGGTGGCTCGGGCATCTTTTTCGGATGCCTCCTGGACGCCTCCCTGGGGAGGTGTTCCAGGCATGTCCCCCCAGGAGGAGGCCCCGGGGAAGACCCAGGACACGCTGGAGGGACTATGTCTCTCGGCTGGCCTGGGAACGCCTCGGTGTTCTTCCCGAGGAGCTGGCCGAGGTGTCTGGGGAAAGGGAAGTTTGGGCTTCCATGCTTAGACTGCTGCCTCCGCGACCCGGTCCCGGATAAGCGGAAGAAGACGAGACAAATGTTTTCTATGGGTGAAAGATCTGGACTGCAGGCTGGCCAGTTCAGTACCCGGACCCTTCTTCTACGCAGCCATGATGCTGTAATTGATGCAGTATGTGGTTTGGCATTGTCATGTTGGAAAATGCAAGGCCTTCCCTGAAAGCGACATCGTCTGGATGGGAGCATATGTTACTCTAGAACCTGGATATACCTTTCAGCATTGATGGTGTCTTTCCAGATGTGTAAGCGGTCAAGCCACACGCACTAATGCAACCCCATACCATCAGAGATGCAGGCTTCTGAACTGAGCGCTGATAACAACTTGGGTCGTCCTTCTCCTCTTTTGTCCGAATGACACGGCGTCCCTGATTTCCATAAAGAACTTCAAATTTTGATTCGTCTGACCACAGAACAGTTTTCCACTTTGCCACAGTCCATTTTAAATGAGCCTTGGCCCAGAGAAGACGTCTGCGCTTCTGGATCATGTTTAGATACGGCTTCTTCTTTGAACTATAGAGTTTTAGCTGGCAACGGCGGATGGCACGGTGAATTGTGTTCACAGATAATGTTCTCTGGAAATATTCCTGAGCCCATTTTGTGATTTCCAATACAGAAGCATGCCTGTATGTGATGCAGTGCCGTCTAAGGGCCCAAAGATCACGGGCACCCAGTATGGTTTTCCGGCCTTGACCCTTACGCACAGAGATTCTTCCAGATTCTCTGAATCTTTTGATGATATTATGCACTGTAGATGATGATATGTTCAAACTCTTTGCAATTTTACACTGTCGAACTCCTTTCTGATATTGCTCCACTATTTGTCGGCGCAGAATTAGGGGGATTGGTGATCCTCTTCCCATCTTTACTTCTGAGAGCCTCTGCCACTCCAAGATGCTCTTTTTATACCCAGTCATGTTAATGACCTATTGCCAATTGACCTAATGAGTTGCAATTTGGTCCTCCAGCTGTTCCTTTTTTGTACCTTTAACTTTTCCAGCCTCTTATTGCCCCTGTCCCAACTTTTTTGAGATGTGTTGCTGTCATGAAATTTCAAATGAGCCAATATTTGGCATGAAATTTCAAAATGTCTCACTTTCGACATTTGATATGTTGTCTATGTTCTATTGTGAATACAATATCAGTTTTTGAGATTTGTAAATTATTGCATTCCATTTTTATTTACAATTTGTACTTTGTCCCAACTTTTTTGGAATCAGGGTTGTAAAATGTGTACTGTTTTAAAGGTATGTTTCAGGGATATTTGAATGTTGTTATCACCCCAAATAAGATTTGATACTTGAAACTGCAGTTGCAGTTTGCACTTATGGCAGCTTTATTTTGATTGTCTGAATTTGTTATATAAGCTATTACTTATGTTTACTGTTTTAAGGGTAAAAGCTGTGTATATTTCTCAATATACTTGTTATCATCACCCCAGGTCTTATGCAGTATTTGCATTTGCAGTTTTGCACTTAGGGAAGCTTTTGTTGTAATCATTACAACATGTTGTTGAATGTGTTGAATGCTTTCATAATAAAGGAAAGGAAAAGAATAATGTACCTTATTTTATTTCATATATTATGTACTTTAGTATAGTACATTTTAATTGCCTTTAGCTGATATCAATTTTATGTCAATTGCCCCTCCGGCCCTCACAAATTTTATAATTTTCTAGTTTGGCCCCCCTGCAAATGTATTTGAATAGCCCTGAATTACAGCATCATGGCTGCGTAGAAGAAGGGTCCGAGTACTGAACTGGCAGTCCAGATCTTTCACCCATAGAAAACATTCGGCGCATCATAAAACGGAAGATACGACAAAAAAGACCTAAGACAGTTGAGCAACTAGAATCCTACATTAGACAAGAATGGGTTAACATTCCTATCCCTAAACTTGAGCAACTTGTCTCCTCAGTCCCCAGACGTTTACAGACTGTTGTAAAGAGAAAAGGGGATGTCTCACGGTAGTAAACATGGCCTTGTCCCAACTTTTTTGAGATGTGTTGTTGTCATGAAATTTAAAATCGCCTAATTTTTCTCTTTAAATGATACATTTTCTCAGTTTAAACATTTGATATGTCATCTATGTTCTATTCTGAATAAAATATGGAATTTTGAAACTTCCACATCATTAAATCATTAATTTAATCATAAAATCCAATCATAAAATCATTCCGTTTTTATTTACAATTTGTACTTTGTCCCAGCTTTTATGGAATCGGGGTTGTAAAACTGTGTGGAAAGTTCAGGGGGAAGTAAAGCTCCAGTAAATAGCAGAAACACTATTAGTCACATTTAAACACTGTTAATAAAATACAATCTGTCCTGAGCTAAAAAAGGGTTTCTCTGATTTATAGTGGAAATATGTAATCAGTAAAAATGATCTTTGTGACCTCTTTGTAAAGCCAAAATAGTAGGTTGTCCCAAGATAAAATGGTACCGAATGTTACCGTGGTTACCATAAATGGCATTGTATTTTGACTCGTAAAATGTAATGCGATTTGAGGAGACGACTAGGGGCATTTATGATAAAGAGGTAGTGTTTTAGTAATGTTGTTTTTTGTTTGCTTGCTTGCTTGTGCACTGCATCTCCAGAGGACTCCACTCTCCGTTCTGACAGAAGCAGAAGGGCGAGCTGTTGCTGAACTTGTAACTGAACTCATATTTATACACCACTCTCTGTCTGTTATTAAACACCCACTTCCCTGCATACCTTCCCCTCAGCAGTTTGCCCGGATACTCAGTCAGAGGGCCACAGAGGGCCTGTATGTGACACTGAAACAAATAAACAGACAGACATCATGAAGTTAAAAAGAAATGACACCAAATCCTGAGGACACGCAATTTAAAGTTGCCTTAGAGCTTGAGGAGGGTCACACGCACTTTTTCTTTTAGCATCCATGCTAACACTGACTCACTCACTAAGTGCATGAAGAATGCCAAGAACACCCATGTCCACAACATAGCCACCATATTCAGAGCTCTAGATTACACCGAACGATTGGTTTTGCAGCCCATTAAAGTAATTTGTGGTGAAGCTGGACGGAGGCGTAACACAAAGTCCAACCCTCCATGTCTCTCTCACACACATTCCTGTACTTCTGTCTTTGTGGGGACTCATTGACATCATGCATTCCCTATCCTTTTACCCAAACCTTAACCATCACAGCTAAATGCCTAACCTCAACCCTTACTCTAACCCTAACCTAAACCTAATTCTAACCTGAACTAAGCCTTAACCCTCAAACAGCCCTTTGGAAAAAGTGAGGACCAGCCAAAGTGTCCTCACGTCCCAAAAATGTCCAAACTCTTTTGGTATAAGAAGGTATTCCGGCCCTCAATATGTACAAATACACACACACACACACACACATAGAGCACAAGATTGAACAGACACTCACTTATTATAAATAGCCATCCGGTGATCTGTTACCATCATCATGATGATAACATCAGATAGTTTCATAATTACTTCACCGACTTTTTCTGTCAAAAATATCCAGTTTCTCTGGAAAACATGGTGTATTTTTTCTACGTTTTAGTTATGTTCAGTGAAATAACCACTGTTTTGTAATCTATATAAATAGTGCATCTCAAACAATTAGAATACTGTGAAAAAGTTCAATATTTTCCACCAGTTATTTAAGAAAGTGAAAATTTAATAAATTCTAAACTCATTACACATAAACTAAAATGTTTCAAGCATTTTTCTATTTTAATTTTGATAATTATGGCCTATAGCGCAAACAATTATATCTCAAAATATGAGAGTATTTCATTTCGAGTTTGAGTAAAAAATAGTATAAATACCATGTATCTCACAGTCTAGTTCAGTACACGCAACCACAATCATGTGGAAGACTGCTGACTTGACAGTTGTCCAGAAGACGATCATCGACTCCCTCCACAAGGAGGATAAGTCACAGAAGGTCATTGCTGAAAAGGCTGGCTGGAAAAGGTGCACAAGCAACAGGGATGACCGGAACATTGAGAGGATTGTCAAGAAAAGTCAATTCAAGAACTTGGGAGAGCTTCACAAGGAGTGGACTGAGGCTGGTGTCAGTGCATCAAGAGTCACCACACACAAACGTCTTCAGGAAAGGGGTTACAACTGTCGCATTCCTAATATCAAACCACTCCTGAACCAGAGACAACATCAGAAGTGTTTTACCTGGGCTAGGGAAAGAAAGAACTGGACTGTTGCCCAGTGGTCCAAAGTCCTCTTTTCAGATGAAAGTACATGTTGCATTTCATTTGGAAATCAAGGACCTAGAGTCTGGAGGAAGAGTGGAGTTTATCTTCGAGTGGAGAATGTATATAGTCTTCAATATGAGAAGATAAACTTCATATATTCATGCCACCATGTAATATTCTTTTTATTAAATAGACATTAAAAAAATGCAAGTTAATCAAAAGAATTTTCATTTTGAACCAGTTCGCCATTTTGACAACACATGTCTATACAGTGGGAAAGACACTGGGAGTGAAGCCACTGAAATCCTCACAAGTGAAGACCTCGGAAAATATGTTACTCAGGTCCAGGATGTATTTCGCATGAAAAATATGAGTTTTTCAACACGAGAAGATAAACTTCATATCTTTAAGGCAATGTGCGATTTTCTTTTTTTATTATTTAGACAGATTCACAAACAAAAAGTACCCAAATTTATCAAATCAAAACAATTCATCAATTTCCTCACGAGTGAAGATATGGAAAAATATGTTACCCAGTGGGCGGCACGGTGGTGTAGTGGTTAGCGCTGTCGCCTCACAGCAAGAAGGTCCGGGTTCGAGCCCCGTGGCCGGCGAGGGCCTTTCTGTGTGGAGTTTGCATGTTCTCCCCGTGTCCGCGTGGGTTTCCTCCGGGTGCTCCGGTTTCCCCCACAGTCCAAAGACATGCAGGTTAGGTTAACTGGTGACTCTAAATTGACCGTAGGTGTGAATGTGAGTGTGAATGGTTGTCTGTGTCTATGTGTCAGCCCTGTGATGACCTGGCGACTTGTCCAGGGTGTACCCCGCCTTTCGCCCGTAGTCAGCTGGGATAGGCTCCAGCTTGCCTGCGACCCTGTAGAACAGGATAAAGCGGCTACAGATAATGAGATGAGATGAGACGAGATGTTACCCAGTGCCCCGGGTGTAGTTCATATGAAAAATACAAGTGGCATATTTCCCAGTAAAATACTCATGTCTAAACATCCAGTACTGGGCGGCACGGTGGTGTAGTGGTTAGCACGGTCGCCTCACAGCAAGAAGGTCCTGGGTTCGAGCCCCGTGGCCGGCGAGGACCTTTCTGTGTGGAGTTTGCATGTTCTCCCCATGTCTGCGTGGGTTTCCTCCGGGTGCTCCAGTTTCCCCCACAGTCCAAAGACATGCGGTTAGGTTAATATGGGACGGCCTTGGGCTGAGGTGCCCTTGAGCGAGGCACCGAACTCCCAACTGCTCCCCGGGCGCTGTTAGCATGGCTGCCCACTGCTCTGGGTATGTGTGTGTGCTCATTGCTCACATGTGTGTGAATGTGTGTGTTCACTGCTTCAGATGGGTTAAATGCAGAGAGGAAATTTCACAAGTGTGTGATGAATAAAGTTGTGCTTTCTTTCTTTAACAAACAAACCACTACAGATCCTGCAAACAGTGATTCCAGATGATTCTCAGCAGCATAAGTTGAAACACTGCTCTGTCATTATGTACTCTCTAATTAAAGATAGAGTGTTTTGTTTTTCTGGGCATTCCTAGTCTTGTATGATGAAGATCCTTGGCTCTATGTGGTCGTTGCCTATATGGGAATAAAAATTTCATCACACTTTGATTTACTACAATGTTCTTATGCCCCATATGGTTTCCTGTCTCACTGAATAAGATTCATTTTTCAAATCCTAATTTTTATTTAAAATTGTATGATCATGTTTGGGCACAACTAATGCCCAAGTGCATTGAGAAACTTTCCTACGCAACAAGATCAGTGGTACCTGAATATCGCACTAACTCACTCTGTGCCACGTATAAAACATATCACCTTTGCTTTTCCTTAAAAAAACAAAAAAAACAAAAACCTTTCCACCTTCATGTGGTAATTATTGTAATGCCCATTTGAATGCACACACTGCCATTTTAGCCTACACACTATTAAACTGAATATTCTTGGAATAAATCACAAAACTGAACACTTTAGCAAATACCACGTTTCCATCACATAGCCTGTTCATGTTTTTCTTTCTGATTTATGTCAATTTTGCGGTTGACCATGATAAACAGGTAATGCCGCATTTGACAACAAAACACACTCTGTTTTGGGCGGTAGTGGCTTTTTTGACTGGCTGGAAATAAGATGGCAAGAAATGGGCATCAGAAGCCAACTCTTGAGCTCATGACGGACATAAAAAGCCCATGTCTGTGTCTGTCTGAAGAAAACAAGGTCCTAAATAATTAGGCCGTGTTGTTTTAGCACTGAAACTAAGTTGGCTCTGAGATGGAAAAGCAAGGTTCAGAGCCAGACGTTGTTTAGTTTTATTGGCTCTGGTAGCGATGTGTGAGCAACTGTAGTGGTTTTCAGACCCTGCCTTGGCCTCTCATAACCTCTCTGTTATGAAAGGTTGATAAAAGATGGAAATGTTTGCTGGACTTTATTGGTCATTCGAGTCAATCTAGCATAGTGATTAAAATGTATTAGCACTGTAGAAAAGTGGTGAGTTTATCATCAAGAAAAATGTGAGACTCATCATCCTAAAGCTTGCTAAATCTGAAATTTCTCAAGTGTATGGCATTAGTGGTGTACGTTACACACGTTCCATTTGGTGGACAATTTTATCCAATGAGCACATGGCATCTCATCTCATCTCATTATCTGTAGCCGCTTTATCCTGTTCTACAGGGTCACAGGCAAGCTGGAGCCTATCCCAGCTGACTATGGGCGAAAGGCGGGGTACACCCTGGACAAGTTGCCAGGTCATCACAGGGCTGACACATAGACACAGACAACCATTCACACTCACATTCACACCTACGGTCAATTTAGAGTCACCAGTTAACCTAACCTGCATGTCTTTGGACTGTGGGGGAAACCCACGCGGTGCACATGGCATACGAAGCAAAATCCAAACCTAACTATAAAGGTCCTTACTCAGGAGACCAAAGTGATTTTCTGAAAATGCTGATTGAGGGCACTTTCACTCCCAATAGTCCTTCTCCCAAGTCCAAATCAGAAAGAAATGGACATTTTTGCTTTGCCTGGGTTGGTTTTTATTTAACAAGCAGCTCTGATAGTCGTGTAGCTGCAAGTCACAGGATTATAAAGCGCTTGTTCTAATATGCCATCATTTCTATTGCAACTTTTGTTCTTGATATGGTGAAGTTTTCTCTGAGGAGACATTTATTTATAGGGGACATATGAAAAACTCACTTTTACAGTGCTTGTGCACACATATTTGGGTATCTGGAGCCACAAACTCTGAAATAAGACACCCAGTCAGTTTCTTTTGTGCTGCCTATTTCAGAAAATATGTGCTTCAACAAGCCGTTCAGATTCGGCTCCACTTTCTATGTCACAAGAGGAGCTCATTAGAAATATACCATCCCCTCATCTGAGTATCTCCACTCATGACTTGAGAGCTGCCTTTGTGAATGAATATTCAGGAGGAAAGTGCAGGTGAGCAGTGGCTCATTATCATTTAAAGGAACAGGCACTCAAATCAGCTGTTTTTTAGACAGGGTGGGAAGGGAACTGTGGTGATTTATCCTTGTGATATTTTGACCAAAGCATATCACAAACATTTGATTAAGACCTCAGGGAACTGTGTTAACTTGTGGAAAAAGGGCATACTATGTCACCTTTAACATTTATGGAACGTGTCTCCACTGTCAGAGTTTTGTATCAGTCAGAAATGAATCTGTAACTTGCTGGTTTTTAAATTTTCAAGACAGTTTATGTTCAGGAGTTTATGCTTTGCTGTTTCTTGGTAGGATCAGTTGAGTGGTTTTTTTTTTTTACTACAAAAGAGAGACAACAAGATCAACTGTGAGCTCCTGCTCACTTACGTATCCCCCGCTCTCGCTTATATCAGAATGCAAGCAATTGAAGGAATAGGACACTTATTATGAACGTTGACTTCAACATATAATGAACCCTGAAACAAGTAAGTAAAGAGCAGTGTCTCTCCCCAGGGATTTCAAATAGCATCCTGGTCAACTGTCATCATTTTGAAATAGCATTTTGCTTCTTGAAATAGCATCAAAATCCACCCTACATGTTTTGTAAATACATTCAGTCGGTAAACAGGAAGTCGATGTGGGACAGACCTGAAAATGGTATACACAGTATAGAACCCCAAGCTGAAGCTCAGTACCAAATATCAAGCGGTTGTGATTTGTAGTTGCTGAGAAAAATGTTACGAAAATTTTATAAATCCACGCTATATGTTTTGTACATACATCGTCAGTAAACAGGAAGTCGATGTGGGACAGACCTGAAAATGGTATACACGGTATAGAACTCCAAGCTGAAGCTCAGGACCAAATATCAAGCGGTTGTGATTTGTAGTTGCTGAGAAAAATGTTACGAAAATTTTGTAAATCCACACTATATGTTTCAGAAATACATTGTCGGTAAACAGGAAGTCGATGTGGGACAGACCTGAAAACGGTATACATGGTATAGAACCCCAAGCTGAAGTTTGATACCAAGTGGCTTTGATTTGTGGTTGCTGAGGAAAAGGGTGTTTCGGGCGGACGGAGGTAAGGACAGACGTAAACCAGTATCCCCCCCCCAGAGCGGGGGTATAATAAAAAAGAGGCAGGTGAGGGAATGATGTAGCTGCTATAATGCAAGTGATAACAGGAACTAACACATTTCACAGAAATTAAATTTAACTATAAATAGATAAAAAGTATGGCATTCTTTAATTTTAAAAGATGCAGGACAAGAGGAAAGAAAATATGTCAAGATGTGCTAAAATGTTATATATAATCAACTTCAGGGTGGTACCAGTAAATCCACTTCATGTGATTGACTTGTTTCCTGTATCAACACACCTCATTATGTTGCATTTCTTACGCAAGTTATATTGTAAATTTAAACTTAATGCAAAGCACTAAACTTGAAAATCAGACACATTATTAATAAACAACCAAGCAGTGTTGATTTCACTCAAAGGAAAAAGTTAAAAATGATAAAACTTGATTTTCTTAAAAATGAATGAATGAATAAATAAATGAATAAAGAAAGAAAGAAAGAAAGAAAGAAAGCAATTTTTATATGGGATGTAATTAAGTTAAAAAGTCATACGTCTTCAAATAAGCATGAAATGCAAAAGGTGGGATATAAAAAGCACACTGATAACCAATTTTATATCATAAGAATTTAATCACATTTATAGCTATAAATAAAACAAGATACTACTTAAACACAGAATTCACTGAATGGAAAGAAGGAGAAAAATATACTTTCTCCCCTCTAAATGAAAAGCCACTGTACTTCTATCATCAAAAATGAAATACAATGAAAAAAAACACGGAGTGTGTAATAAATATTTCTGAGCAAAACAACTGATAAAGAAATTCCAGTCAAATTGTAAAATAAAAACCTTCCAAATAAAAACAAAGTTAAAACATTCAACAAGATGATGGCTTGAGGTGTTTCAGGCTGGCATTGCAGTAAGGCATTTAAACTAACAAACTGGAAAGAAAAAAAAGTTTATTCCCACTGACATTTTTATTGCACTATCTACATTTCTACGCTTCCTCTGAGCGTGGACGGTGTTACTGATAGCTGTAAATGAGTGAGACACAAAATCCATTGTTTACAGAGATCAGAACCGGGAAAGTATAACATCTTATCGCCACACAGACAATCTGTTTGTGCAATACAACAATATTATCGTGCCTATGATATGATATTACATTGCCGTGATATCCAGTGATGTTTATTGCTGATTATAGTAGCAGACGCCAATTATTATGTCAGTATCTCGCAAGCCGAACAGACGATAAAGAAAATAATGGAGAAGCTGATGAACAAGAGCTTGATGAATGGAAAATAAAAAAATAAAAAAAAAAAGCGTTTCAGAAATACAGCAGTAAGGTTTTAATTATTTTCACTGTGACCCAAGAGTCAGTAATTGCAAATCACACAATACTTTCCTTTTTACTTTTTCACACTTTAACCACTCATTCTGCATAATTTTGTTGCTTATAAGTATTCATGCCTTCTTATTTTGCTCAAGCCATTCCTGAAAACATTTTTGAAGTTTTCTCAAGCTCTTGACTAAACACTCGACGTGTGACACCAGCCATCAATATCCTGAGTGAAGTAATCAGTAGCTTTGACCTGAAAACCAAACTGTACAGATAACTCCTGTAGTTCTATCAGACTGTAACAGAAAATGTGAATCCTAAAAGTTATGTTATTTTTATCCCATAAATGACATCACTGTTATTGAAACTGAGGCACACAGGCCACGCCCCTTTTCCTGAGATTTATGCTGCATTCGTTCAACCTTAAGAGTGTAACCTGTACTTTCCAATCTCAGACTAGGAAATGGCAAAAAAACAAACACACAAAAAACAACATAACAACCCTGAACTTCGAATTCCAACTCGGGAACGTGGGATAGTCCACTCAACCCCGAGTTCAGCAAGTGATGTTAAATCAACATGGCTGCATCAGTACAGTGCCTTGCAAAAGTACTCATCCCCCTTGGTGTTTGTCCTGTTTTGTCGCATTACAAGCTGGAATTACAATGGATTTTTGGGGTGTTAGCACCATTTGATTTACACAACATGCCTACCACTTTAAAGTTGCAATTTTTTTTTTTTTTTAATTGTGACACAAACAATAATTAAGATGAAAAAGCAGAAACCTGGAGGGTGCGTAGGTATTCACCCCCCCAAAGTCAATCCTTTGTAGAGCCACCTTTTGCTGCAAGTCTCTTGGGGTATGTCTCTATTAGCTTAGCACATCTAGCTACTGGGATTTTCGCCCATTCCTCAAGGAAAAAATGCTCCAATTCCTTCAAGTTAGATGGGTTGCGTTGGTGTACAGCAATTTTCAAGTTATGCCACAGATTCTCAATTGGATTAGTTAGTTAGTTAGATTTATTAAGGTAAAATTACATGCAAGTAGGAGAATATACTAATGCACAATTGAACTAAATGCCTGTACATGAAACTAAAACCAAGGATCACACAAAGTGTAAAACACTTATTTCCATTGTGGTCCTAAGAAAAGTTTCAGGATGGCGCTATGTTGACTGTTTAATAATGGAATTAACTGTATTATCAATACTAAATTTATACAGATGGCACTCAGTAGAAGTAGAATAATAAAAAAACCTTTGACACCCCCCCCCCAAGAGTAGCACCATGTAGTTGAGCACCACAGAAGGATCATATCAAGAACCCGATCACAGAACAAGCAAAAGGCTTACCACAGACCAGTTAAATTAAACTGGCCAGAATAATTTAAACTGCCCACTCTCCGCTGTCTGAAGGCAGTTAAATAAATTCCTGTTTACTTAAAACTAGAAAGAGAGTGGATTGACCAAATGCTGTTTGGCAGATCATTCCATGACTTGATGGCATTGAACACAAAAAGTTTTTTGACCATGGCTGCCAGACTTGGGTATTGCCAGAGAGTATCAACTAAACCTAGTGTAATCAGTATGGATATCTGTCAGTCTGGTTATGTCATGCTGCAAGTATGAAGGTGAAAGGCCATTCAGGACTTTAAACAGATGAGTTACACCAGAATACGATACTCTTTGCTCAACAGGTAACCACCCAACCTTTCTAAAGCCAGATATAGAGAGGTGTGCTCGTGGATCCAAGCCAAGGATGAAGCGTATCAACTTATTTTGACAAATCTGAAGGCTGTGTTTTGATTTACTGGTCAAGCCAAAAAAACAGGAACAGAAGGCATAGAAAAAGTGACACTGCACTAAAGCTGTGGCTAAAGTACGCCATGCACTTTGACTGAGAAAGTGTGCTTGTCTGTAGAAGAATTTTAAGCAAGACTTCACAAGCTGTACAATCTTCTCACCCGTATTTTCTCCATTAAGAATTTGGTCCAGGGAACACCCCAAGTAATTAAGTCTTTGGCCACTATTTTAGCTCCATTACAGATAATGTTTAGTTGAAACCGTTTACTTATTTTTCTCTTGGTGCCAAACAAAACTGATTCAGTTTTGCCAATATGCAATGAAAGTTTATTGAGAACCAACTACTCATTAATCTTTTCCAACTCCCCACTCAATTGATTTTCAATGTACTCCACTGATCTTCCTGAAACTAATAAATTGAGGATTGAGGTTTGGGCTTTGACTAGGCCATTCCAAGACATTTAAATGTTTCCCTTTAAACCACTCCAGTGTAGCTTTAGCAGTATGTTTAGGACTCACTGTCCTGCTGGAACGTGAACCTTCGTCCCAGTCTCAAATCTCTGGCCGACTCAAACAGGTTTTCCTCCAGAATTGCCCTGTATTTTGTGCCATCCAGCTTTCCTTCAGTCCTGACCAGCTTTCCTGTTCCTGCACATGAAAAACATCCCCACAGCATGATGCTGCCACCACCATGCTTCACTGTAGAAATGATGTTCTCAGTGCGATGGGAAGTGTTGGGTTTGCGCCACACATGGCGTTTCCCATGACGGCCAGAAAGTTCAATTTTAGTCTCATTTGACCAGAGAATCTTCTTCCATGTGTTTGGGGAGTCTGCCACAGGCTGTTGGGCAAACTCCAAACGTGTTTTGTTGTTTGTTTTTTTTTCTTTAAGCAATGGCTATTTCTGACCACTCTTCCATAAAGCCCCGCTCTGTGGAGTGTATGGCTTAAAGTGGTCCTATGGACAGATACTCCCATCTCCGCTGTGGATCTCTGCAGCTCCTTCAGTGTTATCTTTGGTACCTTTGTTGCATCTCTGATTAATGCCCTCCTTGCCCAGTCTGTGAGTTTTGGTGGGTGGCCTTCTCTTGTCAGGTTTGTAGTGGTGCCATATTCTTTCCATTCTCATCTCATCTCATTATCTCTAGCCGCTTTATCCTGTTCTACAGGGTCGCAGGCAAGCTGGAGCCTATCCCAGCTGACTACGGGCGAAAGGCGGGGTACACCCTGGACAAGTCGCCAGGTCATCACAGGGCTGACACATAGACACAGACAACCATTCACACTCACATTCACACCTACGGTCAATTTAGAGTCACCAGTTAACCTAACCTGCATGTCTTTGGACTGTGGGGGAAACCGGAGCACCCAGAGGAAACCCACACGGACACGGGGAGAACATGCAAACTCCACACAGAAAGGCCCTCGCCGGCCACGGGGCTCGAACCCGGACCTTCTTGCTGTGAGGCAACAGCGCTAACCACTACACCACCGTGCCGCCCATTCTTTCCATTCTAATGCTATAATGGATTTGGTGCTCCCTGGGATATTCAAAGTTTGGGATATTTTTTATAACCCAACCCTGATCTATACTTCCCCACAACTTTGTCTCTGACCTGTTTGGAGGCTCCTTGGTTTTCATGTTGCTTGTTTAGTAGTGTTGCAGAGTCAGGGTCCTTCCAGAACAGGCTGATTTATACAGACATCATGTGACAGATCATGTGACACTTTGATTGCACCCAGGTGGATCTTAATCAACTAATTATGTGACTTATGAAGTGAATTGGTTGGACCAGCTCTTATTTAGGGGTTTTGTACGAAAGGGGGTGAACCTATGCACACTCTAGATTTCTGCTTTTTCATCTTAATTATTGTTCGTGTCACAATAAAAACAATTTACACCTTTAAAGTTGTAGGCATGTTGTGTACAGTAAATCAAGTGGTGCTAAGCCCCCCAAAATCCATTTTACAGGGTGTCTACAGGTTTGTCCAAGTTAAATTTAAGACTTAAGACTTTTTCATACCATGTTCCAAAAAAAATTAAGACCAAATCTAAAGTCACGCAAAAACGTACTCTTTTGAAAAAAAAAACCTATATAATTTAATGTAACTTATTGTTCTTGTAAACATTCACCAGAAAACACTATTCTAGTGGAAGTACTTCATTTCTTTTCCTTGACAGGCATTCACACACTCAGAACACAATATAAGGATAAACTTGTAACTATGTGACAATCAGAATGCAGTCACAACGTTTGAATCCAATGTAACACTGTGAAAATGTGAATGAAGTCACACACAGAATCCAATGCAACAGTTTTTTTTAATTATTATTTTCTCTGCTTGGGGAGCCACACTGTAAGCAGAATTGTTCAATTCCATCTTTGGTCAAACAACAATGCAGAAAACTATGGAATCAATTTTGTGCCAAAATGTTCATACAATACTTTTGAAATATCAAACAAAAACGACAAATCAAAATACAAAAAAAACAAAGTCAAATTTTTTAGACTGGCAAACAAATTATTTGTGTAATCGTGCAAAATATCAGTCTATTACTCTTCAGAAACCTTTTATTTTTGTTCCGCGTCTTTCTCAGTTTTGTTTGACGTAATTTATTTTGGTTGCGATTCCAGCTTTCTCGTTTGCGCTCCCTGACTTTTTGCTTGCAGTTTTGGCACAAACTTCACGTGTGGGTGGGCTGTCCAGGAACGCATTCCCATTGGCTAACTTGTGTTTGACTGACAGCTACGCTCAGCCATTCCCCCGGAGGCTGTTGTGGCCATTCCCTACTCGGATTCTGGCGGACTGTTTGACGAGTGACCGATCCATTGACGGTAAACAAGGATCGAGTGGACTTCAGTGGCGACTATGATACTGAATTTACACTTTGTTGAATTAATTCAATATCATAGTCGCCACTGAAGTCCACTCGATCCTTGTTTACCGTCAATGGATCAGTCACTCGTCAAACAGTCCGCCAGAATCCGAGTAGGGAATGGCCACAACAGCCTCCGGGGGAATGGCTGAGCGTAGCTGTCAGTCAAACACAAGTTAGCCAATGGGAATGCGTTCCTGGACAGCCCACCCACACGTGAAGTTTGTGCCAAAACTGCAAGCAAAAAGTCAGGGAGCGCAAACGAGAAAGCTGGAATCGCAACCAAAATAAATTACGTCAAACAAAACTGAGAAAGACGCGGAACAAAAATAAAAGGTTTCTGAAGAGTAATAGACTGATATTTTGCACGATTACACAAATAATTTGTTTGCCAGTCTAAAAAAATTGAGGGTTTTTTTGGTTTTTTGTATTTTGATTTGTCGTTTTTGTTTGATATTTCAAAAGTATTGTATGAACATTTTTTGTCACAAAATTGATTCCATACAGATCTATCCTCCAGGGATGAGAATGGGACATTTAAAAAAAACTCTGAAATGTCTGCCAAGGGCAGACATAACGCACGCAAAGTGTGCATGGGGGGGGGGGGGGGGGGGGGGGTTCAAAGGGGGGTGCGCCTTATATATATGTTTTCAAATTCAATGATGGTTTAAAACATTTATAAACTTTAAGATAACAAATATATATCGTGAGCGATAATGGAGGTAACCGTAACGATATATTAGATTCCTCCTGACTCTATCTTTGACAATTTAAGTAAAATGTACCTTTGTGCTTTTTTGTTTTGATGTGCTCCTGGATGTTTCTAGCTCCTCTGTTTCCATAACTGATCATATCCGAGCACAGAATACACAGAACCTTTCCCGGCATGTCCACTTTTCGGACATGTTCCGTCAGGCACGTCGTCACAGTTTGTGTCCCAATCTGCACGGTAACGCTACTATCGAGCCATGCCCATCGGAAACAGTTCTTTATCCCGTTTGATTTATCGATTTCCCTGGCAGAGCCCCGGTGGGGGCCCAGGGGGCGGGAGCTAATGATTTTTGGCTTTTTTTTTTTTTTTTACCCCAAAACCATTAATTTTATCAGCAAAAAGTTGCAATTTATTTGGAAATAAATTCCCCTTCTTGGTGGACTACCAGGTGAAAACAATTAATATGGGACAAGAGACTTGTTTTTAATCAATTCACATTTGATGATTTAAAAAAAAAAAATAATAATCAATGCACCTTTTAATATAAACGAGCTCTACAGTATTATATTTCTGCATTTTAGCTATCCATGTCTTTGAATACTCTAATCCTTTAAAATGAAGTGCAAACCAGAAAAAAGTTCCATCATATAATTCTCTTAAGCTTTCTTCTGACGTTATCATGGTAGCAGGAGGTCTTGCATATTAAGGAGGCAACATTCAACATCACTCATCACTTCCCTTTCAACTGCTGTGTGTACTAACGAGGTTTTATCTGGACAGGATGTTGTGTAATGTAATACAGATACCATACGGTCAATTTGAAGATCGAGATGGTGAATTTGAATTAAAGAACAGGCATGTACAATGGGCATTACATATTGGAAATTTTTTTTAAATCAAAAACCAAGTTCATCTCGGCCTAAAAAACTTGGGCAGACACTCCTGCGCGGCACATCTCAGCAATCCCCCCCCATGAAATGAGCAATAAGTAGGAGAGTTATACACGGTATCATACCTAAAATTTTATCAGAAATATAGATATGATACTATGATTCTCCCCAACATGCTACATTAGATAAGCTAACCCCATTTATAAAAGATACACACTTATATGACGTGTATTTGAGATATATATGTGATATGATGTATAGTCATACATTGTTACTTTATGGAAATCTTCAATAAGTTTGGTCTTTTCATGCCAGCCTGTTATAGACCTAAATATAATGCACATGAACTGACACTCCTCACCTCAACATGTCCTTTACAATCATTTAAGCCACCGTGGGCAATGCTGAAACCACTGCTGCAAACAGTACATCGCACGAAACTGTCATTATTGTTGACCCTTATTAGACAGGGAGATTCTTTTGTGTAATCTGAGCTGAAGTGGGTTTTGTATTTTGGTTTTTTGGGGCGCGCGCTCTCTCTCTCTGCCATGCCGATCCTGTAGGCTGCACTGACTCAACTGAAAACGTCGGTCCTCAAGAAAAGGGATAAAAGCCCGCCCACACTGAAAGCTGATTGGCTTATTTTGCTGAGTAACCCAATCAGGATGCTCTTTGTCTAGCATGCGCTACATGAACAGGCACACACGCAGCCTCTCTCTCGCGCTCCGTCATATGCGCACATTCTAAGATGTGCGAGCCAGACAATGTTTCGCGTGCGCTTGCTTGCTCACTTGCTCTAGATTCCGGGAGATATTCTCCAATTTGCGGGCATCAGGGGGCCGCTATCAATATGCAGGAGACTCCCGGAACTTCCGGGAGACTCGGGATGTCTGCGTTATAAGGTGACCACAGATCGTTAACTATACACACACACACACACACACACACACACACACACACACACACACACACACACCTGAACCCCCCCCCGAAATTTTCTTAATGGATTTACACGTTTCACAAAAATGACATTTTCAGCGGGAAAAACTCGGAATTCCGCGGATCCGCGGAAAATTCTCATCCCTGAATCTTCTCCACGACCGTTAGTGGTGGCAGCGCTGAAGTCAGATATTTGAGGCTGATGCTCGCGGCCTTTAGCAAAAGCAACGTGCTTGGCGCTCTTGATATGAGAGTCCACCGCTCTTATCCCCATTGTGCCCAACTTAAAAGTCTTACAGCATGCTACACAGTATGCCTCGTTGGCATCTTTGGGTACAGCTTTCAGCCACCATGAGTATTTTGCATCTTGCAGCCAGTTATCATTAAATTTACGTTTACCCATTGTGGCTCGGACTACCCTTCATCAACAGATCAGGCACTGAGTGGTTGTCAAGCACGCGTGTGTCTAGCAACCGGTGGATTCGGAGCCTGCGCAGTATAATTATGAGCATCAAAAACGATTAAACTTTTCCCCATCCAAAGTGTACCACATTTTAACGATATGACTGAGTAAAATCTCCATAAATTTAAGATTGAAAATTTAAGACCACGGGGTTTGAAATTTAAGACTTTTTAATGGTCTTATTTTAGGAAAAGTAAATTTAAAGACTTTTTAAGGACCTGCGGCCACCCTGTATAATTCCAGCTTGTAATGCAACAAAACAGGACAAACACCAAGGGGGATGAATACTTTTGCAAGACACTACTGCATGTACTTTAGCTCAATCAACAGACAAACATTTGCTTGTTAAAACTAAAACAGTGCGTTTACATGCACATAGAGAAAATCGAATTTCTGCCGTAGCTCGACTGAAATCAAAGTTCTAAATGCCATGGAAACACCTTAGCTCGGCTGAAATCGAACCGAACTGGATTTCTCGTAATCGAGCTACGCGATTGTAGCCGAGCTACTTAGTGCATGTAAACCCTATCGAGCTACGTAGTCGAGCTACTTACTTCAGCACTGCCCCTTCCGGAAGTGACGAGTGACGAGACCACAAGCGGGAAACACAACAGCCTCGGTCGGCATGACAACAGTAGTAGTAGCGAGCAGCAGAAGAGGTCAGGAGGAACATCATCTCTCGATGCTGCTGTCGTCGTTCTTCTTGTGAACACGGAACTGATAACTTTGTTTATACTCTTGAATAGCTCTTCTTCATGACGACAACCGGAAGTGTACCAACACGATGGGGCGTGTAGCGCCACCTGTGGCTCGGGTGCACAATGTACCTCACACAATAGCTCGATTTCCTTGTGTGCATGTAGGATTGGATTTCTCTGGCACCCCTGCTGGGACCCTTAGCTCGATTACCGACAGTAGCTCGATTTGGATGTGCATGTAAACGCACTGACTGAGTATACAGTACAGTTCACTGTTCTGAGGAGAAAAATGTACATCAGTCATCATAGCTAGCTAGCTTACTGCGAACAAAGACAAACATGAAAGCCACACCCACCCCACTTTGTAGTTCGAACGGCTGGAAGTCAAAATGATGCAATTCCGAGCCCCGAATTTCCACTTTCTGAGGTAAGTTAAATGAAGCATTACAGGCATGGAGACCGTGGACTGACAGGCACAGAGGTCACACTCCATTTACTGAATCTAACAGGCACAGAAAATGAAGTCAGTAATACAAAGCAATGCAGGGTTCAACAGCATCCAAGCATGAGACAGATTAGGTTCTGAAGGAAAATCGGGTGTTTCTGTTTAAAGGAAAAGGACGAAATGTACATCGTCTCTGTTGTGACATTCTGACTGTATCAGACACAATCTTGTCTGAGTTTCTCTGATTAGTGCCAGAAAGGATTACAAAACTGGTAATGCAGCTCACATGCTTCCTGAGTGACTCATTATCCCAACTACAGCGTAACGTGAACAGGGCACAATTACAGACTGAAGATTCAGTAGAGGGTTGGAGTCACTCTTAGATGACCTAAAAACACACAAGTCATTCAATTTGGGAACTTTATAAAACACGCAGTGTCACTCGGAACTGAGCACAAAGGCACAGGAACATTCATATGTAATTTCTGGGCAAAGAGACACAAATAAAAAACGTTCATCTTTACCCCAATAATAATCGATTCTCTAAGGCATGTTTGGTGTCTGTTTAAATATTCACATTTGCACTGGAGCTAAATGCAAGGAAAAGTTTTCATATTCATTCTTCAGATATTAATAAGTGCATATTAACAAACTTACGTTCAAGATGGAACAATATTAACATCCACACCACTTCTACTTTAAATTGTGGAAAATAATCAACACTGGGGGAGTGTAATGATATGGAGTTGATATGGACAGGTTTATTCTTTTCCCATCAGGACATCCTGAAGTATTGTATTCCTCATCAATAACAGCAATTTGCCATTGATTAAAATAGCTTATTTATTAAAGAATGACACGTCATACAGTTAGGTCCATAAATATTTGGACAGAGACAACATTTTTCTAATTTTGGTTCTGTACATTACCACAATGAATTTTGAACAAAACAATTCAGATGCAGTTGAAGTTCAGACTTTCAGCTTTAATTCAGTGGGTTGAACAAAATGATTGCATAAAAATGTGAGGAACTAAAGCATTTTTTTAAAAACACAATCCCTTCATTTCAGGGGTTCAAAAGTAATTGGACAAATTAAATAATTGTAAATAAAATGTTCATTTCTGATACTTGGTTGAAAACCCTTTGTTGGCAGTGACTGCCTGAAGTCTTGAACTCATGGACATCACCAGACGCTGCGTTTCCTCCTTTTTAATGCTCTGCCAGGCCTTTACTGCAGCGGTTTTCAGTTGCTGTTTGTTTGTGGGCCTTTCTGTCTGAAGTTTAGTCTTTAGCAAGTGAAATGCATGCTCAATTGGGTTGAGATCAGGTGACTGACTTGGCCATTCAAGAATATTCCACTTCTTTGCTTTAATAAACTCCTGGGTTGCTTTGGCTTTATGTTCTGGGTCATTGTCCATCTGTATTATGAAACGTCGACCAATCAGTTTGGCTGCATTTGGCTAGATTTGAGCACACAGTATGTCTCTGAATACCTCAGAATTCATCCGGCTGCTTCTGTCCTGTGTCACATCATCAATAAACACTAGTGACCCAGTGCCACTGGCAGCCATGCATGCCCCGCCGTGTTTTACAGATGTGGTATGCTTTGGATCATGAGCTGTACCATGCCTTCGCCATACTTTTTTTCTTTCCATCATTCTGGTAGAGGTTGATCTTGGTTTTATCTGTCCAAAGAATGTTCTTCCAGAACTGTGCTGGCTTTTTTAGATGTTTTTTAGCAAAGTCCAATCTAGCCTTTTTATTCTTGAGGCTTATGAGTGGCTTGCACCGTGCAGTGAACCCTCTGTATTTACTTTCATGAAGTCTTCTCTTTATGGTAGATTTGGATATTGATACGCCTACCTCCTGGAGAGTGTTGTTCACTTGGTTGGCTGTTGTGAAGGGGTTTCTCTTCACCATGGAAATTATTCTGCGATCATCCACCACTGTTGTCTTCTGTCAGTGTCCAGGTCTTTTTGCACTGATGAGTTCATCAGTGCTTGCTTTCTTTCTCAGGATGTACCAAACTGTAGATTTTGCCACTCCTAATATTGTAGCCATTTCTCGGATGGGTTTTTTCTGTTTTCGTAGCTTAAGGATGGCTTGTTTCACCTGCATGGAGAGCTCCTTTGACCGCATGTTTTCTTCACAGCAAAATCTTCCAAATGCAAGCACCACACCTCAAATCAACTCCAGGCCTTTTATCTGCTTAATTGAGAATGACATAACGAAGGAATTGCCCACACCTGCCTATGAAATAGCCTTTGAGTCAATTGTCCAATTACTTTTGGTCCCTTTAAAAACAGGGTGGCACATGTTAAGGAGCTGAAACTCCTAAACCCTTCATCCAATTTTAATGTGGATACCCTCAAATGAAAGCTGAAAGTCTGGACTTTATGTCCATTATATAACTATAACTTGAATATGTTTCATTAAATGGGTAAAAAAAAACAAAATTTGTGTCAGTGTCCACATATATATGGACCTAACTGTACTTTTTATCCATAAATAGTCACGTTTAAATTTGCGGAACATCCGCAAAACAAGTTAGTTCCTATTATCACTTATGATCGCTTCAGGTTAATAAGATAAAAATCACAGCTTTTCATGTTACCGAGAAACTGTAAAGTGCAACGTAAAGCTGCAGCTTTACCCCTGACTGTTACAAAGCACTGACACTGCACAGCAAATTCCTCAGTGTTGAATTAACACTTTCAGAGTTAATGTGTGTCCAATTGGACCTATATAAACACAGTAGGGTGTTAAATCAACACTCTGGGTGTTAATTCAACATTGGGGATTTTGCTGCGTGGAGACTCCTTCCATGAATGTCAAATAAACAGCCAAACAAAATGAATAGTTCAAGAGTACTTTGAGATAATGTCAAACGAGACCATCAATGACGGCGTAGCTCACTCCGGCCCTGTCTAGTCCAGAAGAAACAAACAATCTAAAGTGGGCCACCTTGCGCAATAAATGTTGCAAGCTATATACACTATACACAAGCTATATACACCCTAGGAATACCGACCTATTTGCCAGAAAGAATCCAAAACGGCAAGGAACTGACTGAGAAGAAGCAATTTTTGTAAAATGTGGACAATGATGGACAGACAATGGACAACACATGATGGCATAAGCTCATCGCCTGCCAGCTGGATGAACTAATAATTGGGACTAAATACAGACTTCCTTTGCTATTATAACAAGATGATGTAGCTTATAGCATTGTTTGAAGCAAGGATATGAAGATGTGTGGTCATCTTCGCATCTAATGGTTGGCCATGTAACAAACCTCAGACACCAAACGTGTTGGCTAATTGATTACATTTACGCTAATGAGAACAGTGTGTACATTTGATTATTTGGCTGAGCTTTTTCTCGAATGAGCCAACTATAAAGACAGACAGAGTTTCTGGGCTTGGCTGTGGATGCAGAAAGGTGTAAGGTGTCCGTCTGACTCATCCAGGTGAAGACTGAATCGCTTGCATGTCTTCACTTCTGTCCATCGTCTCAATCTTCAGGACTTGAGCAATTTGGCGTTTCCTGTGAACCACAACAGGAAGTTCATTTTTGCCTTCAAAGACCAAATCTGGCTCAACAAGCACGATCAGAACGTAAACAGTGTCAGAAAATATACCAGTAAGTCCATGTTGGAAAAACTGGAAATGTACTATCCTCTGAATCACTTTAATCAAAAATTTCCACATTCCCTCCTCCCAGAGTCTGATTCTGCGTTGGATTGTCACAAAGTTGCGCTGAAGCGGAAAGTGAAGGAGCTACGTGACGTCTTTTTGTGCATTGTGCCAATAGAGATGTGTCATACACAGTCAGAAACCACATCGGCAAGTCTGAAACAAAGAATGACTCAAACGAATTACAAATCGATTGTGTAATGATTCAGGCGACAGTTGATCAGCTTACTTTACTTGTTAGCAAGATTAGCCTTGCAGCTTTGCAAAAAAAAAAAAAAAAAAAGCTAATCTAATGGACTAACTCTAGACACGAGACTGATTAAATCTGGGATAACAAGTTGAAAAAACTGTGTACACTTAATTTTTGATTGAACTGTTTTGTTGAAAGTATCAGATATCCAGTGCCAGTCAAAAGTTTGGACACACCTTCTAATTCAATGTTTTTTCTTTATTTTTATTAATTAAAAGCCACTTCATATCTTAAAGTAATGATGGACATCATTTCTTTTTACTTAGTTTAACGGTTCTTGACATAATATGGATTACCACAGTTGTGGAATAGGGCTATTTACTGTATTTTTATTATTTACTCTTTACTGTTTGATCTCAAACACATTAAAGGAGAACTGAAGTCATTTTTAAACTTGCTTTATTTCTTAATTAACGTGTTATTCAATTACATTTTCGGTTTTAGTAACCTTATATCGTGACTCGTATTGGCAACTAATTGCAATTAATTATTATACTTATCGGCCTATTCGGTTTTTAGCCGTGTTGAATGTAGTTCGTTTGGTCCACGGCAGGCGTCGCTTATCCGTGCGATCTTCACGAGACTTGTGCGAGACTTCGAAACGTGAAGTGTCAGCCAGGTGTCAGTGCCGCCATTTTGAAAACTGTTTTCCAAATGAAATATTGCACAAAAACGAGTTTAAATGACGATTACTGCCTACTTTTTTCAAACTTTCCTGATTGCTATCAAAACAAAACAAACTTCCGGCTTGATTACATCAGCATTTGAGAGAGAGGGTACGTGCATCTTTTGACAACGTTGGCAGATGTCGGTCACTTTGATTTCCGCTGTACGTTTTACTTCCGTCCTACGATGTCTCGCACAGGTCTCAACGAATCTCGTTTACAGCCATTGCTTTGACATATGGACTGATATATTACAGAGCATATTACAGAGCATATTTCAAACACTCATAACTTGCTATAGCAGCGACAAAATAGCTTTCTTATATTTAATAAAATGAGAAATAGAATTTTGAAAAAAAAAAATTTGCCTTCAGTTCCCCTTTAATAAGGCAAGAAGTTGCACTAATTAACTTTAGACGAGGCACACCTCTTAACTGAAAGCATTCCAGGTGACGACCTCATGAAGCTGGTTAAGATAATGCCAATAGTGTCCAAAGCGTCATCAAGGTAAACACTGGCTACTCTGAAGACTCTAAAATATGAAACATGTTCAGTTTATCACTTTTTTGTTTACTACATAATTCCATACATGTTCCATGCGTTATTGCATAGTTTTGATGTCTTCAAGATTCTTCTACAAAGTAGAAAATAGTCAAAATACAGAAAAACCTATGAACGAGTCGGGGTGTACAAAACTTTTGACTGGTACTGTATATCAGATGCAGGCGTATGGTTTTCTTGAAGTTGACCAGTGTATGTAGTTTTAGGTAGCAGGATTAAAAGCTCTGCACACACACACACACACACACACACACACACACACACACACACACACACACACACACACACACACACAGTGAAAGGTCAGAGCTGAAAGACTGGTTTGAGTTTACAGGAAGGCTATGGTAACTCAAATCACCACTCTTTGCAACTGTGGTGAGCAGAAAAGCATCTCCTGTCAGCCAAGAACAGGATTCTGGGTTCTGAGTCTACAGTGGGCACAGGCTCACCCAAACTGGATGGATGAACATTGGAAAAACATCTCCAGGTCTTTTTCCAAGCTATTTATGGATTTAACAACTGGACATGTCAAGGTGAGCAATTAAAGCTAAATAACAACACAATTGAATAAAAATACAATTTAACAAAGAAGCAAAATGCGTTTTCATGCTTTTAAAAAAATGATGTTCTGTGTTTGTCTGTGTGTGTGTGTGTGTGTGTGTCAATCGCTGGTTTACATATACGGTAGAGGCGCAGGCACACAGAAGAATTCGATAGAAGTAAGAATTCGTACTTGTGTCTCAGTGAGTTCATTGTTCCCCTGTGCCTCAGGGATGTCTGTGGAGCTCAGCGATGGAGGCAGAGGGGTACAGGGAGGGTTTCCGACGCTGAAAACCCGTGGCCGCTTCACTTGGTCCTGACTGGACATGGGTGTGAAGCTGTGCCTCCTCACTGCTACTTCCTGTTTACTGTTGGCCTGCACACAGAGAACAGCCGGGGTGAAGGGAAGGAAACGCTGATGCTCGGTGACATTCACGAGGAAAATATCAAGAGTATATGTTGGCAACGAAACAATGTTCCCTAAGTCAAACACAGAAAAAAAGGACTGAAATAAATGTTGGCAGAAAGAAGCATTGGCAGGACACCAGTGTCAGCATTACAACTACATTACAAAATGTAAAGGAGAGCGTTCTCATTCTTGTATTTCTTTTACATGCTTGTCTCTAGTTTGCACATTTTATTCTTTTTTATTTAATTTATTTTAACTTTTTCTCATGTTGTTTCTTAATGATTTATATTATTATTATTATTATTATTAGTAGTAGTAGTATATTTTGAGCTGCATTTTATGTATTAAAAATCCTATAGTGATATTACTTAACTAATTAATTAATATTCATAATTCTCATGTTGTACTTTTCCAGACTTACATTCGTTCCTTTTGTTGTTTTTATTATTATTATTATTATTATTATTAATGACTTCATTTTATTGAAGTTATTACACCTTTCATTCGTTTGATTTACAGATGACCGATACCGAAACCTTGCGCATCAGACAACAACGATACCCATTTGATATTTTTTCTTTTCAAACTACCAAGCTTTAAAATGATTTTTCAAACTGAAGCGCTTAAAACATACAGGGGAAAAAATGCATAGCTACAAACACAAAATACACAAAACCGTGACCTTTTTTTTTTTTTAAATTCAGTTAAATCTTGCAAGCAGAAATTATTTATGTTGCAAATATAATAAAGTATATATCTCATCTCATTATCTCTAGCCGCTTTATCCTGTTCTACAGGGTCGCAGGCAAGCTGGAGCCTATCCCAGCTGACTACGGGCGAAAGGCGGGGTACACCCTGGACAAGTCGCCAGGTCATCACAGGGCTGACACATAGACACAGACAACCATTCACACTCACATTCACACCTACGGTCAATTTAGAGTCACCAGTTAACCTAACCTGCATGTCTTTGGACTGTGGGGGAAACCGGAGCACCCGGAGGAAACCCACGCGGACACGGGGAGAACATGCAAACTCCGCACAGAAAGGCCCTCGCCGGCCACGGGGCTCGAACCCGGACCTTCTTGCTGTGAGGGGACAGCGCTAACCACTACACCACTATGCCGCCCGTTTAAAGTATATGTATAATAAAAATGAAATCATAATAAAAAAAATAGTCATGTCTTTTTTTTTTTACATCCGCTGCTTCTGTTCAACTTCATTTAGTTTGTAATTATTTTAAAAAACAAACAAACATGACATTATAAACATCACAACATAGATGATGTCTAAGAAAAGAATATTTTGACGTTACTGATCATGATATTGATGTTATATGATCAGATCACCCTGCTCTATTTGGCACCATGTCGATCTTGGGGATTCCATTGGTTCTCTCTAGTTTTATTCTAATTAAAATTGAAATGCTATTATAATTGAAGTTACTTTGGGGGAAAATGATCTAAATACCTACTGGATGCTTTGATAAGCATAGGCATTTCATTTATAAGAATCCTTCAATGTTTTTTACTGTTAGCTTTATCCACCTTTCATGATTTTGGACTTTCCTTAAGCCATTGTTTGTTTTAAGTGCTCCAAGTGGCTTTAACTTTCACTTTGGTTTTCAACGTAGCATCAATTTTACTACATTAAAACAGTCCAAAATGAAGTGTTTCGCTACAGAGAGTGTATGATTCGTGAAGGTTACAGCTGCGTGGTTAACTGTTGTCTGTCTGCTCTTTCTGCACAGAAGACACAACAGCTGTCAGAAATTGCAACGGCTCTATTTAAAGGACCTTGATGTCTAAAGCACGTGACCTGTCTGAGGGAAATACGTTTATGGTTCAGGCTGGAAACACACACGGAACAGGTTTTGTATCCAGACTATTAATTTTTATGCAGCGGTACCAGTTGCTGAACCATAAGAGAAAGCAAATTATTTTTTTCCCTTTGTTGTTTAAACTTCAACTTTACATTCAGATTATAGGGCACAGTATCATGGATTAAAGCAAAAAAAAAAAATAATGTGACTGAAAAAAAAAAGCTCCACGTCGTTGGCCCCTACCACATCAGCGATGCGTCAAATTTTAAACGCCGTGTTGTCCATTATCCCCTAGGCCCCTACTTATAGTACATTTACATAATTTTAATAATGACTAAAGCTAAGGCAAGACTTGACCATTGTCATTACTGGCTATAAATGATGAAACATCAAGTTTTCAGCGCAGAGTGCAAATTTATTTCAACAATACTTTAGTAATGCACAACAGTGGTTAAGAGAAAAGTGCAAGTGCAGTTGAACTTGAACCATGCTTTCAAAAGAGGGGAACAGAAAGAACTTGCAAGAAAAGTAAAGTAAAAGTTCACTTTTTCTGCTTCTTCGCAGTGAAGCCAAAGGCATCTAGTTTTCTGCCATTGCTTCCATAGACTTTTTTTATGGCAAACTACACAAAAGCGCACACCTGCCATTTTCATCTTTTTGCACCATGAACTAAATGGCTTGCCATTATCGCCCATTTCATTTCGCCAAGCCCATCTCCACTTATTCTTTACCGTTTTGTCGATGTCTGACACATCTGTGCCTTCATTTAAAAGAAGCGCGTCCATGCTGGCAAAACCGAAAGTAATTTCACGCGCTCTAGTGATGGAAATCTCAAATCATTCCCCTTATAAAACGGCCATCCCCCATCACATCCCTTGTGCCATTTTACCAATTAATGTGGAAATTAGCCTACTATTATTTTAACAAATATTACTACCATTTCAACATTAGAGGCTTTGCGCAGTGATAGCCTACATGTAGCCGGATAAAAAAGACGCATATTTATTTATTCGGTTGCACCGCTCATTCACACCTATACAGAGGTTTCAGTCACTGAAAACAGCTACTTTCGCAAACTCTGGGCAGAGTGGAGATTTCTGAAAACTCCATCTTCAGACACGCGTGTAAATCAGGAAAACGAAGCAGCAGTGGGCGAGAGGGCGCGCGCGAATATAATGAGTCATAGGTGTGAATCTTTCACCGAATGCCAGTTGTCCCGGTTCTTCATGAAATCGCACGCGCACGCACAAATTCATCAGGTTAACTTTCAAATAACTGTTCTTGTGCACTTGCGACACCGGAGCCACTTTCCTGAATTTTGAGCTTCGGAGTATTCGCTTCTTTATCTATTTAATCAATGAATTTGTCACATACATTAAATTACTAATGTAAACCATTAGTAGCCTATTTAAGCAATCGCTGTTTTCTCCACTGTTTTCCGACCTTTTGTGCTTAGTGAATGAGACACTTCATTACACTCCACTGACCGACTTCCAATTCCGGACTTTTTTGAAAATGTAAAATATAGGCCTACGAGATGTTTTTTTGGGACTTAATTCGCGTTACTCCTTCACTATTAATTTTTGAGACTGACGAGGCACTAAATACTGTGGAATTATTTTCTCCTTGCTGTGAAGTTTGGCATCTTAAACAAGTGTCGGGAAATCTTGCAGCCCGACTCTGCAGCCTCCAATGTTTAAGCGAACTGCTGAAACCATAATGTTTAAAGATTAAATCGTAGGCTAATCAAACCAAAGAAAAACACAGCCTTTCCAGGACGTTGTCTGCCGAAGCCTGTTTAACCTACAAAAGGCTTAATAGCAAAGGTCTTGCTGCGGCTTCAACTTTTCACCTGATCACCTTTCAATAGGCAAATATCATTATTACTACTACCACAAAAGGCCTAGTATTAGTAGTAGACAAGTAACCTAGTTGCCTAGTAGTAGGACAGCCAAGCAGTTTCATCAGTGGCCTACGCTGAGCCTCCCCGGGACTAGACAGTAGCGGAGGCTGTATTTATTTATTTAGGCCTGTCTAGCGCAACAACTTATTCCTTTACATATACTCAAACATAGCACAAGAAAGGGTTCAACAACAGGCAATCACAGCAGCTTGGTGAAGTTCTAAATCACATCGGTGTCAGACCTATGGGCCTACCCCCCCTTTTTTCCTCGGATCTGCATCAATCTCATTATTGACCTTTAGCGCTCCCAGTTGACGGAAATCCGTCGTAGCGACGGAAAACTTTAATCCATGCAGTATTCATTCCAAATCCATCCACCTGCTGCACTACACACATCGACCAAGACGAGATCTGCTTTCACTAGAACATTTCTTTTACGAGGCGAGTTCATTCGCGAATGCAGACAAACTTTCCAGAATAAGGAACAAGCAGGGTTGGTGAAACACTGACAAAAATATACCACATAAAATGCAATCTAAGAAGCATAACAGAACAGTGCTGAGTTTCCCAAAAGCATCGTAGCACAAAGATCATCGTTAAACGGTACAGCAAGCAGCACAATGAACACTCTCTCCCCTAGTTAAGCTGCTCTTAGTGTTCAGAGGCTTTTGGGAAACCCACCACAAATTGAGAGAAAACTGAGACGCTAGCCAGATCTTTTATGATATTTTAGAATACGAGGACGGAACACAACATCTGAAACGCAGCTAAGACACTGACCAATGGCTTGCTGGTTATTTTTAATTGCGTCTGTATTAATGTACTGAACTAAAAAGCTATCTCGTCACATGTTATTACATTAACATAGCAACCTTTTTTTTTTTTAAATGAGGTTTCTGGGCTAGCTAATAATAATGCGAAACCATAGTCACACTGCAAGAGAGAGAGGAAACAAGGCTTCATAGCAGAGCGAAGTGCCATGCTTAAGAGAATATAGTAATGCGTCTACCTGATTTTTGATGGCTTTTGCGATCATATAATGTCCGGACGTATGAACAACGTACATGTACCACCACAGAGAACCTGACCGTAAGTGCAAGGCAACGTGTGTCATAAACACGACCACCAGACAATGAAATTTGTATCTTTATTTAAACAAGATAGATGGGAAAAAAAAAAAGCTAATGGCTTGACTTGAGGATATGCAAGTTCAGAATGGCTACAACCATCACAAAAGGCCACATGCACAAGCTCATGGACTAATAAAGGCTTCAGACTCTTTAGCAGGTTAAAAAGTCACAACAGGTTGTTAAAATAAAATTAACAATTAAATTATACTTGTTAGACTAGAATAGAGCATTTCCTTTGGATTCAGGTGTTATTTACTCTCTCGTCATTACCACTGTAGTAACTAGGAGTGTAACGCAATGACACCAGCCATATCTGTAGCGACACTCACTGATCATTTTATTAGGAACACCCAGCCACCTGCTGTTTTATGCGGTTCTCTAATCAGCCGATCCCTTGACAGCAGCACAATGCATACAATCATGCAGATACAAATCAAGAGCTTCAGTTAATGTTCACTTCAAACATAATGGGAAAAATTGTGATCTGAAACTAAAGTGTGACTTTCTTTCACTGTGGCACTGTGGGTGTTGGTTTGAGCCAGATGGACTGGTTTGGGTATTTCAGACACGGCTGATCTCCTGGGGTTTTCACACACAACAGTCTCTAGAGTTTACACAGAATGGTGCGAAAAACAAAAAACACTGAGTGCACAACAGTTCTGTGGGTGGAAACAAACGCCTTGTTGATAAGACAGGTCAGAGGAAAACGGCAGATTGGTTCGAGCTGCCAGGAAGGATATAGCAACTCATATCATCACTCTTTACAAACGTGGTGAGCAGAAAAGCATCTCAGCATGCAACAGCACAAGACCACATTGGGTTCCAGTTCTGCCAGCCAAGAACAGGAATCTTAGAATCAACAACAAGTTCCTATTAAAGTGGCCGGTGTGTGTGTATATATTATGTGTTTTGTATGTTGCACTGATGAACATCTGTTACGTAAATCTCCAGTTTATTTAACTATTGCTTTTTTTTTGTGGCGTGTCTTTTAAAGGGGGTCACTGTGGGAGCTTACAGACATAAACATGTGTGCCTTTAACAGTCATTGTGGTCAAGCTTATACACCCACACTGCAAAAACAACGAACGGAAAAGCTAGGAACCAAAATCAAACTTATAGTGGCTTCATATACACTGTAAAAAATAAATCTGTTGTGTTAATTTAAAAAAAAGTGAGTAACCTGGTTGCCTTAAAATTTTAAGTTTGTTGAAACTCATATAGTAAGTTAGCACAATGCAACCTGATTGCCTCATTATACTAACTTACTAAATGAGTTTTAATGAACTCAAAATTTTAAGGCAACCAGGTTACTCACTTTTTTAATTCAAAACATTTTTTTTTTTTTTTACGGTGTACCGCTTCTCCACTAACAAATGTGAACCCAGGACTATCTGTATGTGTTTGTTTTCCTCATCATGTAAATCTTCCTGTGAAAGTAAGGAGTTTCTAAGACACGAGTAGGAAAATACTACAAAAATTATCATTTTGAAACTTTAACGTTGAGTGAAAATGAAGAATAAACTGTTGCTTCACAATCAGACACAATCAAGTGTGCCAATACTTTAATCACTGGTGAAAATCTAGTGTGCATACCTGACCAGATGATGTTAAACACACACACACACAAAACTTTCTACATTGTTCCTCAGAAGCTCCACTGTTAATTCCTATTTAGGTTGGAAGCAAAGTGAACAGGAAGCTGCTGGAGACTTGCCCCAGCTAGACTGTAGAAATAGCAACAATGTGGAGGATTATGGGTAATCTGCCAAACCACCATCCTGTTGAAAAGCACTATTTGAGTGAAATATTCACCATGGCTCGGTAAATGACTGGGTTACTCAGAGCCACATCCTGGCCAGAACATCTCATTATGTGATTGATGAACATGATTCATTTAAAAAAATAATAATAATAATTAAAAAAAAAAACAAACACAACCTCTGAGCACGAACACATATACACACACACACACAAATCACACACCACATACAGTACATTACCGTCATATTTCGTCTGTACGTTAACAACTTTCAGCATTTTATTCCAAAGGAAGAAATTTGTAAGTAGCAAAAATGGGCACATTTACCTTTTTTTAGCATGCTTGGTCATGACATAAAAATTTAAAACTGCCCATTCTGATCTAAACAGAACAGCTCATCTCATTATCTCTAGCTGCTTTATCCTGTTCTACAGGGTCGCAGGCAAGCTGGAGCCTATCCCAGCTGACTACGGGCGAAAGGCGGGGTACACCCTGGACAAGTCGCCAGGTCATCACAGGGCTGACACATAGACACAGTTTTTTTCTTTCTTTGTTTTTTGTTTTAAACGGGGTAAAGCCTTTACAAAAAACAAACAAAGAAAAAAAAAAACTCTCATATATACTAACCCGGGCGGCACGGTGGTGTAGTGGTTAGCGCTGTCGCCTCACAGCAAGAAGGTCCGGGTTCGAGCCCCGGGGCCGGCAAGGGCCTTTCTGTGCAGAGTTTGCATGTTCTCCCCGTGTCCGCGTGGGTTTCCTCCGGGTGCTCCGGTTTCCCCCACAGTCCAAAGACATGCAGGTTAGGTTAACTGGTGACTCTAAATTGACCGTAGGTGTGAATGTGAGTGTGAATGGTTGTCTGTGTCTATGTATCAGCCCTGTGATGACCTGGCGACTTGTCCAGGGTGTACCCCGCCTTTCACCCGTAGTCAGCTGGGATAGGCTCCAGCTTGCCTGCGACCCTGTAGAACAGGATAAAGCGGCTAGAGATAATGAGATGAGATGAGATATACTAACCCTGATTAACCTGTATACCCTGTATGCCCCCACATTTTGTATGCTGCTGAATCTGTCCTTTTTTCAGTAGCTTTGTATAAACAATAACCGCTAAATGTAATGCAATGTTATGTAAGGTGATCGCCTAGGCATTCTCATTGTGAAAAGTAAGTCACATGTACATGGACTGGCATTTAATGTTGTATTTGTTCCTTTCTATTTGTTTTTTGTCTGTTCATATTCTTTTTGGGGGAGTAAAGTCCGTTTAAAAATGCCGTTAAATGCATAGGCCTATAGGCCAAGTTTAATGACCTTGAGGTTATCAGAGGTCATATGTCGTTTTACAAATGAAAAATGAATTCAGCACCCAAACATTTAACAAACAAGGCCATTTGCTAACTTCATTAATCATTTTAGTACATTTCATTCCTTAGAAAGCTGAGAAACTGGGTTCAGCTGAGACGTTTACAGGCCCAAAGTTCAATGACCTCTAGAGGTCAACAGAGGTCAGATAGAGCTCGGCATATTGCAGATTTGAATTCGGCACACCCAAATTGACAAAATAAGACTGTTTGCCGACTTTGTCTCAAAAATGCCCTTAACTCCTTAAATAAGCACTTTTTTGAATTTTGGTACCAGTCTATACTTTAACTTCAGCAAAAATTTGACTGGACAACTTTCACTTGTATCGGAGTAACATTTGACCAGTGGGATCTGTACTTTGACTTAAGTAATGAAGGTGGTTACTTTGTCCACCTCTGTAAAAAACAAAACACAACATAGCTGTGTTTCTTTTCACGCAATACCTCCAGTTCTCTTTGCAGAACAGCCAATTTTCACAACCAACATTTCATCCATATTTTCTATTATTCTTGTTTCTCTTCACAACAGTGATAAATGTAATATGATCCTAGTAGATCTCTTTATGTTTGTAAAAAAGCAGGATGTGGGGATGAGGTGCACTTCAGCAGGGTTCTCTCCAGATAAAAGATGGTGTAGTGTATATGACTCGTTTTCATGCATAGTGCGCATATCCTTAGAGCAACAAACACACTGCGTAGTATCAAAAACTCAGCAATTCCAAGACTTTGAAAGTTGTATACTGTGTGCTCTGTGAAATTCACACTTTTTTTCTGTTTTTATTGAAAAGTATAGTGTAGTAATCTCTGAGGAAGCTGGTACATACAGTCGGAGGAAAATGTTTGTACACCCTTTGGAATTTTTCACATTTCTGCCTAAATTGGTCATAAAACATCATCTGAACTCTCCAGCAATCTTAAGAATGAACAAACAGTGTCTGCTTGAACTAAAACCACCCAAACATTTGCGTTTTATCATATTTTTATTGACCATAAGATGGAATTATTCACAGGAGAGGGAGGCATAAGTAAGTGCACCCTTTGATTTAGTAGCTGGTTGACCCTCCTCTGGCTGCAATAACTTCAACCGGACGTTTCCTGTAGTTGCAGACTAGACGGGCACAACGATCAGGAGAAATCTTGCACCATTCCTCTTTGCAAAACTGTTGCAATTCAGCAAGATTCCTGGGATGCCTGGAATGGATGGCTTTCTTGAGGTCATGCCACAACATCTCGATTGGATTGAGGTCGGGGCTTTGACTGGGCCATTCCAGAACGTGAATTTTGTTCTTCTGAAACCATTCTAATGTCGACCTGCTTCTGTGTTTAGGGTCATTGTCCTGTTTAGGGATCGACCAATATGTTTTTTTTCAGGGCCGATACCGATACCGATTATTATGGAATTGGGATGCCGATAACCGATATGTGCAACCGATAAATGTAAACATTATAATTCATATGAAATTAAACATAGCACACACTGACACAGACCTTCATATCCATGAAATGTATGTTTAATTGTAAAATTGAACATGAAATTTTGTGCAGGGAGATGCCAGCAGCAGCAGGCGGCACGGTGGTGTAGTGGTTACCGCTGTCGCCTCACAGCAAGAAGGTCCTGGGTTCGAGCCCCGTGGCCGGCGAGGGCCTTTCTGTGTGGAGTTTGCATGTTCTCCCCGTGTCCGCGTGGGTTTCCTCCGGGTGCTCCGGTTTCCCCCACAGTCCAAAGACATGCAGGTTAGGTTAACTGGTGACTCTAAAATTGACCGTAGGTGTGAATGGTTGTCTGTGTCTATGTGTCAGCCCTGTGATGACCTGGCGACTTGTCCAGGGTGTACCCCGCCTTTCGCCCATAGTCAGCTGGGATAGGCTCCAGCTTGCCTGCGACCCTGTAGAAGGATAAAGCGGCTAGAGATAATGAGAATGAGATGAGATGCCAGCAGCATTTGTACAATAAAGTCAAACATTAGTTAGAATAAAATGAGAAATAAAATAAAATAAATATTCACCAATAAAAAAATAAATCACTCCCTACTATATTACAGCTCACCATTTTCAGTGGAAAATAAATGAAAATACACTCTGGATTCTTTTACACTAAGAACTAAGTAAGACTTACCAACTTCAAGTAGTTTTTAAATAACAAATCAAGTGTAGGGAGCTGCCTGCAGCATTTTTTAAAAAGTAAAATCAAACATACAGTAAAGTAGGCTATCACTCCCTATTAGGAGCGGCTGCTCCTTTAAGAGTATATCGCTTTCCGAATCAGAAGCGCTAGCGAGGAGAATCACTTGTGCAAGAATTATAAATACTAGTCACACCTGGCTTGTTTAAATGTTCAAATAGCGCTTTATAAAGTTACCTAACGTACAAGTGCAATGCGCTTTCTGAGCACGAGTCACGTCATGAAGTTTACTCATCACCATAACAAATAGCCAGTAGGCTTGCGCTAGCCTACAGAACACAAACACTACGTTTTACTTCGTCTTCCCTTGACCACCTCTGTATGGCTGTCATTCTACTGTTCGAGTAGAACTACTGACACATTCACAACGTTTCCAGACGGGGATTTAAAAATGACTGCAGCCTACGTTATGCTGTTTCAGCGAGACTAGTTGGTTGTAGGCTAATTCAAGTGCTTCCTTCCGTAAGCTAAGTTTGCCTGGCTACACAGATGCAAATGGACAATTTTAACGAGTAGTAGATGAAGAATGTAAACATATGATGATGTTGTGCTTTTGCAACTTGTGTGTTTGTGACTTACTGCGGGAAAAGCAGCGTGTCCTTACCTTGATACGGGCGCCTTGAAACAGTTCAGAGTGTTTAGCTGCGCGTGTTGATTGGCTATATCTCTTGTGCCAAACAAATCAGATGTTGTGGTGGGCGGGACCGTGTTCTTGAACTCAGAGAGGCGAGTGCAGGAAAGGACGTGCAGTGACAGTCGCGTTAGGAACGAAATGGCTGCAAAAAGGCATGTTATCGGCATATTGGTGGGAATTATGGCCGATACCGATAACCCTAAAAATGCAGAATATCGGCCCGATATAGCGGCCAGGCCGATTATCTGTCGACCCCTAGTCCTGTTGCAGGACCCATTCTCTCGAGTTTCAACTTTTTGACAGATTGCCTCAGGTTTTTCTGCAAAATAGCTTGATATACTTGAGAATTCATTTTCCCATTGATTATAGCCAGTTGTCCAGGCCCAGAGGCAGCAAAGCACCCCCACACCATGATGCTACCGCCACCATACTTGACGGTGGGGATGAGGTTTTGCTGATGGTGTGCTGTACCGACTTTCCTCCACACATGATGTGGTGTGTTCCCCTCAAACAATTCAACTTTGGTTTCATCAGACCACAATATGTTTTTCCAGTGGCGCTGAGGAGCATCCAAATGCTTTTTCGCGAACTCCAAACGAGCAGAAATGTTCTTTCTGGACAGCAATGGCTTCCTCCGTGGCCTTCTCCCATGAATCCCATTCTTGTTCAGTGTCTTTCTTATAGTAGATGTGTCCACAGAGATGTCTGCATGTTTCAGTGATTTCCTCAAGTCTTCAGCGGACACTCTTGGATTCTTTTTTACCTCATTGATGATGACTCGCAGTGCCTTTGGAGTGATCTTCGCAGGGCGGCCACTCCTTGGCTGAGTAACAACCGATACAAATTGTCTCCATTTATACACAATTTTTCTAATTGTAGACACATGAACACCAAGGGTCTTAGAGATGGTTTTGTAACCCTTTTTAGCTTTATACAAATCAATTATTTTGTGTCTTAAGTCTTCAAACAGCTTCTTTGAGCGAGGCATGATGCACAGAACATGCCTCTCATCAAAACACACCTTTTAACTGGTTTTCCAGTGGGGTGGGTAGCTTACGACACACCTCAGTGATTGGACATCAGGTTGGCTCACACCGGAGTCAAATTGTTTAATCATCTAATTACCGTATTTTCTGGACTATAAGCCGCTACTTTTTTCCTAGGTTTTGAACATGCGGCTTATACAAAGGTGCAGCTATTCTGTGGATTTTTCTTCCACCGCTAGGAGCGCTCTAACCGGAAGTAGAATCAAAAATAAGATAGACGAAAAATCAATGCAAAGAAGAATTAGCAGATCTTTAGCAGATAGAACACGCACGACAAATTACTAACTGGTAATTATTTTCAAATCCAGCCAAGATGATTAAAGTGACTTGTGGTTTCAAACACAGGAGAAATGAAGGTAAATAAATACCGGTTATTTTCTCTTGGTTCTGTTCCGTTTTAATCAGCAAAGTTGCTGCCGTGTTAAAAGGCACTGTTCGGAAAGAATCTGTTCAGGTACATACATGTACATTTACAGTACAAAATCGTTTGTACATGCAGTAAATATCAACATAGATATCTGCGGCTTATAGCCCGGTGCGGCTTGTATATCTTTTTTTTTAAAAATAGAGCGGATGCGGCTTATATACAGGTGTGCTCTATAGTCCAGAAAATACGGTAGTCTAATTAGCTCTTGGATGAGCCTTAGCTAAGGGTGTACTTGCTTATGCCTCCCTATCCTGTCAATATTTCCATCTTATGGCCAATAAAAATATGATAACATGTAATTGTTTGAGTGGTTTTAGTTCAAGCAGACACTGTTTGTTCATTCTTAAGATTGCTGGAGAGTTCAGATGATGTTTTTTTGACCAATTTAGGCAGAAGTGTAAAAAATTCCAAAGAGTGTACAAACATTTTCCTCCGACTGTATAGTACAGCAGGCAGATCCAAACTGTTTTTCATTGTGATCGTCACAGGATTTGTTCTAAGCCTACCACTTCAGCCTTAAATTGGGCCAAGGATTACTCTGATGTGCTTAAAATGTGCATCATCGTTACACAAAAATACAGCTCTCATACAACCACAGCTATGATATTACTATATCAAAGTTTTTCATATAAAATTGCATGATTAGAAAGTTAATCATATAAAATCATGATGATATGTAGCCTAAAGACAGACTGGACAAAGCCCTTCCCCTCCCTTCCTAACGCATTTACCGTAGCATCGAATTATTCTGAGAACGGCACGCAAACAGGAATTTCCAAAACACAGTAATCGCCTGAGTCATTGCTATCTGCATGAAAGGACACTCGGATTCATCATTAAAATGGAGAGAATGCTGCATCTCTAACATACTGCCACTATCAATGCACTTACATACATATACACTCACTGGCCACTTTAATAGGAACTTGTTGTTGATTCTAAGATTCCTGTTCTTGGCTGGCAGGAGTGGAACCCGATGTGGTCTTCTGCTGTTGCATGCTGAGATGCTTTTCTGCTCACCACGGTTGTAAAGAGTTGCTATGAGTTACTCTATCCTTCCTGGCACCTTGAGCCAATCTGCCCATTTTCCTCTGACCTCTCTTACCAACAAGGCGTTTGTTTCCACCCACAGAACTGTCGCTCACTCAGTGTTTTTTGTTTTTCACACCATTCTGTGGAAACTCTAGAGACTGTTGTGTGTGAAAATCCCAGGAGATCAGCAGTTTCTGAAATACTCAAACCAGACCAGTGTTTTAATCGAGTCACTAAACCTCAAATCCAAGTCCAGTCTCAAGTCCCCAGTGTTCAAGTCCAAGCCATTAAAGGAAACTTCAAGTCGAGTCCGAGTCGAGGCCACTACTGATCCGAGTTGAGTCCGACACAGGCCCCGCTATCAACAGGGCAAATAACATGAGAGAGGGTTAACACTAGCTAGTTCAACAGTCAAGAAGCCCCGCTATCAACACAGCAATGAACGTAGCGTGTCACTTCCTTCTCTGGGTGTCATCTTACCAAATGACGATTGAAGTTCGGGGTTGTCCCCGTCGTCTCCTTGACAGTTCTTCTACGTATGGAACATATAGCAGTGCATTTTTTCCCACTGCATGAGAAGCAAAGCGGACAATCCTAGGGGCTTCTCTCCAGGCATTTTAGCGCCATTAACATTAGGTTGTTCCTGAACATGACGTATGAACAGGTGAATGTACATTCTCTTGCACAAAATTAGTATAAAAATTAATGTAGAATAAATATCTTATGTCAAATTATTATGGCATGTTACAAAAAATAAAGTAAAAATCCGAGTCCTCGTCTCCAATTTATGAGTCCGAATGCAGTTACTGTACGAGTCCGAATTCAAGCCCAAGTCAAGTCACGAGTCCTTAAAATTAGGGCAGGAGTCGGACTCGAGTCTGAGTCCTGGACTCCAGTACTACGAGCCTGAACCAGTCCATCTGGCACCAACACCCACAGTGCCACAGTGAAAGTCACACTTTGAGATCACAATTTTTCCCATTCCGATGTCTGAAGTGAACATTAACTGAAGCTCTTGACTTGTATCTGCATGATTTTATGCATCGTGCTGCTGTCAAGGGATCGGCTGATTAGAGAACTGCATCAAACAGCAGGTGTTCCTAATAAAGTGGACAGCGAGTGTATATGGAACAAAACACTATATGAAAATAATCAACGTGAGGAAGCGGAGTGAGGCGGCACGACGGTGGTGTAGTGGTTAGCGCTGTCGCCTCACAGCAAGAAGGTCCAGGTTCGAGCCCCGGGGCCGGCGAGGGCCTTTCTGTGCGGAGTTTGCATGTTCTCCCCGTGTCCGCGTGGGTTTCCTCCGGGTGCTCCGGTTTCCCCCACAGTCCAAAGACATGCAGGTTAGGTTAACTGGTGGCTCTAAATTGACCGTAGGTGTGAATGTGAGTGTGAATGGTTGTCTGTGTCTATGTGTCAGCCCTGTGATGACCTGGCGACTTGTCCAGGGTGTACCCCGCCTTTCGCCCGTAGTCAGCTGGGATAGGCTCCAGCTTGCCTGCGACCCTGTAGAACAGGATAAAGCGGCTAGAGATAATGAGATGAGATGAGGAAGCGGAGTGACTGTTAAGCACTCTTCAGCACATTCAGAAGTGTTTTATATGTCTTATACTACAGCACTTTTCAAACATTAAGAATTATATTTATTAAGCAATGGCTACTTTTTATCCGGTTAATGCTGTGGTACAGCTGAGAAACGAGGTATCACTTCAATTATAGCAGTTGTAAACAGTCATTCCTTCACCAAACATTCTTTGTCCTTTCTCTATTAGAGATTAAAAAATAAAAAAAAATTAAAATAAATACAAACAAACAGTTCTTACGAGTGGTCTGTTCCGGTGTGTGTTCACAGCTTCAACTTTCAGATCAAACATGTCCACTTTACAACCTGCAAATATTAATGAAAAATACATTCAGTGCTAATAAACATTCATTTCTTTAAAAATTAGGGCTTCAGGGATATGATGATGATGATTCAGGCAGCAGAAGCAGTACATTTCATTATGTATTATTTCATGAAGTATATAGACTATAGGCACTTTCGGATGGGAGGAACTTTTTCATAATCCTTTTGAGGGATTTTTAGGTCCTACTTCAGGCTAGGTACTCTCCCAGTACAAGAGGAACCATGAGTTATGTAAATGCACAGTGACTGGTCAAGATGTATGCTGATTGGTTGGACACGAGCCAACGCAGCACCGGCAACTGGCATTTTTTAACAAGATCAACTGTGAGCTACTGCTCACTTACGTATCCCCCCGCTCTCACTTATATCAGAATGCAAGCAATCGAAGGAATAGGACACTTATTATGAATGTTGACTTCAACAAATAATTAATCCTGAAACAAGTAAGTAAAGAGCAGTGTCTCTCCCCAGGGATTTCAAATAGCATCCTGGTCAACTGTCGTTATTTTGAAATAGCATTTTGCTTCTTGAAATAGTGTCAAAATCCACGCTATATGTTTCGTAAATACATTAAGTCGGTAAACAGGAAGTCGATGTGGGACAGACCTGAAAACGGTACACACGGTATAGAACCCCAAGATGAAGTTTGGTACCAAGTGGCTATGATTTGTGGTTGCTGAGAAAAAGGGTGTTTCGGACGGACGGAGATACGGACGGACAGAGGTCAACCAGTATACCTCCCCTCCTTCGGAGCGGGGGTATAAAAAACGTTAAACGTTAGCCACGTAAACCACAGCTCTTAACATTAGCATTTAAATGATAAAAATATGGACAGAGAAGTTGCACTGTATCTCAAATATATAAATATACATTCAATGAAGGAGATACAGTGCAATTTTGATGCATCCAAGCGAACTAGAAAAATCTTCACTTGTATTTTCAGCTAACGTCACGCTAGCAAGCCAGCTTACGTCACACTGGCATTCCTACTGGTGGTGCAAATGCAAATAAAAAAAGATCTTGAAGTTATGTAGTTCTCTGGGGAGCTCCCCAGCGGGTAGTTAATCTCAATAGGTCCTTAGAACTGTTTGGTCCGAAAGCGCCTATTATGGCCAAAAGTATGTGGACCCCTTACCATCATAGCCATATAGTGTCTTGCAAAAGTATTCATCCCCTTGATGTTTGTCCTATTTTGTCACATTACGAGCTGGAATTTAAATGGATTTTTTAGGGGTTAGCACCATTTGATTTACACAACATGCCTACCACTTTAAAGGTGAAAATTGTTTATTGTGACACAAACAATAATTAAGTTGAAAAAAAAAAAAAAAAAAACAGAAGTCTGGAGTGTGCATAGGTATTCACCCCCCAAAGTCAATACTCTGTAGAGCCACTTTTTGCTGCAATTACAGCTGCAAGTCTCTTGGGGTACGTCTCTATTAGTTTAGCACATCTAGCCACTGGGATTTTTGCCCATTCCTCAAGGCAAAACTGCTCCAACTCCTTCAAGTTAGATGGGGTGCGTTGGTGTGCAACAATCTTCAAGTTATGCCACAGATTCTCAGTTGGATTGAGGTCTGGGCTTTGACTAGGCCACTCCAAGACATTTAAGTGTTTCCCTTTAAACCACTCCAGTGTAGATTTAGCAGTATGTTTAGGGTCATTGTCCTGCTGGAACATGAACCTTCATCCCAGTCTCAAACCTCTGATCGACTCAAACAGGTTTTCCTCCACAATCGCCCTGTATTTAGCACCATCCATCTTTCCTTCAATCCTGACCAGCTTTCCTGTCCCTGCAGCTGAAAAACATCCCCACAGCATGATGTTGCCACCACCATGCTTCACTGTAGGAATGGTGTTCTCAGTGTGATGGGAAGTGTTGGGTTTGCATGGCATTTCCCATGATGGCCAAAAAGATCAATTTTAGTCTCATCTGACCAGATAATCTTCTTCCATGTGTTTGGGGAGTCTACCACATGCTTTTAGGCAAACTCCAAACATGTTTTCTTATTTTTTTCTTTAACCAATGACTTTTTTCTGACCACTCTTCCATAAAGCCCCGCTCTGTGGGGTGTACGGCTTAAAGTGGTCCTATGGACAGATACTCCCATCTCCACTGTGGATCTTTGCAGCTCCTTCAGTGTTATCTTCGGTGTTTTTGTTGCATCTCTGATTAATGCCCTCCTTGCTCGGTCTGTGAGTTTTGGTGGGCGGCCTTCTCTTGTTTTGCTGTAATGGATTTAATGGCGCTCCCTGGGATATTAAAAGTTTGGGATATTTTTTATAACCCAACCCTGATCTATACTTCTCCACAACTTTGTCTCTGACCTGTTTGGAGGCTCCTTGGTTCTCATGTTGCTTGCTTAGTAGTGTAGCAGAGTCAGGGTCCTTCCAGAACAGGCTGATTTATACAGACATCATGTGACAGATCATGTGACGCTTTGGTTGCAAACAGGTGGATCTTAATCAACTAATTATGTGATTTATGAAGTGAATTGGTCGGACCAGCTCTTATTTAGGGGTTCCATACGAAAGGGGGTGAATACCTATGCACACTCCAGATTTCTGTTTTTTCAACTTATTGTTTGTTTCACAATAAAAAAAAAAAACATTTGCACCTTTAAAGTGGTAGGCATGTTGTGTAAATCAAATGGTGCTCATTCCCCAAAAATCCATTTTAATTCCAGCTTGTAATGCGCCAAAACAGGACAAACACCAAGGGGGACGAATACTTTTGCAAGACACTGTATGTGTTTTTTTTTTCCTCCAAACTATTGCAACAAGGTTATAAACACATAAATGTACATGATGTCCTTGAATGTTGTAGCTGTTCCCTTCACTGGAACTAAAAGGACCCAGCATGACAATGCACCTGCGCACAAAGCTCCATGACGACATTATGTATTCAGACTGGAGTGGTTGGCGCGATCTCCTGTGTCCTGCACAGAACCCTGACCTCAACCTCACTGAACACCACTGGGATAAACTAACATACCATATGCACCCCAGACCTCCTCAGCAAAAATCTAGTGGATAGCCTTCCCATAGGAGTAGAGCTCATAATAACAGAAAAAGGATAATAAATCTGGAACGGGATGTTCAGCAAGCACATATTAGCGTGATGGTCAGGGGTCCACATACTTATAGTGTATTTGCAATCATTCTAGCAGAAATGCACTAGACAATTAAAAATAACTCCTTGCTTTCCTTGAAAAAAAGCAAGATCCTTTCAGAAAGGTACCTGAGAGAAACCAATCATTCTTCTTTCAACAGAAGTTAATGGAAAATTACAAACTGATCCTGACTCACTGTCCAGCTATCTGACATATTTATGGAGCAGAACACAAGACATCCTGCTGATGGAAGCAAACGTCTCAGAGTGACTGAACTATTGCGGAAGTGAAAGTTGTTGCAATCTCAATGAAAGGTTAGATACAAATACTACATTCTCATTTAAAGGACATGGGACATGAAACATAAAAGCACGCTATATCAGTTTCTTTCCATTAAAAATATGAAATAATTGCATCAACAAATACAAAATTATCTATTAAATTCAGCAAAATCGTTATATTCGTGATGATTATATGGCATTTCTGCTCGAGCTCCGATATGCATATTTTACAACCGGAAGAGCCGCTGTCACGTGATCATACGTCACAAAAACTTTCGGGTACAGCACAAGCGGGTAGATGAATATGGAGAAGTGTGAATCGTGATGATGACGAATGCGACAAAATAGTTTTTGTGTCTTGGATGACAAGAAAATTGTTTCGTTTTTAGTGTTTAACGTACATTGAACATCATGGTGTATTGCGACCTCCCAGTCAGTCAGACGCGCTGTCACTCCTGTTAGCAATGTAGCTAGGCTCAGCATGGCCAATGGTATTTTTTGGGGCTGTAGTTAGATGCGACCAAACTCTTCCACGTTTTTCCTGTTTACATAGGTTTATATGACCAGTGACATGAAAAAGTTCAGTTACACAAATTGAAACGTGGTGATTTTCTATGCTATGGAAAGTCCGCACTATAATGACAGGCGTACTAACACCTTCTGCGCGCTTCGACAGCGCATTGATACCTTCACTCGGAGTTGTACCATTATTTTTTAGACAGGGCGGACGGACCAGGGCATTCGCCCGCCTGGCCGTGCCCGACGAGGAGCGCTCTCGGCCGGCTTGGGAGGCAGACGGCAGCCCCTCCTGGAAGTGTGGTTTTACCATGGGCCTCATGCGGTAAGGATTAGTATTATAATTTTGGGTGTATCAATTATTGATTATCATAATTCTGACTCGTTTCGCCATTTTGAATGTTTTCATCTCGGACTCTGGAAGCATTGTATCTCAATCAATCTTGAAAAATATCAACAAAAAAAAAAAACTAGCTTGCAACGGACTTTAGCTAGATCTATGATGAACTTTCAATGTATGATACAAAAATAATACTTCTTTCAACAGATCATTAGCCTTTGAGCAGAATTGTTTTTAACTTACCAGGAAGTGTTATCCAGCCGACCGCTTTCAGTTTCATGGGGATTGAATGAACTCTCACTCTCAGAATCATCTGACCCGTCAGAGTAAAGACAAGATCCATGTTCATGTGAATTTCCAGCTATCGGTTCGAATTGATAGGGTCTAACTTCACATCTCTGTGAAACATCGGGAATATCACTGTCGATGGTGTCCATTTCGGTAACCTGTTTACATTAGATTCCCAAGCGCTGGCTCCTTGGAAAGTTTTTGTGACGTCACGGGTCACGTGAACACCTAGCTCATTAACGAATCATTGTTTTACGCTGATGTATAAAAAAGTTGAATAATGTGATGATTTTCACATTTTTGACGCCCTGCAGTGATTTAGATGGCATTTCTTATGTCCTTTATACATAATTATACCCAGAAAAAAATCCATGTCCCATATCCTTTAAACAGTACCAGTTAACATCGTCGCCCTAATGCATTATTCATGGGCTAGTGTCTTGTTTGTATGGGAGAGAAAACAAACGCAATACCCTTATCGCTTTATTAACAATCACCAAAAACAAGTGTGTTGATCCTCCTGTGTTTCTTAGGGTTTTTTTTTTAACCCATTGAGTGAAGACAGACGAATCTACTCGTAACTTTGCACTGGCCGCATTCTGACGTGTTGGTGTCATGCTATTTATAATACACTGTTCTCAGTGCTCCTAATGTAAAAAACTGTTTGAATCTTATAAAAGAAAAAAACAACAACAATATTTGTCTTTCTCTACGACTTATTTTGTGACAAATCGACTGCAGAAACTGGATCACGGTTCTCAGTCACCACACTGACATTATAACTGAGGCAATAAAAATCAGAAATGTTGAGTGGATTTTTGTGCGGGTTGCTTCAGATTTTTGGCCAGGAGAAGTTTTGAAGTTTATACTATTCATATATAGTACCATTTAAAATTTAAACACACACACGCACTTCATTTCCCTAACGTCATCTCGGTCACCGAGCCAGGCTGACGTGAGGGAATTGTGTCCAGGCCAACCAGCGAGAGGTCACTTCCTATGAGTGTGGCGTGCGCATTGGATTATTCCTTTCTGGTGTCACGATGGGAAACAACCACAAGTAAGTTTAAGTTTGTGCCAGTTTTAGTGTAATTTGCTCTAATTTTGTCATAAATATGACATTAGAAACAGATGACATTTGGGAAAAGAGAAGCAAAATGCTGCCCATTTTGTTGAGGCTTTTTTCTCTTAATTTGTATATACTGTATAGTTAAATTTGTTTTTGCCAAAATGTCCATCTATCAAACTTTCCCGCTCCATTTTAATGCATCACTAATGTCAGTCAGTGCATCTCTATGCCTCACGTCAGTTGTTTGGCCGATATGTTTGTCAGAAACGTAGGGTTCTGACCGAGGCTTAGACCAGATGTGTAAAGTACGTCAGTTTTCAGACTGACAGTTGTAGTTGTTGCTGTTGTAACTTGTTGTGAATTGTTGCTGACAAAAACATGCACAAATTTCACCAGGTCCACGACCGGGCAGTGGGCAGAAATACTGCTGATGTAGCATAAAACATAAATTAATAAGTCAATAAATAAATAAATAAATAAATAAATAAATAAATGTGTTTGCATCCAACTATTTCTGAGTTTGTTGTGCAAAAACACAGCAGTTCTTCACAGCTGGGTTATTTTCCCCGATCCTATCCTTAATTTAAAAAATAAAAAAAACCCAGAAGATTCAACAGATCCTGAATCTATTCATTCTGTATCAGATAAGTTTTCTTTCTTTTCTTTATATGGCATCATGTCCTTGGATTCTTACATATCCCCTTTGGCCTGCTAAAAAAAAAAAAAGGTGTTCTTGATAATTATTATTATTTTTAGAACACAGGACAATCTATCTAATCAATGAACAAAAACAAACATGATTTCTTCTACTTTCATTTTTTTTTGGCACGGTTTACATGATAACACACTGTATGCCTTTTCTGATTCTTTTATTACTCTAACAACTAATAATAAAATCAGATAATAAAATGATTCTCTTTTAAGAAAGATTTTTAAAAATGACTCTTTTCCAGTGTGGCTACAAATGCAATATTTTCTCTGTGACACTGTTGGTTTATTTATCCCTGACTTTATTCCATACTTGATTCATCTTTACAGATATAGGAAAGTTTTTATTCATGCCTGGTGAATTTGCAGTCTCCGGAAATGCAGTGAACAGCAAGTGACTCAACCTTCTGAATACAAAAAAAAAATCTATTTACCATAAGCCACAGGGGTGAGTTTCAGCACAACATGGAGAGGACACTTCAGATAAGTCAAGTCATCTGGAACACAAACCACAGTCTACATTAGAACCCTGACAGAGACCTCTGGGTGCCAGAAGGACATGACCACATCGCAAATAGCCAACATCCTCCTGAAGGACTGTGAAGGCTCAGGGCTTCCGGAACATTTTTCTAAAGGAAACTGTTATTAAACACGGAACCCTTAAACTGTTAGTAAACACAGAAGTCTTAACAAACTGTTAGTAAACACGGAACCCGTAACAAATTGTTAGTAAACACGGAACCCTCAACAAACTTTTAGTAAAACTGGAACCCGTAACAAACTGTTAGTAAACACGGAACCCGTAACAAACTTAGTGAACACGCAACCCTTAAACTCCTAGTAAAATTGGAACCCTTAACAAATTGTTAGTAAACACGGAACCCTTAACAAACTGTTAGTAAACACGGAACCCTTAACAAACTGTTAGTAAACACGGAACCCTCAACAAACTGTTAGTAAATACAGAACCCTTAACAAACTGTTAGTAAACACGCAACCCTCAACAAACTGTTAGTAAACACGCAACCCTCAACAAACTGTTAGTAAAACTGGAACCCGTAACAAACCGTTAGTAAACACGGAACCCGTAACAAACTTAGTGAACACGCAACCCTTAAACTCCTAGTAAAATTGGAACCCTTAACAAATTGTTAGTAAACACGCAACCCTTAACAAATTGTTAGTGAACACGCAACCCTTAACAAACCGTTAGTAAACATGGAACCCTTAACAAACTGTTAGTAAACACAGAACCCTTAACAAACTGTTAGTAAACACGGAACCCTTAACAAACTGTTAGTAAACACGGAACCCTTAACAAACTGTTAGTAAACACGGAACCCTTAACAAACTGTTAGTAAACACGGAACCCTTAACAAACTGTTAGTAAACACGGAACCCTCAACAAACTGTTAGTAAACACGGAACCCTCAACAAACTCTTAGTAAAACTGGAACCCGTAACAAACTGTTAGTAAACACGGAACCCGTAACAAACTTAGTGAACACGCAACCCTTAAACTCCTAGTAAAAGTGGAACCCTTAACAAATTGTTAGTAAACACGCAACCCTTAACAAACTGTTAGTAAACACGGAACCCTTAACAAACTGTTAGTAAACACGGAACCCTCAACAAACTGTTAGTAAACACGGAACCCTCACCAAACTCTTAGTAAAACTGGAACCCGTAACAAACTTAGTGAACACGCAACCCTTAAACTCCTAGTAAAATTGGAACCCTTAACAAATTGTTAGTAAACACGCAACCCTTAACAAATTGTTAGTGAACACGCAACCCTGAACAAACTGTTAGTAAAATTGGAACCCTTAACAAATTGTTAGTGAACACGCAACCCTTAACAAACCGTTAGTAAACATGGAACCCTTAACAAACCGTTAGTAAAATTGGAACCCTTAACAAACTGTTAGTAAACACAGAACCCTTAACAAACTGTTAGTAAACACGGAACCCTTAACAAACTGTTAGTAAACACGGAACCCTTAACAAACTGTTAGTAAACACGGAACCCTTAACAAACCGTTAGTAAACATGGAACTTAACAAACCGTTAGTAAAATTGGAACCCTTAACAAATTGTTAGTGAACACGCAACCCTTAACAAACCGTTAGTAAAATTGGAACCCTTAACAAACTCTTAGTAAACACAGAACCCTTAACAAACTGTTAGTAAACACGGAACCCTTAACAAACTGTTAGTAAACACGGAACCCTTAACAAACTGTTAGTAAACACGGAACCCTTAACAAACTGTTAGTAAACACGGAACCCTTAACAAACTGTTAGTAAACACGCAACCCTTAACAAACCGTTAGTAAACACGCAACCCTTAACAAACCGTTAGTAAACATGGAACCCTTAACAAACTGTTAGTAAAATTGGAACCCTTAACAAACCGTTAGTAAACATGGAACCCTTAACAAACTGTTAGTAAAATTGGAACCCTTAACAAACCGTTAGTAAACATGGAACCCTTAACAAACTTAGTAAAATTGGAACCCTTAACAAACCGTTAGTAAACACGCAACCCTTAACAAACCGTTAGTAAACATGGAACCCTTAACAAACTGTTAGTAAACACGGAACCCTTAACAAACTGTTAGTAAAATTGGAACCCTTAACAAACTGTTAGTAAAATTGGAACCCTTAACAAACTGTTAGTAAACACGCAACCCTTAACAAACTGTTAGTAAACACGCAACCCTTAACAAACTGTTAGTAAACACGGAACCCTTAACAAACTGTTAGTAAAATTGGAACCCTTAACAAACTGTTAGTAAACACGCAACCCTTAACAAACTGTTAGTAAACACGCAACCCTTAACAAACTGTTAGTAAACACGCAACCCTTAACAAACTGTTAGTAAACACGCAACCCTTAACAAACTGTTAGTAAACACGGAACCCTTAACAAACTGTTAGTAAACACGGAACCCTTAACAAACTGTTAGTAAAATTGGAACCCTTAACAAACCGTTAGTAAACACGCAACCCTTAACAAACTGTTAGTAAACACGGAACCCTTAACAAACTGTTAGTAAACACGGAACCCTTAACAAACCGTTAGTAAACATGGAACCCTTAACAAACCGTTAGTAAACACGCAACCCTTAACAAACCGTTAGTAAACACGCAACCCTTAACAAACCGTTAGTAAACATGGAACCCTTAACAAACCGTTAGTAAACACGCAACCCTTAACAAACTGTTAGTAAACACGCAACCCTTAACAAACTGTTAGTAAACACGGAACCCTTAACAAACTGTTAGTAAACACGGAACCCTTAACAAACTGTTAGTAAAATTGGAACCCTTAACAAACTGTTAGTAAACACGCAACCCTTAACAAACTGTTAGTAAACACGCAACCCTTAACAAACTGTTAGTAAACACGGAACCCTTAACAAACTGTTAGTAAACACGGAACCCTTAACAAACCGTTAGTAAACATGGAACCCTTAACAAACCGTTAGTAAACACGCAACCCTTAACAAACCGTTAGTAAACATGGAACCCTTAACAAACCGTTAGTAAAATTGGAACCCTTAACAAACTGTTAGTAAACACAGAACCCTTAACAAACTGTTAGTAAACACGGAACCCTTAACAAACTGTTAGTAAACACGGAACCCTTAACAAACTGTTAGTAAAATTGGAACCCTTAACAAACCGTTAGTAAACACGGAACCCTTAACAAACTGTTAGTAAAATTGGAACCCTTAACAAACTGTTAGTAAACACGCAACCCTTAACAAACCGTTAGTAAACATGGAACCCTTAACAAACCGTTAGTAAACACGCAACCCTTAACAAACTGTTAGTAAAATTGGAACCCTTAACAAATTGTTAGTAAACATGGAACCCTTAACAAACCGTTAGTAAAATTGGAACCCTTAACAAACTGTTAGTAAACACAGAACCCTTAACAAACTGTTAGTAAACACAGAACCCTTAACAAACTGTTAGTAAACACGGAACCCTTAACAAACTGTTAGTAAACACGGAACCCTTAACAAACTGTTAGTAAACACGGAACCCTTAACAAACTGTTAGTAAAATTGGAACCCTTAACAAACTGTTAGTAAAATTGGAACCCTTAACAAACTGTTAGTAAACACGCAACCCTTAACAAACCGTTAGTAAACATGGAACCCTTAACAAACCGTTAGTAAAATTGGAACCCTTAACAAACTGTTAGTAAACACAGAACCCTTAACAAACTGTTAGTAAACACGGAACCCTTAACAAACTGTTAGTAAAATTGGAACCCTTAACAAACTGTTAGTAAACAGGGAACCCTTAACAAACTGTTAGTAAACACGGAACCCTTAACAAACTGTTAGTAAACACGGAACCCTTAACAAACTGTTAGTAAACACGGAACCCTCAACAAACTGTTAGTAAACACGGAACCCTCAACAAACTCTTAGTAAAACTGGAACCCGTAACAAACTGTTAGTAAACACGGAACCCGTAACAAACTTAGTGAACACGCAACCCTTAAACTCCTAGCAAAATTGGAACCCTTAACAAATTGTTAGTGAACACGCAACCCTTAACAAACTGTTAGTAAACACGGAACCCTTAACAAACTGTTAGTAAAATTGGAACCCTTAAACTGTTAGTAAACACGCAACCCTTAACAAACCGTTAGTAAACACGGAACCCTTAACAAACCGTTAGTAAACACGCAACCCTTAACAAACTGTTAGTAAAATTGGAACCCTTAACAAATTGTTAGTGAACACGCAACCCTTAACAAACCGTTAGTAAACATGGAACCCTTAATAAACCGTTAGTAAAATTGGAACCCTTAACAAACTGTTAGTAAACACAGAACCCTTAACAAACTGTTAGTAAACACGGAACCCTTAACAAACTGTTAGTAAACACGGAACCCTTAACAAACTGTTAGTAAACACGGAACCCTTAACAAACTGTTAGTAAACACGGAACCCTTAACAAACTGTTAGTAAAATTGGAACCCTTAACAAACTGTTAGTAAAATTGGAACCCTTAACAAACTGTTAGTAAAATTGGAACCCTTAACAAACTGTTAGTAAAATTGGAACCCTTAACAAACTGTTAGTAAAATTGGAACCCTTAACAAACTGTTAGTAAACACGCAACCCTTAACAAACCGTTAGTAAACATGGAACCCTTAACAAACCGTTAGTAAAATTGGAACCCTTAACAAACTGTTAGTAAACACAGAACCCTTAACAAACTGTTAGTAAACACGGAACCCTTAACAAACTGTTAGTAAACACGGAACCCTTAACAAACTGTTAGTAAAATTGGAACCCTTAACAAACCGTTAGTAAACACGGAACCCTTAACAAACTGTTAGTAAAATTGGAACCCTTAACAAACTGTTAGTAAACACGCAACCCTTAACAAACCGTTAGTAAACATGGAACCCTTAACAAACCGTTAGTAAACACGCAACCCTTAAACTGTTAGTAAACACGGAACCCTTAACAAACTGTTAGTAAAATTGGAACCCTTAACAAACTGTTAGTAAACACGCAACCCTTAACAAACCGTTAGTAAACATGGAACCCTTAACAAACTGTTAGTAAACACGCAACCCTTAACAAACCGTTAGTAAACACGCAACCCTTAACAAACCGTTAGTAAACATGGAACCCTTAACAAACTGTTAGTAAAATTGGAACCCTTAACAAACTGTTAGTAAACACGGAACCCTTAACAAACTGTTAGTAAAATTGGAACCCTTAACAAACTGTTAGTAAACACGCAACCCTTATCAAACTGTTAGTAAACACGCAACCCTTAACAAACCGTTAGTAAACACAGAACCCTTAACAAACTGTTAGTAAACACGGAACCCTTAACAAACTGTTAGTAAACACGGAACCCTTAACAAACTGTTAGTAAAATTGGAACCCTTAACAAACCGTTAGTAAACACGCAACCCTTAACAAACCGTTAGTAAACATGGAACCCTTAACAAACCGTTAGTAAAATTGGAACCCTTAACAAACTGTTAGTAAACACGGAACCCTTAACAAACTGTTAGTAAACACGGAACCCTTAACAAACTGTTAGTAAAATTGGAACCCTTAACAAACTGTTAGTAAAATTGGAACCCTTAACAAACTGTTAGTAAAATTGGAACCCTTAACAAACTGTTAGTAAAATTGGAACCCTTAACAAACTGTTAGTGAACACGCAACCCTTAACAAACCGTTAGTAAACACGCAACCCTTAACAAACCGTTAGTAAACACGGAACCCTTAACAAACCGTTAGTAAAATTGGAACCCTTAACAAACTGTTAGTAAACACGGAACCCTTAACAAACTGTTAGTAAACACGGAACCCTTAACAAACTGTTAGTAAACACGGAACCCTTAACAAACTGTTAGTAAAATTGGAACCCTTAACAAACTGTTAGTAAACACGGAACCCTTAACAAACTGTTAGTAAACACGGAACCCTTAACAAACTGTTAGTAAACACGGAACCCTTAACAAACTGTTAGTAAAATTGGAACCCATAACAAACTGTTAGTAAACACGCAACCCTTAACAAACTGTTAGTAAAATTGGAACCCTTAACAAACTGTTAGTGAACACGCAACCCTTAACAAACCGTTAGTAAACATGGAACCCTTAACAAACCGTTAGTAAAATTGGAACCCTTAACAAACTGTTAGTAAACACGGAACCCTTAACAAACTGTTAGTAAACACGGAACCCTTAACAAACTGTTAGTAAACACGGAACCCTTAACAAACTGTTAGTAAAATTGGAACCCTTAACAAACCGTTAGTGAACACGCAACCCTTAACAAACCGTTAGTAAACACGGAACCCTTAACAAACCGTTAGTAAAATTGGAACCCTTAACAAACCGTTAGTAAACACGGAACCCTTAACAAACTGTTAGTAAACACGGAACCCTTAACAAACTGTTAGTAAACACGCAACCCTTAACAAACCGTTAGTAAACACGGAACCCTTAACAAACCGTTAGTAAAATTGGAACCCTTAACAAACTGTTAGTAAACACGGAACCCTTAACAAACTGTTAGTAAAATTGGAACCCATAACAAACTGTTAGTAAAATTGGAACCCTTAACAAACCGTTAGTGAACACGCAACCCTTAACAAACCGTTAGTAAACATGGAACCCTTAACAAACCGTTAGTAAAATTGGAACCCTTAACAAACTGTTAGTAAACACGGAACCCTTAACAAACCGTTAGTAAAATTGGAACCCTTAACAAACTGTTAGTAAACACGGAACCCTTAACAAACCGTTAGTAAACACGCAACCCTTAACAAACTGTTAGTAAAATTGGAACCCTTAACAAACCGTTAGTGAACACGCAACCCTTAACAAACCGTTAGTAAACATGGAACCCTTAACAAACCGTTAGTAAAATTGGAACCCTTAACAAACTGTTAGTAAACACGGAACCCTTAACAAACTGTTAGTAAAATTGGAACCCATAACAAACTGTTAGTAAAATTGGAACCCTTAACAAACCGTTAGTGAACACGCAACCCTTAACAAACCGTTAGTAAACATGGAACCCTTAACAAACCGTTAGTAAAATTGGAACCCTTAACAAACCGTTAGTAAACACGGAACCCTTAACAAACCGTTAGTAAACACGCAACCCTTAACAAACTGTTAGTAAAATTGGAACCCTTAACAAACTGTTAGTAAAATTGGAACCCTTAACAAACCGTTAGTGAACACGCAACCCTTAACAAACCGTTAGTAAAATTGGAACCCTTAACAAACTGTTAGTAAACACGGAACCCTTAACAAACTGTTAGTAAACACGGAACCCTTAACAAACTGTTAGTAAACACGGAACCCTTAACAAACTGTTAGTAAACACGGAACCCTTAACAAACTGTTAGTAAACACGGAACCCTTAACAAACTGTTAGTAAACACGGAACCCTTAACAAACTGTTAGTAAACACGGAACCCTTAACAAACTGTTAGTAAACACGGAACCCTTAACAAACTGTTAGTAAAATTGGAACCCTTAACAAACTGTTAGTAAACACGGAACCCTTAACAAACTGTTAGTAAACACGGAACCCTTAACAAACTGTTAGTAAACACGGAACCCTTAACAAACTGTTAGTAAAATTGGAACCCTTAACAAACTGTTAGTAAACACGCAACCCTTAACAAACTGTTAGTAAAATTGGAACCCATAACAAACTGTTAGTAAACACGCAACCCTTAACAAACTGTTAGCAAAATTGGAACCCTTAACAAACTGTTAGTGAACACGCAACCCTTAACAAACCGTTAGTAAACATGGAACCCTTAACAAACCGTTAGTAAAATTGGAACCCTTAACAAACTGTTAGTAAACACGGAACCCTTAACAAACTGTTAGTAAACACGGAACCCTTAACAAACTGTTAGTAAAATTGGAACCCTTAACAAACCGTTAGTGAACACGCAACCCTTAACAAACCGTTAGTAAACATGGAACCCTTAACAAACCGTTAGTAAAATTGGAACCCTTAACAAACTGTTAGTAAACACGGAAACCTTAACAAACTGTTAGTAAAATTGGAACCCATAACAAACTGTTAGTAAAATTGGAACCCTTAACAAACTGTTAGTGAACACGCAACCCTTAACAAACCGTTAGTAAACATGGAACCCTTAACAAACTGTTAGTAAACACGGAACCCTTAACAAACTGTTAGTAAACACGGAACCCTTAACAAACTGTTAGTAAACACGGAACCCTTAACAAACTGTTAGTAAAATTGGAACCCTTAACAAACCGTTAGTGAACACGCAACCCTTAACAAACCGTTAGTAAACATGGAACCCTTAACAAACCGTTAGTAAAATTGGAACCCTTAACAAACTGTTAGTAAACACGGAACCCTTAACAAACTATTAGTAAACACGGAACCCTTAACAAACTGTTAGTAAAATTGGAACCCTTAACAAACCGTTAGTGAACACGCAACCCTTAACAAACCGTTAGTAAACATGGAACCCTTAACAAACCGTTAGTAAAATTGGAACCCTTAACAAACCGTTAGTAAACACGGAACCCTCAACAAACTGTTAGCAAACACGGAACCCTCAACAAACTGTTAGTAAACACGGAACCCTCAACAAACTGTTAGTAAACACGGAACCCTCAACAAACTGTTAGTAAACACGGAACCCTCAACAAACTGTTAGTAAACACGGAACCCTCAACAAACTGTTAGTAAACACGGAACCCTCAACAAACTGTTAGTAAACACGGAACCCTCAACAAACTGTTAAACACGGAACCCTCAACAAACTGTTAGTAAACACGGAACCCTCAACAAACTGTTAGTAAACACGGAACCCTCAACAAACTGTTAGTAAACACGGAACCCTCAACAAACTGTTAGTAAACACGGAACCCTCAACAAACTGTTAGTAAACACGGAACCCTCAACAAACTGTTAGTAAACACGGAACCCTCAACAAACTGTTAGTAAACACGGAACCCTCAACAAACTGTTAGTAAACACGGAACCCTCAACAAACTGTTAGTAAACACGGAACCCTCAACAAACTGTTAGTCAACACGGAACCCTCAACAAACTGTTAGTAAACACGGAACCCTCAACAAACTGTTAGTAAACACGGAACCCTCAACAAACTGTTAGTAAACACAGAACCCTTAAACTCTTAGTAAAATTGGAACCCTTAACAAAATCATAGTAAAATTGGAACCTGTAACAAACTGTTAGTAAACACGGAACCCTTAACAAACTCTTAGTAAAACTGGAACCCTTAAACTGTTAGTGAACACAGAATCCTTAACAAACTGTTAGTAAACACGGAACCCTTAACAAACTCTTAGTAAAATTGGAACCCTGAAACTGTTATTAAACATGGAACCCTTAACAAACTGTTTGTAAAGACGGAACCCTTAACAAACTGTTAGTAAACATGGAACCCTTAACAAATTGTTAGTAAACACGCAACCCTTAACAAATTGTTAGTGAACACGCAACCCTTAACAAACTGTTAGTAAAATTGGAACCCTTAACAAACTGCTAGTAAATACGGAACCCTTAACAAACCGTTAGTAAACATGGAACCCTTAACAAACCGTTAGTAAACACGGAACCCTTAACAAACTGTTAGTAAACACGGAACCCTTAACAAACCGTTAGTAAAATTGGAACCCTTAACAAACCGTTAGTAAAATTGGAACCCTTAACAAACTGTTAGTAAACACAGAACCCTTAACAAACTGTTAGTAAACACGGAACCCTCAACAAACTGTTAGTAAAATTGGAACCCTGAAACTGTTAGTGAACACAGAACCCTTAACAAACTGTTAGTAAACACAGAACCCTTAACAAACTCTTAGTAAAATTGGAACCCTGAAACTGTTAGTAAACACAGAACCCTTAACAAACTGTTAGTAAACACGGAACCCTCAACAAACTGTTAGTAAAACTGGAACCCTTAAACTGTTAGTGAACACAGAACCCTTAACAAACTGTTAGTAAACACAGAACCCTTAACAAACTGTTAGTAAACACGGAACCCTTAACAAACTCTTAGTAAAACTGGAACCCTTAAACTGTTAGTGAACACAGAATCCTTAACAAACTGTTAGTAAACACGGAACCCTTAACAAACTCTTAGTAAAATTGGAACCCTGAAACTGTTATTAAACATGGAACCCTTAACAAACTGTTAGTAAAGACGGAACCCTTAATAAACTCTTAGTAAACACGGAACCCTTAACAAACTGTTAGTAAACATGGAACCCTTAAGAAACTCTTAGTAAAATCGGAACCCTTAACAAATGGTTAGTAAACACGGAACCCTTAACAAACCACTACTAAACACGGAACCCTTAACAAACTGTTAGTAAACTTGGAACCCTGCTAAAACTGTTCGTAAACACAGAACCCTTAGTAAACTGTTCATAAAGAACCTTTAGTAAACTGCTGTTAAATAAAGAATCCTTGTTAAACTGTTATTCCACACAGAAGCCTTGGTAAACTGATAGCAAACACAGAACCCTTGGTAAACACAGAACCACTGGTAAACAGCCCTCATGGCAAATATCTATGCACACGTCATGAAACTGAGCCTGGTGAACGTGCATACATCAGTGTGAATGATTTATCAGTTTTGCGTGTTTATGAGTAAGACACGTCCTGACCAGCGCTGATGTCCAAGAAGTATGCAAGCAGGCATCTCATGACGGCCTGGTGACTGATAACCAGCACATTGCCCTGCCTCTCCAGTTCCATTATCACCGGCTCGAGTCTCTGCACCAGATCCTGGTATGACTACAGCAACCATGTGGAGAAAACAAAACGCTGTCAACCTCTTAACAAACAATATGATTACAGAACGTTTTTCTGTTTATCTATAAGCTTATTTACATTATCGATATAACATTGTTTAAGCCTAACGCCAACAAAAGATAACTGCGTCTCCTCTATAGATAAGTATTAGACATAACAGCAGCAGAATTGTCCTTGTCCTTCAAAGAAAATCTTTCCTTAACACATCAAGCTGAAAAAGGAGTTATTTCTGTTTCTAGAGTAATAAAGCTTAAGCACAGTGCTCACCTCCCCTCCTGGGTAACGGTAGTGATATTTGTCCTGATCTCTCATGGCAAATTCATCCGGATAATTCTCCTTGATCCTATCGTACGACATTTCCTCACAGATGCCCTTAAAGCAATAAACAAACACCATGTTTTTAACTGAATGTCTAATATTCCTAAAGAAACTGATAAATTTTCAGCAAAATAAATGATATATTGTTCCCATTACTGTAAAGAAGAAATAACAAAATGAAATTGTACTATAAATGTGCTATAAAGATGCAATAAACACACTGTAAACTAGCTAAAATTGTCGCCCCGCAAACTCACTGTAAACTCAGTGTCAACTCACTATAATCCTGCTGTGACTCACTGTAAACTTATTGTAAACTTGGTGAAGCTGTGGCCTAATGGTTAGAGAAGCAGCTTTGAGGCCAAACGATCACCAGTTTGAGTCCCTGGACCAGCAGGAATGGTTGAAGTGCCCTTGAGCAAATGTAAAACTCACTGTAAACTCACTGTAAACTTGTAAAATCACTGTAATCTTCCTGTAACATCACTGCAAACTCATTGTAAAACTTGTAAAATAAGTGCAAACTCACCGTAAACTTATTGTAAAATCACTGCAAACTTGTTGTAAACTTGTAAAATCACTGCAAACTCAATGTAAACTTGCTGTAAAATCACTGCTAAATCATTGTAAAATCACTGCAAAGTCACTGTAAACTTGCTGTAAAATCACTGCAAACTCGCTGTAAAATAACTATAAACTTGTGGTAAAATAACTGCTAACTCACCGTAAATTTATTGTAAAATCACTGCAAAATCGCTGTAAAATAATGGCAAACTCACTGTAAACTTGTAACATCACGGCAAACTCACTGTAAACTTGAAAAATCATGGCAAACTCACTGTACACTTGTAAAATCACTGCAAACTTGCAAGATCATTGCAAACTCACCATAAACTTGTAAAATAACTGCAAACTCACCGTAAACTTATTGTAAAATCACTGCAAACTCACTGTAAAAATCACTAAAAGCTCACTGTAAACTCGTAAAATCACTGCAAGCTCACTGCATTTACAGTCAATTATGATAAATGTAAAACTTTGAGAAAACCCTTCAGAAAATTTGTAAATGCAAAATTCTTATTTATCCCCTGATACACATGAAACCCTTTTTAAGATTTCGGTAATCTCTTGGAGAGAACAATTTACTCATTTTATTTTATTCTGATGCCCTGTAGACCCATTGGCCTGTCAGTTGCCAGCCACTTATGAGGCTTTCTGTGTCTATCGAGAGAACACTTCATCTGCCACCAGCTTGCTAGGGCAATTTAGAGTAGCCAGTTAACCTAACTGCATGTCTTTGGACTGTGGGGGAAACTGGAAAATCTGGAGGAAACCCACGCAGACACGGGGAGAACATACAAACTCCATACAGAAAGATCCCCATCTGCTGCTGGGCTCAAACCCAGAACCTTCTTGCTATGAGGCGACACTGCTAACCACTGCACCACCGTGCCGCCCGGAGAGAACAAACCCCCCCCAAAAAAATCCCTGGCTCTCACCTAATGAATGTTAACCTTCATCCTACCAAGTGGGGTCCATCTGGACCCCGCACCTATATGTTTGTTTGCCATTTTAAAAATATGTGACATACTGCCTCACCATTTTATGAATTTGTCGGAATTTATGTCTTAATTAAAACACTAAAGCACCGGAAGATCAGCTGTTTGCATTGTGAAGGTATAATTAATTTGTTACTGGGGTCCAACCGGACCCCAGAGTAAAGTTTATCTGTCTTTCATTTTATAATTGAATAGCACACTGAAAGTTAACTTTTTATTTCTTTTATGTTCCATAATGAAACTACCAAGGCATTCCTTCTTGGGGTCCGTGTGGACCCCACTGCTGCAATAAGCACAGGCTGCAAAACAAAAGCCCTAAATTATTTTACAATTACTTTTTTGTTTTAAATTCTGTAAGAAAAGACCTAAGTTGTAATCCAGAATGTTTTACAGCTGCATGAGCTGCAAAAATCATGTATATAATGCCAATTTTTTTTTGTGGCGCTATAATTTGCTACATGTATGCTAGTTATTGCAATGTTATTGCATTTATAATACATCATTGATATTCAGCCATAGTGGATTTTGTTCTTCAATAAAGTTATGTCTGTTTGCTGCATTGAATTGGTTCTTACTGCATTGATTTCAAGGTATTCCCTCCTGGGGTCCATACGGACCCCGCCTGGTAGTTTGTGTATGTAAAATTGGCTGGTAGGATGAAGGTTAAGTGTGTTCTTTATGCCTTGGGCCCTTTAGTGTATTGCTGTTATTAATACAAGATGTTCTGAACAAAATTTATCTGGTGATTTTGTCTTTATAAGCTTTAATTTTAAAGAAAAGTATTGGGGTCCAAACGGACCCCACATGGTAAGATTAAGGTGTAAAATAGCATGGTAGGATGAGGGCTAAATCTTTACTAAATACAGAACATTTGGTAAAGATAGAATGCTTGTTAAAATTGTGTTAAACACAGAAGCATTGTTAAAGAGCCCTGGCTCTGTAGAGGGTCTGTGTTAAAGAGCCCTCGCCCTGCAGAGGGTCTGTAATGGCTATAGCAGGTGGCGTGCGGAGGCGTTCTAGCTCACAGCATCAATCTCGTTGAGGATTTTCCACTGCTCATACGGCACGCCCAGAGCCTCGGCCGTCTGGATAGTGCGCTTCAGCTGGCTCGTCCACACCTTCAGATCTACCAGCTTCTGGTCCACTATGAAATCCCTCAGCGCCACAGCAAACTGTGCACACACACAATAAAAACAGTCACACCGAGATGCCCAGATTCAGTTCAGACACAACAGCTATACACTAATCCTGCCCACGCACCACAGCCGTGCTTGTATTAAGCTCATTAGTGGAGTAAAAACACTGCGGTTAAACCTGAATGCTCAGCCGCAGATGACTCAGATCTGTGTAGTAACATGATTGGCAAATACGCTGACATCACTCCCTGAGGTCCTGATTTCAGGACTCTCACCAATACTGTGATGACGTATTCATTTCCTCTGACTGAGTGACAGAAGGGATATCTGTAAGACGTGGAGATGACGCCCATCTATGCAGTAATATACACAAAATGCAGAAATCGTGTGCTTAAATTCTGTAGCTCAGCAGTAAAAGTGCATCACTGTACATCTGAAATTTCGTATCAGATGTCCTAATGTGCATGTGTCACAGGTTCCTAAGCCACTCTAATCCTCGGTGAGTGGAGTAACAATATTGGGCTTTGGCCGTTTGACTGTAGGGATTAGCTGATGTCACTCTGACTGTAAAGGAACAATATAATCCTGCTTTATCATGTACTGTATCTGACGTATTATTCTGAGGAGGGTGAGGTGAGGTAATCCCAGGGACAGCTGGTTGGGAAATGTGAGGGCTATAATCCATCAGAAATATCTATCAACGAAACTATTATTACCATTAAACAATGCATTATATGATTATCATAAGAATAACACTGTCAAATTATTTATTATCTTACTTTTATTTTTCACTGTTTCAGCCATTAAAAAAAAGAAAAAGAAAACTGCAGCCTATTTTGCTATTTATAAAATAGTACTGTAATAATAATAAATCTAACCCTAGCAATATATTAAAGAACACTATGATGGTGTGTGTTTTAGAATGCAAACATCCACCTCTTTCCCGTGAGTGGACAGGCCCGAGTCGCCTCCGATCAGACCCTGCATGTTGTGCTCGCTCTCTCCGTGACGACAGAGGTAGATGGAGTGTTTGTGCACGTGGATGTTCATTAGGTAGTACACGATCTTGCTCTGGATGTAATCCTGCACGTGGTTCACCAGGAAACGCTGGCCGACATTGATCACCTGGATGAAGGAGCGCTCTCTGCAAACACACACCATTGATTTCTTTTACATTTTTTATTATTATGTATCATATTAAATTGTTTCTGGATCATGTATAAAATTGACCATTGCATCATCTCTGAAGAGGATAAACAGAGCTCTATTACCTGTTGAGCTGAAAGTTACAAATTTCAATACATTTTAACATTAATACATAAATACAATACATACAATAGTGTAATAAATCTGGCTTGTCTGTGCATGTGGTTATCATTCTGTGTGTGTGTGTGTGTGTGTGTGTGTGTGTGTGTGTGTGTGTGTGTGTGTGTGTGTGCGCGCGCGCGCGAGCGAGAGAGGCAGACAGAGAGAGGCAGAAAGAGAAAGAGGCGCAGAGAGAGAGAGAGAGAGGGGCAGAAAGAAAGAGGCGCAGAGAGGGAGGGAGGGAGGGAGGGAAAGGCGCAGAGAGTGGGAGAGAGAGACAAAGACAGACAGAGAAAGGGAGAGAGAGAGAGAGACAGAGTGGGAGAGAGAGACAGAGAGGCGCAGAGAGAGGGGCGCAGAGAGAGAGAGATAGAGACAGAGGGAGAGAGATGGAGACAGAGAGAGAGGCGCAGAGAGAGAAAGGCGCAGAGAGAGAGTGGGAGAGAGAGACAAAGACAGACAGAGAAAGGGAGAGAGAGAGAGAGAGAGAGAGACAGAGTGGGAGAGAGAGACAGAGAGGCGCAGAGAGAGGGGCGCAGAGAGAGAGAGAGATAGAGACAGAGAGGGAGAGAGATGGAGACAGAGAGAGAGACGCAGAGAGAGAAAGGCGCAGAGAGAGAGTGGGAGAGAGAGACAAAGACAGACAGAGAAAGGGAGAGAGAGAGATAGAGACAGAGAGAGAGAGACAGAGTGGGAAAGAGAGACAGAGGGGCGCAGAGAGAGAGAGAGAGAGAGAGAGAGAGAGAGAGGGGGGGGTGCAGAGAGAGAGAGAGAGAGACAGAGAGAGAGTGGGAGAGGGATAGAGACAGAGAGAGAGAGGCGCAGAGAGAGAGAGAGAGAGAGAGAGACAGAGAGAGATAGAGACAGAGAGATGGGGGAGAGATAGAGACAGAGAGATACAGAGAAAGAGCGAGGGAGAAAGAGCTAGAGACAGAGTGAGGGAGAGAGAGGTAGAGACAGAGAGAGAGAGAGAGAGAGAGAGAGAGAGAGAGAGAGAGAGAGATATGAATCAAAGCACATAATCACAAATGTTTTCAACAGGAATCTCTTCTCTGGAATGCTTATTATATCTGCGCATTTCCTGTCTCTGAACTCTGTTCCAGTTATTTAGAGAATTTCTGAGAAGAGGAATGGCACGCTGTGACAAATGATCCCACAAAGAAATTCAGGAAAATGAGTAAAATTGGACGAGCCGACTGTTATCCACCAGAGCATGTGTTTACAACCAACTACAACTGGCTGAAAAACACACTGGCCTGAGTCCTGAGAGGAAAACACGAACCCCATCTGGTACACGTGGACATGTGATCATCTCCCCCTGCTGGTCAGATCAAAACACTACACTACACCAACAAACACATTCTTACTTGTCGTGTTGGTCTGGGTCTAAGGGTTGATATGTGACTTTGTAGCACTCGATTCTCTTCAGAAAGTCCTCCATGACGCTCTCGCGGTCTCTCTTGGGATAGTCCGGACTCGACACCTTCACATCCTGGTGCACAATAACGGAGAATTATTCGTTTATTTCATAATTTTTTTTTGACAGAACTTTTTATAAATTTTATTTAACATATTGCGTCCATCCATCCATACACCATCTGTTAAGTTGGTATTAGCTTCTCTATTCTCTATTACTCTGCCTATATGTACATCTGAATCCTAATCAATCTAATACATAACCAGAATTTTTTTTATGTATGTAAATATTTTTCCCCCAGATAGATTCCGTAGCCTCCCTGTTTTCAAATCATCCCTGTTAGAGCTGTACTTTGAATTACTGACCTCCACCTATAATACGGACTTTTCATGTACTTGGTCTGTGTACCGTGACTGTGGTTGCCACAGATCAATTTAGTCTAATTTTAATTGTATGATTTTTCTCTTTTATACCTTCGGGGAAACACCTTGCATGGGTCGCCTGTTCGCATTCTCCCCTTTGGGCTGACTTACTTTATTATGTTTATTTTTTTATGTTTATTTCCTTTTTTATCTTTATTTTGTAACAGTCCAATAAAGTTGGTAAAATAAAATAAATAAAAATAAAATAGAAGGGCACTTGGTAGAGTGTATACCTCCGCCAAGCTCCATATTTGGATTTGCATCAAAATCTAATCAGTTGTTACTTCGCCCACGATCCCCCTTTCCTCAAAATTACATTAAAATCTGTTCATTACTTTGAGTTATGTTGGAAACAAATAAACAAACAAAGGCAAAAATATAACAAAGTTGGCAGAGGTAATAAAAGATGCTGTCTGAATTTTTTTTTTTCCAAAAATAGGAGTTGGTGGACTAAAATAAGACACACAAGGTAAACCCTTACAAATCATTTAGAAATTGGGAAGTTTATCATTTTACTTGATTTTAATTGTCACTGTTTCAAAGGCTACCGAAACAGTTCAGACTTTCACACTGTAGACACTTTTTTTAAGACAAATGTCTTTTTAAACTTTCTGTCTGCGTGCTAACAATTTTCTTAATGTTTTATACTGTATGTTGTTTCATATGCATATTCGTTTTATTTGCAGTGTTGGGCACGTTACTTTCAAAAAGTAATTAGTTATAGTTACTAGTTACTTTTCCCAAAAAGTAACTGAGTTAGTAACGGAGTTACTTTGTCATAAAAGTAACTAATTACCAGGGAAAGTAATTATTCCGTTACATTTTGTGTGCCCCCCCCAAAAAAAACATTCAATTAGTGTAATCATAATAAAAGTGAATGTTAAATGTGTTTAATGACTGAAATGGACACTTAACAGAACCAGTTAGTAACATTATCTACACTATATTAATATTTTTGTGGGACAATGTGAGATAAGACATCTATCAAATGTAATATATTTTTGTAGTTATTAAAATTGTTACTAATTACTGGCCACTGACGAGGACAAACGCTTTGTTCCTCGACATCATGTGCATTGCACATAGACATTTTTGCCTTTTATTTCAAGTAATGAAAAGTAATGGCTGTATTTCCAGTGTGAACGCGCAGTGCTGGGCTGACCGCTCGCCATCGCTGGGTCTTCTGATTGAAAGTGTGTGCAGTAGGCGGAGCCTACCTACATATGCTGTCCAAATCTACTCTGATTGGCTGACTATGCCATTGTCTCGCGTCTCCCCGCCCCACACTAAAGCAGAGGAAAGAAAGGCTGAACGAGCAGCGTGCCAGATGAGAACAGCTTTAATAAAGTAACGCAGAGCATTTTATTGTAAGTAACGGGAACGGCGTTATAACGATGTAAAAAGTAATTAGTTAGATTATTTGTTACTAAAAAAAAGTAACGCCGTTAGTAACGCCGTTTATTTCTAACGCCGTTATTCCCATCACTGTTTATTTGTGGCTTCATCAGTATACACTTAATATATGGCCACCTGCTGGGTATCGCTTGAACTGCAGCAATGAATCTGTTTTAAATTATGTTTAATTATGAAAATGTAAATATTGTTTCTCAGGATGGATTTGAGGACAATTATTCAGACCAGCCTTAATATCTATACATCCATCCATCCATATACTTGTACACACAAACACACACACGTAATTAAAGCTTCCCATTAATTCTGCAGTGCATCACTGTTTAGTTCATTATTGCACAGCAATTCATTCACTTGCAATAAACATACCATTATGTTTTCAGCGATGACATCTGGATCGTCGCAGATCGACTCAACGAAAAACACCTGGAAGGTATGAGCAATTGTTTTCATACGGAGAATACAAATAACAGTTAGATGTCATTTCACTGCCTCTTTCATAATTCCCTTCTGCTCCCACAATAAACCACCATATTAATGCATTAACTACTATGTCACAGTAGATCCTTCTTAAGCACTTATTAAAAGTATTAAAAGTCAGTTTATGTTTTGTACTTACTGATGCTCTACAGAAACATCCACAACAAAACAACTGCACGTGTTATATACATTATAATCTACTGTATATAAATGCAAGGAATGTTTTAACAAAAAATCTATCAAATCAATTATTTTATATGATATCGTCATTTTAAGCTGTAATCTTTAGGCTTCATTGATATTTAAAATGCTGTATTAGGAAGCACTCTCAATTAGTTAGGAATTCACAGCTCCATAATTATTGGCACCCCTAGAGAATCTGGAGTGATTCTGAATTAGCAAGTGGTCCCAGATTATTAAATGCAGGCGTGCCAATAATTGTGACACATGCAATCTAATTCTAACCCGAAGTTGAGTTTGCAGACTCAATCCAATTTGCAAAATACTTTTGAAATATTCCTGTTTGTAATTTTAGGGAAAATGTCACCCTTTCCATGCCACATATTAACAGTCTTAAAGGTCATAAGCAATGGTCCGAGGTGAAACGTAGAATATCAACTTTATTGTCTAGAAGAACGACCCAAAAAGCGAATTCAATCTTCCTGGTGTCTAATTTGCACCCTAAAATTGAATAAAAACGGTTAAAATATACTGTTTTGCCCAATTTCCGAAGGTTTGTTTATATCTCACTTATGCGCACTTTCACCGCCAGGGGGCCGTCATCATGACGTCATTCAAGGCAAACAGACTGGGAGCAGCTCTGTGTTTACCTGCGAACCGAGCACACGTGTACGGACTTTGGTCGTGAGAGGTTGTGCAAAATGTCTGAAAGCGATAGCGATTTTGAAGTAGGAACTCTCCAAATTGAATATCGACAGGTGAAACCATATATGTACAAACCTATGGCCGTTGCGAAGCAGTCGGTGAATGTGGCTCACTGGTTTGACCGTGCGGCCTCGGAATCGGACAGCGACTCGGCCGACTCTGATCGCGGTGACCCCGGACCTCAACAAGACTCACGCCCAAACGATTTATCCTGGTAATTATGATAAATTCTTACTTTTGTCGTAATACTAAATAAGAGTCCTTTTGAAGAATAATTAAACCGCCTCCCTAGTGGATATAGGGAACGATTACTTGACAGTGCGCCGGTAGGCCACATTAGCCTGCCATCCACGGCATTATACTATTTATAGCCTCCTCTAAGCGAGGAAATATCCCTTTGTCTCATTTCCACAATGATTGTACAGGATCCCTCAGGATTCTTGACTTGTCCATTGCAAGCAAAAGTAAAAATGTTTACCTCCAATCTTCTCCTTTTTGCTTGAGTGTTGCTGCTCCGTTTCTTCTTTGACTGCTTGATTTTGTTTCACGTGCACAATCCACTCTCTCCGCCTCGTCTCCTCTTTTGGAAAAAGCCAAGCCGCTCGCTCCGCCTTTTCCGGAAAAAGCCAACCTGCTCGCTCCGCCTTTTGCGGAAAAAGCCAACCTGCTCGCTCCGCCTCTTCTCCTTTTGCGGAAAAAGCCAACCCACTCGCTCCGCCTCTTCTCCTTTTGCGGAAAAAGCCAACCCTCTGGCTTCACGCGCACAATCCACTCTCTCCGCCTCGTCTCCTCTTTTGGAAAAAGCCAAGCCGCTCGCTCCGCCTTTTCCGGAAAAAGCCAACCTGCTCGCTCCGCCTTTTGCGGAAAAAGCCAACCTGCTCGCTCCGCCTCTTCTCCTTTTGCGGAAAAAGCCAACCCACTCGCTCCGCCTCTTCTCCTTTTGCGGAAAAAGCCAACCCTCTGGCTTCACGCGCACAATCCACTCTCTCCGCCTCGTCTCCTCTTTTGGAAAAAGCCAAGCCGCTCGCTCCGCCTTTTCCGGAAAAAGCCAACCTGCTCGCTCCGCCTTTTGCGGAAAAAGCCAACCTGCTCGCTCCGCCTCTTCTCCTTTTGCGGAAAAAGCCAACCCACTCGCTCCGCCTCTTCTCCTTTTGCGGAAAAAGCCAACCCACTCGCTCCGCCTCTTCTCCTTTTGCGGAAAAAGCCAACCCACTCGCTCCGCCTCTTCTCCTTTTGCGGAAAAAGCCAACCCACTCGCTCCGCCTCTTCTCCTTTTGCGGAAAAAGCCAACCCACTCGCTCCGCCTCTTCTCCTTTTGCGGAAAAAGCCAACCCACTCGCTCCGCCTCTTCTCCTTTTGCGGAAAAAGCCAACCCACTCGCTCCGCCTCTTCTCCTTTTGCGGAAAAAGCCAACCCACTCGCTCCGCCTCTTCTTTTGCGGAAAAAGCCAACCCACTCGCTCCGCCTCTTCTCCTTTTGCAGAAAAAGCCAACCCACTTGCTCCACCTCTTCTCCTCTTCTGGAAAAAGCCAATGCACTTTCTCCGCCTCTTCTCCTCTCTCGGTAAAATGTAAAAACTTCTTCCTGAACCGGTCCTGTCGTTACAGTTCACTGCACAACAATAAGGCGTGGTTTTTCTTTGGAAATTCCCGAACGCATGCCTGCACTCAAGCCGAACGGCAAGGCAAGTAAACGGAAGTGGACTCAAGCGGTTTGTTTGTCTTGAATGACGTCACGCACCGAGTGGTCACGAAAATCGCCGAACAGAAATTTGCCACGATCCGCGCTAACTTATTTTAATTATTACTTATTAACAATACTTCTTGGGACCAGAAGAAAATTACAGAGGGTTTTTTACCATATAAAAGTTTCAAATGTGCATAAATTGAAAACTTTAACCACCTCCAAAAATTCCTTGAGTCGAGGCGATTCAAGCCGTTCACATTTTCTTTTGCTTGCTGATAATAAAAATATTTTTGATAAGTTTTTTTTTTGGTCTTGGAATGAGCTGACTTGAATTTCAGATTTTCCTAATTAACCATAAAGACATTTTTCCCTTAACATAGGTATATCCAAGGGTGCCAATAATTTTGAAGCTGACTGTAAAAACACATCAGAGTCTTAACACGCCGAGACTCTGACCTTGTACGTGTTCTCCTGGGCGAACTCCAGGATGAGATCTCGCCTCTCTCGAGTTGTGTTTGTGGCATCAAACACCTGCAGATATTGAAACACGAGATGCTGGTTTAAAAAAAAAATCTCAAATGGTGATCTGATCCATTTGGATGAAAATAAAGGAGGAACAAGCGATTGTTTTGTTGAACTAAGAATACTAATGTGAAAAAGTAAAACAATACAATAGGGATGTTCCTTCTAACCAATTTTATTATCCAAATATCTATACAAGTTAATGCTTCATTATTTTTTATAAGTTTTTGTGTTTGACAGACATCATATAGAGAAATATTAAACAGAAATAGGAGTGAAAATGTAGTCTAAAGTAAAAGGGTAGCTCACAGCGATCTGTCCGCCCTCCTCGTTGAGGTAACTCTTCACATCTTGTAGAGCCACGAGGGCACACTGTCTGAGGAGAAACGTCACGAGACACGGCATGGAGCCTTTACACAAAAACGATCAATACTGCCTTTTCTTCATCATACACAGCTGTAGTACAGTCAGGACTCAAAGTCTGCACTCGTTCTAATACACTATATGAGTAGCAGCTCTTTCACAGAGACATGTCTGGTGGACTCGAGAGTAGAGGTCTGCGCGGGTCGGATTTTTCAGTCCCGCTCCCGCCCGCATTGTGCAGTCCCGCTCTGGCCCGCTCCCGCAAAGAATTATGATTTTCAGTCCCGCTCCCGCCCGCGCCTGCCATATTTTGTCCCGCTCCAGCCCGCAAATCCCGCATGATGCAGACGTTCGCGTTATTTCTCAGGAAAGTTCTTGTCTTGACACAGCGTGATGGTGCCCCGCCCCCTACTTTGAGTGGATTTGAGCATAAATATCTACAGCTCACGTTCACGTTTGTTATTATTTACCTTGTTTCTGAATTCGGAATGTTGAAATGGCAACATGTAGACCTAATAATAATTATTTAAGTAGGCTAATCATTTAAGTATGCGCTCTCCCATGGTGCGTCTCCTATGAATAATTAGTGTGAAAGGAGAGATGGATCGCACTCTTGAACTTATTCTTTTAGTTACATTTCTTTTCAGTTGTTTTTAGCAGCAGAAGGAGACAAACGTTTCGGCTGTTGCCTTCGTCAGTGTCTCTAATAATAATAATAATAATAATAATAATAATAAACAACAATAAAAAAAGACAGGCGAGCACGTAATTCCAAGTGGAAATTTGGTATATTTATTGTTCAGCCATACAAAACATTAGGCTAACCCAGTTTACATTTGTAAAGCATTTCTAACTAGAATATCCTAGTATGTCAGAACCTTTTGGCACTTATCACAGCAAGCAAAGGGCAGCTGATTTCCCTCCGCGTCGTACACGAGTGAGAATGATTTCCAAATGCCTGATTTCAGGACTCTTGACTTTTTAACGGTAAATGTACCTCTTTTTAAAGCAGCACTTACTTTTGAAGCACTGTGAGCTTCAGTAGAGGAGCTCTGCTCTTCTGCCATGATCGGAGATCTCAAACACGGAAGAGGAAAGGAATCGGAAACATACGAGAGATATTTATCCTCTCCTGGATCAGAATCAGAATTCTGATGACCAGCTCATCTAAGGTGTCATTGAGGCATCATGTTAGTGTGGGTCACTGGAGGCTGGGTGTGAACTGCGAGTCATTAGAGTGATCAAAGGATTGCCCGTTAGGGTGATCAATGGCAATCTGACTCTCTCTGCAAATTTAGGCATCTTAAAATGTTTTTATTAATGCCAAATAAAATATCCAGCACAAATTATATATGATAGACATAAATTAATAATTTATAAATTTTATTTTAAACACGTTTTTAGTTAGCGGGACTGCAGCTTATCACCGCTCCCGCCTGCATTGTGCACTCCCGCTCCCGCCTGTGCTCGCAATGAGCTTTCAAAATTTGTCCCGCGCCGCACTGCTTTGCGGCGGGTCCCACGGGACTCCCGCGGGAGTGCAGGGCTCTACTTAAGGTTTTCTGAAATATTCAGGACAGAAGTGTTTTCATTTTGTGGTTTCTCTGCGACACGAGAAACTGTTTTTTTTTTTTTGTCTTATTAACTTCAAGACAGATAAAAACTACATAGAACTCGACGCCAACGGTGTCGATGGCGATGCCTCCGCCTGGTAGAGTACACGCCTTATTAAAGTTGTGATTTGGGGATGGACATTTGACCTCACAGTGATCTTGACCTGTGACCTTTTAACCTCAAAATCTAATCAGTTAATGTTTGTCCCAAAGCGCACAAATGGTGAAAGTTTGGTGAAATTCCTTTCATTTGCCTTGGAGATATTGTGTTCACAAGGTTTTCGGACAGACATCTGACCTCACAGTGACCTTGAGCTTAGACCTTTTGATCTCAAAATCGAATCAGTTCATGTTTGTCCCAAAGCGCACAAATGGTGAAAGTTTGGTGAAATTCCTTTCATTAGCCTTTGAGATATCGTGTTCACAAGGTTTCGGGATGGCCGCACGCACGGACAGATGGACAACCCAAAAACATAACGCCTCCTGCACCTTAAGGTGGCGGAGGCATAAAAAGTTGCTGGTGATGGAATGACTGTTTATAGCTGCTATAATGAGAAATGTGAGGGATAACAAGAACTAACTTGTTTCACAACATTAACTGTAAATATCAAATATGACTATAATAAAAACTGTAATTGTTGGTAAGCTGATATAGTACAAGAGGAATAAAACACTTCGGGACATGCTGTTGTTGGAAAATAATCAACTTCAGGATTGAAAGAACACCTTCACTGCAACATTCCGTAGTTGATTATTTTCCTATAAAAGCACAACACATAATAATTCAAGTTTGCTGTATAGATGTACTCTGTTAATGTGTGTGCCAATACTATTGCTATCAGATGTACAGTTATAACGTGGAATACTAAAAGATCACAGTCTCACTTCCTGATTGACATGGCCTCGGCGTTGTCGTGTCTGAAGAACTCGTAGGATTTATACGAGCGGACGGCCTCACGCCGGTACTCACCCAGGTTAAACACTGCAAAGAACACACATGGCGCTCAGACGCTCATGCCAATGCACCATTACTATTGATATATTTAACTTTAATGTTTTATAAATAATATTTCAAGCACCTTTTGTGGGCACGCCGATCCAGTTGAGGTAGCGAGTCAGCTTCTTGGACATGTAGGTCTTGCCTCTGGCAGGGAGGCCGATCATGACGATCAGAGTGGACGAATTGGTCATGTAGGATGCCCACGCTGAAGAAAATAAGCCATAAACACATATACATTACATTAATGGCATTGAGCAGATGCTTTTATCCAGAGCGATAGACAATATACCCAGAGCAGCCTGGGGAGTTAGGTGCCTTGCTCAAGGGCTCTTCAGCCATTCCTGCTGGTCCAGGGAATTGAACCAGCAACCAGTGCTGTAGTCGAGTCACTAAACCTTGAGTCCGAGTCCGGTCTCGAGTCCCCAGTGTTCAAGTCCGAGTCATAAAAAAAAATTTCGAGTCGAGTCTACTATTGGTCCGAGAACAAGACTCCAACTGCACCATCTGCAGAGATGCCTACCCCAAATTTTGAATTTCAGTATTCTTGAAAACATTTTTCAGCATTTTGGAATGACTTTCAGTAACATTAATTTATGCGCATTTCCATTATAAAGAGGTGTATATACCAATATGTTTAACATTTAAATTATTAAAAAGAACTGTTTTGTGTGAATTGAATAAACAAAACGCGAGCAGCCATCTCAACTGAATTTCCACTCAACAAATTTCTAGAGCATACAATAGATCACATTTTTCTAAATACAATAGTGTTCCCTGTTTGCAGACATTACGGTTGACTACCAATCATTGGTATTGAATGCAACTCCTCAAAAGTATTATATTATATTGCCTGGCAAAATGTTCTACCTGTTAACGGATTCTAATAAAATAAAAAAAAATAAAAAAATTTATTTCATGCCAAAGAGAGTCCGACATTGTTATCTTAATGTCCCAATATATAAATACTTCAGCATAATGCTTCAGAAGAGACATTGAATAAAATGACATTTATAATTGTATTTAAAACAGTGGAATCAGGCTTTCGTCTAAACGGGGGAACAGGGGCGCTGCGCCCTCTTACTCTCGGCGTGCGCCCTCTTACCGACTCCGTGAAAACATCCCAGCAACACTACGTGACAATGTGTCTGATCATCAAATACGTTATAATTGCTCCAAAAATATTCCAATCATAGTAGATACACCGCCAGACGGTGCGAAAACAATCCGAATTGGCGTTTTCCAGACTGAGGCGCCATGTTGTTTACTTGTCGCAGCTGCTCTCGCGAGATTTGACATGGGTTACTGACAAGGTCAGCTGACTTGTAGAGCGAGATTTCTCGAGACTGAATGACCTTTCACCCACCGGCGCGGGAGCTTTTGACAGAAGTAGTTCGCGAGTTGTTTTTGTTGACACTTGGGCATTTAAAGATGTCATCCCGCGGCACGAAGCGGAAGAAAGCCAAAGACTGTCCGGGGCAGAAGAAGATTACTTCTTTCTTTTTCAATGTTGACAGACAATTTGTTACAATTTCCCTCTCAGATAGCCTCAGAATGTCCCATTGGAGCATTTTTCAAAGGCTTTGCACGGCGGGGGGGGGAGACAACCGGCACCATCCCCCCCGCTTTGCTCCCCTCGCCATGGTGAGCGCCCTCATACTAAATTTTTCTAGAAAAAACCCTGGTGGAATGATCAATTTTTTGCCACAATCCCAACAACACTAATCATAAAATTCTGTTTTTGATCATACTACATGTACATTTGTACTTGCAACACTGAAAAGACTTTGAATTAAAGAAGTACAGCCAGTGTTTGATATTTCAGTGAATAAAAATCAGACATGTAAAAAGAAACTGAATAAGTTTAACTCACATTTCATGGCACTAATTGGCAAGTTCAACTCCAAGCATAGGCCAACCATCACCGCTTCAGCACGTGTCATGTTCCGTGTCTTTTCATCCACAGATTTCGTAAAAAACTGCTGGATACCCCCAGATTTACTTTCCGCCTGACTCGCCATTTCAGCATACTCCACATGTTTTTTGGAGTGGACATGCCACCTGCAGTCATCGCGACCACCATGAGTGATGTTAATGTCAGTTCTACACAGTTTGCAGTGCGCGTATCCATTGCCCTTTTGACTGGGTGTAATGCACGGCCGTTCTACCATATCGAAAACAGCGCGAACAAATGTGCAGAATCTGCGCATGTCACACACAGCATGTGTGGTTGTCGTAAAAATAAATAGCTGTGAATCGCGCATGGATTGAAAAAGTCGCTTGGACGTTTAAAAACAACTCACTGGAATTTTTTAAGACTTTATAATAATTCCGTACAGAATAACACTGTTTGCCGTAACATCGTATTTACGTAACTTTTCCGTACAAAATACGGCCAATCCGTACTAGTAGGCATCTCTGCATTTGACGCTGACTGTTTCAGCGCCATTAACATTAGTTTGTTCCTGAACATGACGTATGAACAGGTGAATGTGCTTCTCTTTGTCAGGGAGTGTGAAGTATCCTGTCAGAGATGGTTGGGAGACGGATGTGAGTGCAGAAGGTGTGTTTATTAATTCAAGTGAAGACGGGAAACAATCCAGAACGGCAGGCAAAATCATAAAACAGTGAAATAGGCAATAGGTCAAGCGAGGCACAAACAGGCTATCGTAGACTACACAAAATCAAAGATGAGAAACAGGAAATCAGGGATCAGGAAACCAAACAAGGAAATAAGGCTCGGTAATGTGTCTGCAATGCAACTCAATACTTCGCAAAGTAAGTGCGTTTTCACAGTTTTTATATAGACACGCTGATTGCGCCTTAATCCTGTGCAGGTGCGAGTCATTTACAGCGCATACGAGAGTCCGCTTGGCCCGAGCGCTGTTCGGATCATGCCCGAGAGTCTATCTGATGCACGCACCAAGGTGCACAGGTATGACACTCTTACACGAAATTAGTACAAAAATTAATATAGATATAAATATCTTATGCCAAATCATTATGGCATGTTACAAAAAATGAAGAAAAAAAAAAATCAGAGTTCTCGTCTCCAATTTACGAGTCCGAGTCATCAGCGCTCAAGTCCAAGTCAAGTCACAAGTCCTTAAAATTAGGGCACGAGTCAGACTCGAATACTACAAGCCTGCCAGCAACCTTTTGGTCCCAAAGCTGCTTCTCTAACCATTAGGCCATTTAATCATTCTCTTTTCTTTAAAGATGTGGAATAGGAATTATCAAGTATTTTCGGCAACGTGACATATCTCCGCATGAAACGGCATATTTCTGTGGGCAGGACTTTAGTTTCATTCATCGGGATCCATCCAATAGTCCATTGTGCCTCATCTCATCTCATTATCTCTAGCCGCTTTATCCTGTTCTACAGGGTCGCAGGCAAGCTGGACCCTATCCCAGCTGACTACGGGCGAAAGGCGGGGTACACCCTGGACAAGTCGCCAGGTCATCACAGGGCTGACACATAGACACAGACAACCATTCACACTCACATTCACACCTACGCTCAATTTAGAGTCACCAGTTAACCTAACCTGCATGTCTTTGGACTGTGGGGGAAACCGGAGCACCCGGAGGAAACCCACGCGGACACGGGAGAACATGCAAACTCCGCACAGAAAGGCCCTCGTCGGCGACGGGGCTCGAACCCGGACCTTCTTGCGGTGAGGCGACAGCGCTAACCACTACACCACCGTGCCGCCCCTCCATTGTGGATGTGTCTGTATATTTTCTCTATCCATCTTCCTTATATGGTCAATGCTTCCTGTTTTCACTTAAAACTGCTTCAAAAATCTAATTTTTAACTACAAAAGGTTTAATCATCTCCTTAAAGTCAAGGTCACTGAGCATTCTGCTGTCCTATCAGTGTTAATGTTTCATTCTGAGGCATGAAAGCAGAAAATGTGTTTTTTCATCCTGTACGTTCTTATTGCGCGTTACAAAAGTCCACTTAGCTGCTACCCAGGCAATGAGGCATCCGTATTCGCTTTCAAATTAGATCGCGGGCAAAGGTTGGCTTATTCTTTTGAAATGTGAGGTTGCCGAATAATTAAATGTTGAATACAAATTCTTTACTTCCTGCTATCCGACGTCATTCACTCTGGATTCTGTGCTTGAAGCTTCTGAAGGCTTTCGGTTGCAGCGTAATTCCTTGCTCTCTGACTTCCTGTCACACAGATATCAGTTTACAGTAAGGCCTTTTCAAGCTGTCGGCCTGCTGCACAGCTAAACGCTTTTGTAACACACATGTACAGTAAGTTTCTTCCTCTTTAATTTCCTCAACTTTGCTGCTGCATCTTTAATCACAGAGACAAAAACAGGGATTTTAGCAAAACTCGAATCCACAAAAACAATACTGCATACTGCTAAACGGTACAATAACAACCGTAGTGCTGTGGTATAATTACAGCTCGTTACCAAAGGGCCGACACTGGAGACTCCTTCCATAAAACGTTAAATAAATGTGTCCTCACAGAAGGTTACCATATCACCAATTACACACTTTTTTTTAAAAATCTGTCTACGTGGAGCGTCTACCATACATCACTCACAGCATTTCTTCTCGCTGGTCCTTGGCTCGCTCTTCCGATTGTTCGTGTACATGGCTCCTGTAGAGTCCCTGCTGCACCACCAAGGGGCGTGTCCTCGCTGACAGAGGCGACTCTGGCACTCTGAAGTTATTTACCCTGCGAACAGGTACAGCAGGTGAATTCAGGTGTGTAGTCACATGGCTCACTGACAAACAAGATCTCAAATGAATCACATCTGACTGCTTTATTCCTCTTGTGTCATTAAGTTCATGCAGACTCAATGAAGTATACAGCATCCAGCTCACGCTGATTTACATCGCTGTAGTGCTGGAGAGATTTTCACCAAAAACATGGATTAAAGCAAAAAAAAATTATTTGACTGAAAATTTACGGGGGGTGTTATGGGTGGATTTCGATGAAATTCTGAGAATGGTTAACTTAGAACTGATAACTTTATTATCAATTCATTAATGGATTAATATATTCAATTTATTGCACTTTCTTTCCATTGCTTCCGTATATTATTTTTTTGTGGCAAACCACACACGTGCAAGCGCCTGGAATGTTTAGTTTTTTGCACCATGAACTAAATGGCTTTCCGTTTTCACCTATTTCGTACAGCCAAACCCACCTCCACTTGTTTTTTACATCTTTATCGATGGCAGACACATCAGTGCCTTCTTTCATGTAAAGCGCATCCATGCTGCCGAAACCGAAAGCAGAACGACATGCTCCTCTGTGCTCCACGTCAATATAGAAAAAAGTTTGGATCTTCGCTTAAATTAAAATTATAATTTGACCTTACTTTGTGTTGAATACAACTTCAAAAACAATTCAAGATTTTATTAAGAGAAATATTGTGGCCAACACGAGTGTTAAGTTCCCTAAAAGATCGCGTGAAGTTGGCTGCTATCTACTTTGCGTTCGTTCTCATTTTCCTCCATCATTTCATAGGCCAGAAACAGATGTTGTGACGTAATTTAACATATGGCCCTTTTCCACTACCCTTTTTCAGCTCGACACGGCTCGCGTTTCGACTACCAAAAACCAGCACGACTCGGCTCGCTTCAGCCCTGCTTAGCCCCTAAAACTCGCACCGTTTTGGAGTGGGGCTGAAGCGAGCCAAAGCGAGCCGAGTGAGGCTGGGGGCGTGAGCAGACACTCCCCTGTGCACTGATTGGTGAGGAGGAGTGTCCTCACATGCCCACACACGCCCCGTGAGCACGCTGGGATCTGTAAACACCGCAAACCCGGAAGAAGAATTACGAGAATTTCTGAAGCCTTATGCGCCTCGCCTCATCTATACGCTCTTGCCAGTATTTGTTGGCGTTGTCGGTGACAACAAGCCACAGAACCAAGACCAGCAACACTAACGACTCCATGTTTATTGTTTACTATCCGGGTCGTGAGACTACCGCTTAAAAGCTCACTGATGTCACTGTTTGCGCTGCTTAACGACATCACCTGACGTCCACCCACTTTCGCTAACTCCACCCAATGTGTCCACCCACTTCCAGCCAGCACGGTTCAGCGCGGTTGTAGTCGAAATGCAACTCCAACAGCCCCACTCAGCTCGACTCAGCCCAACTCAGCACAGCACGGCTCAGCCGCGTTTGTAGTGGAAAAGCGGCATTAGTAGGCTATGATTATTATTTAACTGTAGTCTTCTAGACATTTTGACTGTTTGGGGCATTGAAGGCTGGTGTATGATTTTCAGGGAATAAAGTTTAGCGCATGTCGGAACATCATTGCGCTCGCAGCCTCCAACTCCTCAAACGTCCTTTAAATTGTGATATAACGTAGGCTATAAGGCACGGTTCTAACATACCTTACACACTGGCCTAACGAAAATAATAATTGTTGGGGCGCCTGCTGATTTGTTAGTTATAAATTTAGGTCTAATTACTTCTGACAGTCTGCAAGCATTGCACCGTCGGGTCTTCAAGTCTGGCTGAAGCAGAGGAGCGGGCTTTCCGGGGTTTATTTATTCGTTGTTTTTTTTTTTTACATGCTCTATTTCTTTATGTCCAGGTTTGAACCAAGTCATTTTGGCAAGATTTAATTTAATACAAAGCAGAAATGGTCAGACACAAGCACGCCAAGCACATGGGAATGTATTTTGCCAATTTTGACAGTGCATGCTTTTTTTAATGCCGCACCATAGACAGCGAACGCTTAAACATGATCAAACATAGGAAATGAACGACACAAAGCATGGCTCAAAAACAAAAAAGTTAAATAAACCCTGCTGATAGTTGATGGTGTTGCAACACATCAGTGTTCTAACCCAATCTCTACCCAACCACGCGTCATTTTAATTCTCCTCGGATCAGCACCGACCTCACATTTGGCCTTGGGAGAGTTCAGCTGACGGAAAACTTTAATCCATGCAAAAATCTAATCCATAATCTGTATTAGGAGCTGTACAGCAGTATTAATTATCTCGTTCCCATGTGTAAACTAAGTCCTGGCTACTCCTGAGCGATCTCATTCCCTCATATTACAAAGTTGCAGCTACTAATTAATTATTTACTTATCACATTCCCATGCATTATTAATCATCACTAGGACTTAATTATCTCATTCCAGCATGTTACTATGTCATCGTTGTGACTTAATTACCAAATGTGCTCGTGGTCATGATTTAGTCATCTTGTTCCGACACGTTATCAGATCATCACCATGACTCAATTATCTTCCTCCTGTGCGTTATTAAATAATCACCATTGTCTTAATTATCTCATTCCAACATGTCACTACGTCATCGCCGTGACTTAATTACCTAATTTACTCGTGTTATTAACTTGTGGTCATAACGTAATTATCTTGTTTTTGCGCATCAATATTTTGTGGCCATCTCGTTATTTTAAAACATTGGAGTAATTCCATGCCAAATCACCAGATTTTAGAGAAAGTTCCCGACTGACCATCTCAGATTTTGTTCTGATTTTTTTTTTATTTTAATGTCCTTGTTACTAATAACTGCTGTGCAAAATTTTAGGCCAATATCTCCACTAGTTTCAGAAATATTAAGCCTTCAAAAAGGGGGCGTGGCCCCATATTTAGCATAAAAACTTGTTACAATCAAACATCCATAGTTTGATGGCTGATAACTTTTGAACTGTTCACACTAAATGGTTCAGATTTGCACACATGATTCTTTGATATAATAAGGCTCTGTACACAGAAGGAGAGATTTGTATGTGACATATTTGCAGATTTATGGCGTGCCAAATATGGCTTCCTGGAATGCGCATTTGTCCATGGTAGCACTTTTGGCTCTCTATATTTCCAGATTTAATGACCCCAGATGTCTGATTCTTTTTAATATACGAGACGTGTTATAGTATTATCAGGAAAACATGTTACATCTGTGACAAAAATTATACTTGTCTCATATATAGGCCCCTAAAAATGGAAAAAAAAGCTTGTCGCGTCTGTATTTTGAATGCTTATAGCAAAAATCTGACAAGGTCTACCAGAAAACACCTTAGATCAGTGAAAAGAGCAAAGTCGAATTGATATATCTACCAAATATGAAGTTGGTGCTGTGAAGAAAACTATTTTATTCAAGCTGTTGAATATAGAAGGTTTTATGACATGCGAAAATGTCATTCACAAGGTTACATCACATGCTACATCATTATTAATTCAAATTCTCGACTATATGTAGTATATTTGTAAATATGATAAATGATTTACAAAATCTCACAAAAGTCAATTACACAAAATTTAATTCTATTTATGTAGACTTAGCATGTCTATTTGAAGCGTTTGAATAACTGGTCAATTTCTTTCACCACACCAGATGGAACTACATATTGTCTACCAGTTGATGTGATTGGTGCATCTATGATCTTTATGATGTGTATCAGTGGAACCCAACGGATATCTTTTCTTCTGGGCCAACTGTAAGCTGTGGGTGGTAAAAGAGAGCAACTGGACTTGCTTGAAGATTCTTGAAGACGTTTCACCTCTCATCCGAAAGGCTTCTTCAGTTCCGTCTGACTGGTAGGGAGCATCAGGTATTTATCCTCTCATGGATGAAAAGCTCATCTAAGGTGTCAATGAGTGCGTTTACATGCACATAGAGAAAATCGAATTTCTGCCGTAGCTCGACTGAAATCGAAGTTCTAAATGCCATGGAAACACCTTAGCTCGGCTGAAATCGAACCGAACTGGATTTCTCGTAATCGAGCTACGCGACCTAGATTATGCGATTGTAGCCGAGCTACTTAGTGCATGTAACCCTGTCGAGCTACTTACTTCCCTTCCGGAAGTGACGAGTGACGAGACCACAAGCGGGAAACACAACAGCCTCGGTCGGCATGACAACAGTAGTAGTAGCGAGCAGCAGAAGAGGTCAGGAGGAACAAGGAGACAAAAAACAAACAACTGAACTTTTTGTGTGTTTATTAAGACATAAGTTAAATTGTAAGCAAAAAATGAACTTTAGAAAAATATACAATTGTGCAAAATAAGTTGTCTTACAAAACAGTGGTCTGCGCAGGACAGTTTGTAGCCAACAGGTGGCAATGGCATGTGGTGTGAATGTAAAGTAGAAATCACTCCTCTTCTTCATGACGACAACCGGAAGTGTACCAACACGATGGGGCGTGTAGCGCCACCTGTGGCTCGGGTGCACAATGTACCTCACACAATAGCTCGATTTCCTTGTGTGCATGTAGGATTGGATTTCTCTGGCACCCCTGCTGGGACCCTTAGCTTGATTACCGACAGTAGCTCGATTTGGATGTGCATGTAAACGCACTGAGTGACTCACAGGAGGACAGAGAGGTGGGGTTTACATTAGACCGTATCAGCGGATCATCAGATTAACGTTTTTAAAACGATTAGTGTGCACACAGCAACGCCAATACATGGATACGCTCGGCTCCGCAGGCATCCTGCGCTCCAAATCACTCCGCCCTGAACAGCGAGTGCCCTCTGGAGGGTGCGCACTCCGGCCCTGCGCAGCTCACAGAGTGCGCGAGTGGAGCGCACGAGCAGTGATTTGGGACTGAGCCGCTGTGTGTGTGATCTCAGTGCATGTCGGGCATGCGCGTCACTTACCACTTGCAAGTGGAAGGATGGCAAGCCTAAAGACAATCATAACTACACAATGGGCAGTATTTGCATCAGTATTTGCAGTATTTTCATACTTTTATACTCTTTAATGAAAGGTGATACAAGGCGGAAGTCCGCGCCGTTTTTCAGCAGTCGTGTCACATGACCAACGCCAGCGAATCAGGAAGGTGGATGTCACAGTGACGTTGTCCAATGACGACGCCAGCTAGAGCTCAGCACAGCGTATCCGCGTATTCTCAATGTTTACACAGCACCGGACCAGACACGATCTGGATTGAATACATGGACCCTGGCGGATTCCCGTTTCCCGGCATTTCCAGGTGTTTTAATGTAAACGGACAGTGCATCCGCGAAGAAAACGAGACAGATACGGTCTAATGTAAACTTGGCCAGAGAATCAGCATTCCATTGATCACCCTAACGGGCAATCCATTGATCATCCTAACGACTCTCGAGGCCGTTCACAACCAGCCCCCAGTGACCCACACCAACAGGAAACTCAATGACACCTTATGGCCCTTTTCCACTACCCTTTTTCAGCTCACTTCAGCTCGCTTCAGCCCGACACGGCTCGCGTTTCGACTACCAAAAACCAGCACGACTCAGCTCGTTTCAGCCCTGTTTAGCCCCTAAAACTCGCACCGTTTTGGAGTGGGGCTGAAGCGAGCCAAGCCGTGCCGAGTGAGGCTGGGGGCGTGAGCAGACACTCCCCTGTGCACTGATTGGTGAGGAGGAGTGTCCTCACATGCCCACACACGCCCCGCGAGCGCGCTGGGATCTGTAAACACCGCAAACCCGGAAGGAGAAGAATTACGAATTACGAGAATTTCTGAAGCCTTATGCGCCTCGCCTCATCTATACGCTCTTGCCAGTATCTGTCCGCATTGTCGGTGACAACAAGCCACAGCACCAAGACCAGCAACACTAACGACTCCATGTCCTCCATGTTTATTGTTTACTATCCGGGTCGTGAGACTACCGCTTAAAAGGTCACTGATGTCACTGTTTGCGCTGCTTAACGACATCACGTGACGTCCACCCACTTTCGCTAACTCCACCCAATGTGTCCACCCACTTCCAGCCAGCACGGTTCAGCGCGGTTGTAGTCGAAATGCAACTCCAACAGCCCCGCTCAGCCCGACTCAGCACGGCACAGCTCAGCCCAACTCAGCCGCGTTTGTAGTGGAAAAGCGGCATTAGATGAGCTTTTCATCCATGAGAGGATAAATACCTGATGCTCCCTACCAGTCAGACAGAACTGAAGAAGCCTTTCAGATGAGAGGTGAAATGTCTTCAAGAATCTTCAAGCAAGTCCAGTTGCTCTCTTTTACCACCCACAGTCACTATGATCTGGATGACTGAGAATCTTCACAGACAGGCCAACTGTAAGACTTTGCAAGACCATGAGGGTGCATAAATTGTACTTGCACATCCTGTTCCTTCTCTGATATTGCACAGATATTACCAATCCACCATTGCTGGTCATACAAACATGCAACATATTTTCCTGGGATCATGTCTGACAGGGTGTAACCTTCTTTCACAGCATCATCTACAACCTGGGGATGAGTACCACTCATGTCCACAATGAAGCTTGGTCCACCAGACACTCTGCTGATCTGCAACTGGCTCTCTGAGACAGGAACAAGTGAGTGGTTGTCCCTTGTTCCTGGTATTGTTGAGGACTTGGAAAGTCTCTTCTAAAGAACTTTTCCATTGCTTGTTACTTTCCCCTTTTCAATCCAAATGAAATGGATGGTGTTTTATGTTTTTTTCTGCCCACATAAAGAGATCTCGTGGTGTCAGTATGTGTTGTGCAGTAACTGCCTGTAAGCTGGCTCTCGCTGCAGAACGCTTCATGGTGCCACCTATCCCGTCACAAGGTGATTTTCCATGGGAAGTAGCAAAAAAGTGCCATTCAGCTGTCATACCAAAGTCTTCCTGGTGATGCAACAGATTTGTACAGTTTTTGTGGTTTTTGTACTGGGCAGCTGATCCATCACTAAAGTATACAAGTTTTGAAATTTGGTCTATTTTTGATAAACATGCAATTAATTTAACGTATTTAGAAGCTATTAAAAAATATGTTTCATTTTGATATATAAATGTATGCATACTGATTAAGTTAAACATTCAATTTAAGCAAGTTGTTACTCTGGTACATTAAGTGTCAACCCTCCATTCCAAAAGAATTTTTTCTGAAATTTTTGTTCATTAATAAATTAATTAAAAAATGTAAACATGTCACTTTATTAGGGAGCTTCAAATGAGGTCAATGCTGATCAGTCAATAAACCACGAACATACATTTATACCGCTATATAAATGATGAATATGCGAACTCCATGTGACCTGTCTATCTTCAAGACAAAAATTCGCCTATTAATATTTATCTGAGTAATTAGTACATTAGGCTTTTCTCATTCCCCGGCCTGAGCTACCCTATCGTATGGTTAGTGAAAGTGTACACTGAACTTTATCACTCAAAGTAAAACCAGGTCACGCAAAGTGATTTCATGTCATAATGTCCTTGACCTCATTAATATTGACCGAATTAAAGTCAGCTACACATCCTTGACCTCTCTCCAACAGAAATCTACAACCCCGATTCCAAAAAAGTTGGGACAAAGTACAAGTTGTAAATAAAAACGGAATGCAATAATTTACAAATCTCAAAAACTGATATTGTATTCACAATAGAATATAGACAACATATCAAATGTTGAAAGTGAGACATTTTGAAATTTCATGCCAAATATTGGCTCATTTGAAATTTCATGACAGCAACACATCTCAAAAAAGTTGGGACAGGGGCAATAAGAGGCTGGAAAAGTTAAAGGGACAAAAAAGGAACAGCTGGAGGACCAAATTGCAACTCATTAGGCCAACTGGCAATAGGTCATTAGCATGACTGGGTATAAAAAGAGCATCTTGGAGTGGCAGCGGCTCTCAGAAGTAAAGATGGGAAGAGGATCACCAATCCCCCTAATTCTGCACCGACAAATAGTGGAGCAATATCAGAAAGGAGTTCGACAGTGTAAAATTGCAAAGAGTTTGAACATATCATCATCTACAGTGCATAATATCATCAAAAGATTCAGAGACTCTGGAAGAATCTCTGTGCGTAAGGGTCAAGGCCGGAAAACCATACCGGGTGCCCGTGATCTTCGGGCCCTTAGACGCCACTGCATCACATACAGGCATGCTTCTGTATTGGAAATCACAAAATGGGCTCAGGAATATTTCCAGAGAACATTATCTTTATTTTTATTAAAAATAAATTTTATATTATTAGTGCGTGTGGCATGGGCAGCTTACACATCTGGAAAGACACCATCAATGCTGAAAGGTATATCCAGGTTCTAGAGCAACATATGCTCCCATCCAGACGACGTCTCTTTCAGGGAAGACCTTGCATTTTCCAATTTTCAAAGGCCAATTTTGCCCTGACATGATCACCTGAGAGCGCCTGTGCAGGGGTGGAGGTATCCTTTTCAATTTCAATGATTCAGTGATTTTAGAGGCACCTGTGGTTACTCTCAATATTGGGAAAAATCACTGAATCATTGAAATTGAAAAGGATCCCTCCACCCCTGCACAGGCGCTCTCAGGTGATCATGTCAGGGCAAAATTGACCTTTGGTTATTTACTCTTTACATTAATGTTATAGAAAACATATTGCTCTCAATGGTGCATTTTGCCCATGTTCAGGGTGGAAAATAAAAAAGAAAGATTCGAGTAAGACAAGCCAAATTGGTGTTTTTAAAAAGAAGGGCTCATGGAGAATAAAGAAAAAAAATATTTTAAAAATCCGCGCACATTCCCACAAGGTGTTACGGTGCTCTGAAAATGACATCCAAAATGATTTGTCAGACTTGAGGTCTTCTGTTCAAACACTGATAGAGTTTCCTTTCTGTTTATTGCTTTTTTTGAGAGTGTTTCTACTTATCTCAATAAGGGAAAAAATCAAGAGCCTGTGTTGGGTAAAAATATGTCTTCTGAAGGCCTAAACAGAGCACAGCCAAAAACTCCAATAAAATTTTGATCATTTTGAGGGAGTGCTGTGACCATGCAGGATCATCCAGACCCAAAATGACAGTTTTTCTACATACGATTCCTATTTATGTACCAGCATGCAAAATTTGAGCCTCCTACATGGTTTAGTTCTTGAGCTGTGGGCTTGTGAACTTTGACAAAAAAAAAAAAAAAAGTCTGAACAAAATCGACACCCTCCTCCCCCAGTAAAACTGGCTGTAACATGGAAAGTATACATCTTACATTCAAATAAATTTACAGCGCTTCTCCTAGGTAACATGGGTACATCTGGTGATTTTTTCAGAATTTTTTGAGACCTAAGTGCGCAGGCCCTGGTTGAACTGACGTGGCATGACCCAAAGGGGATGTCTCACAGTGGTAAACATGCCCTTGTCCCAACTTTTTTGAGATGTGTTGTTGTCATGAAATTTAAAATCACCTAATTTTTCTCTTTAAATGATACATTTTCTCAGTTTAAACATTTGATGTCATCTATGTTCTATTCTGAATAAAATATGGAATTCTGAAACCTCCACATCATTGCATTCCGTTTTTATTTACAATTTGTCCCAACTTTTTTGGAATCGGGGTTGTATAATGGATCATTAACTAGGATGAAAATCCTAGGAGGAGTTTTAAGCCAAAGGAAAATCAAAAAGAACGAAAAGAATAATAAGAAACCGTGCAATTACAATGTATTTTGCCTTTTAGAAGGCAAAATACAATGATGTAGCATGTGATGTAACCTTGTGAATGGCATTTTCGCATGTCATAAAACCTTCTATATTCAACAGCTTGAATAAAATAGTTTTCTTCACAGCACCAACTTCATATTTGGTAGCTATATCAATTCGACTTTGCTCTTTTCACTGATCTAAGGTGTTTTCTGGTAGACCTTGTCAGATTTTTGCTATAAGCATTCAAAATACAGACGCGACAAGCTTTTTTCCATTTTTAGGGGCCTATATATGAGACAAGTATAATTTTTGTCACAGATGTAACATGTTTTCCTGATAGTACTGTAACACGTCTCGTATATTAAAAAGAATCAGACATCTGGGGTCATTAAATCTGGAAATATAGAGAGCCAAAAGTGCTACCATTGACAAATGCGCATTCCAGGAAGCCATATTTGGCACGCCATAAATCTGCAAATATGTCACATACAAATCTCTCCTTCTGTGTACAGAGCCTTATTATATCAAAGAATCATGTGTGCAAATCTGAACCATTTAGTGTGAACAGTTCAAAAGTTATCAGCCATCAAACTATGGCAGGGTATCTGCACGTTTTTCAAGTACAAATTTAAAGACTTTTAAGACCTTTTCAAGACCTCTAAATGGAAAAATTAAGACTGTACCATGGCAAAGAAAATGATAAATACGACAACTTAAAACTGTTTTCTGCAATAGGTTTTTTTTTTACTAACTTTAAGAAGAATGCACACAACTGGTGAACAACAGGGTGCATCAATGGCAACTGTTAGACATGCAAACAGCTGAAGCAAAGTTGTGTGTTTTGGGCCTGCAGAACTACTGTAGCAGCAAGGAGAAGACTGGGGTTTACTGGAGAAAACACCATGAATCATTTCAAAAACCAAAACAATAAACGGCAAGTAGAACCAGCTGAACAACCTTAGCCGGCATTATTTCAATCCCCAAAGATCATCTTTGATGATGTGTGATTTTGTGTCCAACAGCAAAACCAGTCTGAGTGTTGTACAGTACACAGCTGGCTGAGGAAGTTCTCAAGTATCTTCTGCATTATAGCAGGTAACAGTTCATGCAGTCATACAATCTTCAGAGCGTTACATTAAACACAGAAAAACAACTGCCACCTTTCATAACCATTATCAATCTTAATCAATGTGTTGCAATAACTGTAAACTAATTATCATCAGTGCAATTGTTATATCAATGTTCATTATTCAAAAATAATCATTAATTATTATCTATAATCCATGAATAATTGTTTGTATTACTACTACTACTACTAATAATAATAATAATAATAACTACTTTTTTAATAATAATGAAAAAAATTAACTCAATTTCATAACATTTTAATAATCACTACTTATTAGCTATATTAATTAATAATAGAGTAGCAATTATTATAATTCAGTATTATTAATTAATTAATAAGCAGTGATTACCAAAATGTAATTTAATAATAAGTAGTAATTATTATCAACTACTAAATTATACTAATAAATAATAAGCAGTGATTATCAAAATGCTACAAAATTGAGTTATAAGATTAGTTAAAATTATTATTAAAAAAGTAGTAATTATTATTAGTAGTAGTGATACAAACAATTATTCATGGATTATAGATAATTTGTTTTTAATATTGAACATTGATAACAATTGAACTGATGATAATAATAATATTAATAATAACATTACCAACAAGTATTACTAGTAGTATTATTGTTTATTATTATTATTATTAGTAGTAGTAGTAGTAGTAGTAGTAGTATAGTTATTTTATATCAATGTTCACTATTTTAAAAAATTATCTATAATCCATGAGTATGTTTGCATTCTACCAATTACTACGTTTTAATAATTATTTGTAATAATTTTTAATAACTTAATTTTATAACATTTAATAATCCCTAGTACTTATTAATCACTAATTCATAAGTAGTAATGATAAATAATCAATAATAATAATTACTATTACTACTAATTATTATTAGTGGTTGTTAATATTCTTATCTTAAAAACACTGTTGTAGATGGTAAGTAATAAAACTAAAAAACTTTTTGTACAAATTATTTATATTGTACTATATTTAGAATTATTGTATTTTCTGGAGTTCTTTTTAATTGAGTTTTGAAATAAAGGTTTATATATTTATATTAAACTTAGTACAATAAACAATGTTAATTATGTAAAAAAAAATTGATGCTAATCATTATTATTATTAGTATTATGTCCTACAAGTCCCATTTTCCACCTGACTCTTGTGCGCATGCGCGAACCCCCCTGCGTTTCACTCCGGAGCGCGCGCCTCGTGTCCGTGAAAAGCCAGTTTCCCAGTGGGCGTGTCCCCAGCGCTGCGGTACCGGCTTTAAACACATTTGTGCGATCCAGTGCTTTTTATCGCAAACGATTCTTCTCCTTATTTTGGGGGTATTTGTCATCCCCCAACCACTTGTCGTTAAACAGACATCTTCCCATAATTATCAACGCTTTCTATCGCCTGCGTAAGCTACCTGCGCATCTCTCACTCTTCACCACACCACACCGCCTCCACACTTCCTCCAGTAGCCTACTAACGTTAGTTCTTGTTCTACAGAATGCACAGAACCAATGCTGCCCCCAAAAGGTACGCTGGTCACTTTTAAAATTACGGTTAAAAAAATACCCCAAACCGGATGGAGACATTTCACTCGTTCAGTCCAATATTAAATTTAATACCTCCCTTTCGAAAATTCCAGTCATTCCAAACAATTTAAGACGTTTTAAGGCCTTGAAAACCGAAAGTTGTATTTAAGACTTTTTAAGACTTTTTAAGGACCTGCGGGAACCCTGTATGGATGTTTGATTGTAAGACTTGTTTTTATGCTAAATATGGGGCCACGCCCCCTTTTTGAAGGCTTAATATCTCCAAAACTAGTGGAGATATTGGCCTAAAATTTTGCACAGCAGTTATTCGTTACAAGGGCATCAAAATAAAAAATTACGAAGCAAAACTGAGATGGTCAGTCAGAAGCCTTCTGGTGATTTGGCACAGAATTACCCAATTGCTATAATTATCTCATTTCCTTGCATTACGTTGCCTTCATCATGACTTAAATATCTCATTTCCTTGTGTTATTACACGTCATCTTGCCATCATGTTACAAAGTCATCTTGCTTATCTCGTTTCCTTGCGTTATTACGTTATCTCGCCCATCATGTTACAAAGTCATCTTGATTGTTTCCTTGTGCTATTACATGTCACCTCGCCCATCATGTTAAAAGTAATCTTGATTATCTCGTTTCCTTGCATTATTCCATGTCATCTCGCCATCATGTTACAAAGTCATCTTGATTATCTCGTTTCCTTGCGCTATTACGTCACCTCGCCCATCATGTTAGTCATCTTGATTATCTCGTTTCCTTGCGTTATTACGTCATCTCGCCATCATGTTACAAAGTCATCTTGCTTATCTCGTTTCCTTGCGCTATTACATGTCACCTCGCCCATCACGTTACAAAGTCATCTTGCTTATCTCGTTTCCTTGCGTTATTCCATGTCACCTCGCCCATCATATTACAAAGTCATCTTGATTATCTCGTTTCCTTGCGTTATTACATCATCTCGCCATCATGTTACAAAGTCATCTTGATTATCTCGTTTCCTTGCGCTATTACATGTCACCTCGCCCATCACGTTACAAAGTCATCTTGCTTATCTCGTTTTCTTGCGTTATTCCATGTCACCTCGCCCATCATATTACAAAGTCATCTTGATTATCTCGTTTCCTTGCGCTATTACATGTCACCTCGCCCATCACGTTACAAAGTCATCTTGCTTATCTCGTTTTCTTGCGTTATTCCATGTCACCTCACCCATCATATTACAAAGTCATCTTGATTATCTTGTTTCCTTGTGCTATTACAGGTCACCTCGCCCATCATGCTACAAAGTCATCTTGATTATCTCGTTTTCTTGCGTTATTCCATGTCACCTCGCCCATCATATTACAAAGTCATCTTGATTATCTCGTTTCCTTGCGCTATTACATGTCACCTCGCCCATCACGTTACAAAGTCATCTTGCTTATCTCGTTTCCTTGCGTTATTCCATGTCACCTCGCCCATCATATTACAAAGTCATCTTGATTATCTCGTTTCCTTGCGTTATTACATCATCTCGCCATCATGTTACAAAGTCATCTTGATTATCTCGTTTCCTTGCGCTATTACATGTCACCTCGCCCATCACGTTACAAAGTCATCTTGCTTATCTCGTTTTCTTGCGTTATTCCATGTCACCTCGCCCATCATATTACAAAGTCATCTTGATTATCTCGTTTCCTTGCGCTATTACATGTCACCTCGCCCATCACGTTACAAAGTCATCTTGCTTATCTCGTTTTCTTGCGTTATTCCATGTCACCTCACCCATCATATTACAAAGTCATCTTGATTATCTTGTTTCCTTGTGCTATTACAGGTCACCTCGCCCATCATGCTACAAAGTCATCTTGATTATCTCGTTTCCTTGCGTTATTCCACGTCACCTCACCCATCATATTACAAAGTCATCTCGATAATCTCGTTTCCTTGTGTTATTCCATGTCATCTCGCCATTATATTTCAAAGTCACCTTGATTATCTCGTTTCGGTGCGTTATTCCACGTCACCTTGCCCATCATATTACAAAGTCATCTCGATTGTCTCAGTTCCTTGCGTTATTCCACGTCACCTTGCCCATCATATTACAAAGTCATCTGGATTATCTCGTTTCCTTGCATTATTCCACGTCACCTCGCCCATCATATTACAAAGTCATCTGGATTATCTCATTTCCTTGCGTTATTCCACGTCACCTCGCCCATCATATTACAAAGTCATCTGGATTATCTCGTTTCCTTGCATTATTCCATGTCATCTCGCCATCATGCTACAAAGTCATCTGGATTATCTCGTTTCCTTGCGTTATTCCACGTCATCTCGCCATCATGCTACAAAGTCATCTCGATTATCTCGTTTCCTTGCGTTATTCCACGTCATCTCGATTATCTCGTTTCCTTGCATTATTCCACATCATCTCGCCCATCATGCTACAAAGTCATCTTGCTTATCTCGTTTTCTTGCGTTATTCCACGTCACCTCACCCATCATATTACAAAGTCATCTTGATTATCTTGTTTCCTTGTGCTATTACAGGTCACCTTGCCCATCATGCTACAAAGTCATCTTGATTATCTCGTTTCCTTGCGTTATTCCACGTCATCTCGATTATCTCGTTTCCTTGCGTTATTCCACGTCATCTCGCTCATCATGCTACAAAGTCATCTCGATTATCTCGTTTCCTTGTGTCTGAGTTGTCCTCATGACTCAATTATCTTGTTCCCTCATGTTACTAATTCCTCTCCATAATCACTTTATAACTGGTTATGAACACTTTTTTTAAATGAAGAACAGCTGTCACTATAAAAATGAAATATTCTGCAAATATAGCTTACATCATTATACATTTCCCTACACGATACATAATTAGAGGCTGTACAGTGTAGAGGCTGACGTCACTCACCCTTTGGGGTGCTTTTGCCCACCCTTCGCCACCCCACGTCTATAAAGCTGGACACTCTGCTGCCTCAATCCCAAATATGCACTGCTCACTCCCTGCAGAAGTTCACTAATAAACAACAGAACACAGTGTCATATCATAACAACCTTATAAACCCTGCACGTCACTAAGGAAGCGTTTGGGTCAAACAGAGGACGTTTGTATTTCCGGCAGTTTGCCTCCGTTTGTGACGTTCGTCGCATAAGATTACATAAAACATATTTTATGTAATATGACTTACCCTGCATGCAGCAAACAATTCAACTCAGCCGCTATCTTTATTAATTTATTCCGAATAAAACACACACGCGCAGTCGGCTCAGCGGCGTCTCACTTCCGGCACAGCTGCGTTGCGACGCGCGCGCCTTCCCGCCGGGGTCGAGATTTTGTTTCAGGAAGTACCTCGGTGGGTGGGTCTGACAAGTCCCGCCTCCTGCGCTAAGATTGGCTGGACAGTTGAGACGGCGCGCACATCGTCCATCACCATAGCAACCATAGTAGTCTCCTATCTCGTGCGCGAGTATTGGATATTTTCCGCTCGTGCTTAAGCGAGCTCTGATGATTGGCTACCACGTACGTCAATCAAATCTTAGTGTGTGTGTTTTTTTTAAATAATTATTCATTAGTACAGACTGTACTGCTTCCCGCTTATTTCGGTTATTGACTCAATTAAATTTTATTATTTGGGCTACTGTTATTTAAGAAAAAATAAATCATAATATTATTTAATTTATTGTACTTTTTAATAATATTGTTTATTTATACTTTATATGTCTTCTTCATGAACATACCCATTATATACAAGTTATATACATCATATATAAAATATTCTAAATAAATACAAACAATGTTTATTGCCTGGACAAAGATGAGAGCGAGAGATGTTAATTTACTTAGCCAATGCATTAATATATTAAATAAAACATAATATGGGGTGGTGTAGTGGTTAGCGCTGTCGCCTCACAGCAAGAAGGTTCTGGGTTCGAGCCCAGCAGCCGGCGAGGGTCTTTCTGTGTGGAGTTTGCATGTTCTCCCCGTGTCCGCGTGGGTTTCCTCCGGGTGCTCCGGTTTCCCCCACAGTCCAAAGACATGCAGGTTAGGTTAACTGGTGACTCTAAATTGACCGTAGGTGTGAATGTGAGTGTGAATGGTTGTCTGTGTCTATGTGTCAGCCCTGTGATGACCTGGCGACTTGTCCAGGGTGTACCCCGCCTTTCGCCCGTAGTCAGCTGGGATAGGCTCCAGCTTGCCTGCGACCCTGTAGAACAGGATAAAGCGGCTATGGATGGATGGATGTCTTCTTCATACTATTTAAATTATTTTAATATTTTTAATAGTGATGTGGCCTTGGCTGTTCAGTACTACAAGTAAACAACAACTGACAACAATTAACCAATTAAATTGTGACATGGTTATTTTTAAGTTTAAAAGAAATTGAAATCAATTTCACAGAGTTTAACAAATCTATTTTCAGCAGATTTAAATGTATTTTTTAATTTGATTGAAGTTTGTTTCTTTAGTGATGCTGTTCTCTGCAGATTGACTATAATTTTCTCTCTCATCTCATTATCTGTAGCCGCTTTATCCTGTTCTACAGGGTCGCAGGCAAGCTGGAGCCTATCCCAGCTGACTACGGGCGAAAGGCGGGGTACACCCTGGACAAGTCGCCAGGTCATCACAGGGCTGACACATAGACACACAACCATTCACACTCACATTCACACCTACGGTCAATTTAGAGCCACCAGTTAACCTAACCTGCATGTCTTTGGACTGTGGGGGAAACCGGAGCACCCGAAGGAAACCCACGCGGACACGGGGAGAACATGCAAACTCCACACAGAAAGGCCCTCGCCAGCCATGGGGCTCGAACCCAGAACCTTCTTCCTGTGAGGCGACGGCGCTAACCACCGTGCCACCCCCTGGAATTTTATAAGAGGGAAATTCTTCTACATCTGAATTAGTCTCAAAATATTCTTCTAATGTTTATATAGTATACAGGGTTTGTTTAACATCTCATCTCATCTCATTATCTCTAGCCGCTTTATCCTTCTACAGGGTCGCAGGCAAGCTGGAGCCTATCCCAGCTGACTACGGGCGAAAGGCGGGGTACACCCTGGACAAGTCGCCAGGTCATCACAGGGCTGACACATAGACACAGACAACCATTCGCACTCACATTCACACCTACGGTCAATTTAGAGTCACCAGTTAACCTAACCTGCATGTCTTTGGACTGTGGGGGAAACCGGAGCACCCGAAGGAAACCCACGCGGACACGGGGAGAACATGCAAACTCCACACAGAAAGGCCCTCGCCAGCCATGGGGCTCGAACCCAGAACCTTCTTCCTGTGAGGCGACGGCGCTAACCACCGTGCCACCCCCTGGAATTTTATAAGAGGGAAATTCTTCTACATCTGAATTAGTCTCAAAATATTCTTCTAATGTTTATATAGTATACAGGGTTTGTTTAACATTTTACTTTATAATAGATTACACTTTTCTAATGAACCTATTGAACAGCTTATTATCAGGAGCCTCCTGATTTTAATCAGCTGAATTAATCATATCATTGCATGGGCCATTCATTTATATGTCCCTCATCAAAGAATTCCCATGCAGGGATTGGCTCACATGACATAAAATAATCCACCATTGTTTACGCAATGTTTCTCGTGAAGTTAAAAAGAAAAAAAAAAGAAAAAAAGGATATAGTGTGAGTCAGTCATGGTATATCCTGGATATACCTTGAACTGATGTCACAATTTCAAGCGATATGGCCAACTCGAGTCACAGCTGTGGCTCTCTGAACATTTCTGTGTGTGTACATCTACACATCATGATCATGTCTAGCCTGGCAGGTGATAGCATGGTAAAAAAATAATAATTAAAAAAATTAAAATTGAAAAAAAAAATAGTTTTGAAAAATATAAAAGCAGGCGGCACGGTGGTGTAGTGGTTAGCACTGTCGCCTCACAGCAAGAAGGTCCGGGTTCGAGTCCCGTGGCTGGCGAGGGCCTTTCTGTGTGGAGTTTGCATGTTCTCCCCATGTCCGCGTGGGTTTCCTCCGGGTGCTCCGGTTTCCCCCACAGTCCAAAGACATGCAGGTTAGGTTAACTGGTGACTCTAAATTGAGCGTAGGTGTGAGTGTGAATGGTTGTCTGTGTCTATGTGTCAGCCCTGTGATGACCTGGCGACTTGTCCAGGGTGTACCCCGCCTTTCGCCCGTAGTCAGCTGGGATAGGCTCCAGCTTGCCTGCGACCCTGTAGAACAGGATAAAGCGGCTAGAGATAATGAGATGAGATGAAATATAAAAGCAATAGCATGGTACATTGCACATGCTTAGGTCGAAGGTTGCTCCAGTGTAAACAACAAATGTGACTGCCTCCAGTGAGTTTATGCCGAGAATCAATCTTATGAACGAAAGTTAAAAGTTAACACTTTTAGTTTGGAATTTTTTGATGAGGGATATAAATCAAATATACCATACACTGAGAGGCTCCGGTTGAAATTATGAATTCTCTTCAGTGACTGGCATCGTAATATTTTCTTCAAGGCTATGCCCCTCAGAAAATAGTACCATTACCATGCCAGTCATCTCAGAGAATCCATAATTTCAACTGAAGCCTCTCAGTGCATGGTATATTTGATTCATATAGCTCCTTGATATAGAGCATACATGTTATTATTTTATTTTATTTTGAATTTTTAATCATTCCCCAATTTGGTTATCTGCCAATCACCCAGAGACGGCTGCTCGTGCTGTATCACAGTGCAGAGTAACACACTTGAAGCACCCTCTTCCGCATACATGATCTCACAGATGCCCATGATTGTCTAGTGTGGCTGCGATTGACAGAGAGAGAGAGAGAGAGAGAGAGAGAGAGAGAGAGAGAAAGAGAGTGTGTGTGTATTTCCCTCCTACTCAGTTTTACTCTCATGGACTGTAGCACAAACTGCTGAAAAAGTTAATGTTGGCTAGAACAGAAAGGCATCAACATTAACTTTTTCAGCAGCTTGTGCTACAGTATCTCTTCTGTGGGATTGGACCGTACAGGCTAGCCTTCTTGCCCCATGCGAATCAATGATTCTTCAATACCCATGACCTTGTTGCTGGTTCACTGGTTGTCCTTCCTTGGATCACTTTGATTCAGTACTAATCACTGATACCGGGAACACCCCACAAGACCTGATATTTTGGAGATGCTCATCTAGCCATCACAATTTGGCCCTTGTCAAAGTCGCTCAGATCCTTACACTTGCCCATTTTTCCTGCTTCCAACACATCAACTTCAAGCACTGACTGTTCTCTTGCTGCCTAATATATCCCACCGCTTGACAGGTGCCACTGTAATGAGATAACCAACGTTATTCACTTCCCCTGTCAGTGGCCATAATATTATGGCTGATTGGTGTATGGTGCCATGCATATCCCCCAGCATTTTCCACATTTTGTAGTCTTAAAGCCTTGAATTCAAATGGACCAAAGTGTCCTATTTGATTTACACAAACATATATTATTTGAAGGTGCAAACTATTTTCAACTCTGACACAAAGTTTAATTTTAAAAAGCAAAACATATGTTGGATGCAGGGGCAGCATGGTGGTGTAGTGGTTAGCACTGTCGCCTCACAGCAAGAAGGTCCTGGGTTCAAGCCCAGTGGCTGGCGAGGGCCTTTCTGTGTGGAGTTTGCATGTTGTCTCCGGGTGCTCCAGTTTCCCCCGCAGTCCAAAGACATGCAGGTTAGGCTAATTGGCGGCTCTAAATTGCCCGTAGGTGTGAATAGTTGTTTGTCTCTATGTGTCAGCCCTGTGATGACCTGGCGACTTGTCCAGGGTGTACCCCGCCTCTCACCCATAGTCAGCTGGGATAGGCTCCAGCTTGCCCGCGACCCTGTAGAACAGGATAAGCGGCTACAGATGATGGATGGATGTTGGATGCATTAGTATGCATCCCCTGGGTCAGTGCGAGGTCAAAACTTTTTTTATTTGCAAAATTCTAACTTTGCAAGATATGTATGTTTTTCCTCTCACTTATTATTATGTTGATTCATGACACATAATTCTAATCCATCCCAAAGATTGTCTCATCTCATCTCATTATCTCTAGCCGCTTTATCCTTCTACAGGGTCGCAGGCAAGCTGGAGCCTATCTCAGCTGACTACGGGCGAAAGGCGGGGTACACCCTGGACAAGTTGCCAGGTCATCACAGGGCTGACACATAGACACAGACAACCATTCACACTCACATTCACACCTACGGTCAATTTAGAGTCACCAGTTAACCTAACCTGCATGTCTTTGGACTGTGGGGGAAACCGGAGCACCCGGAGGAAACCCACGCAGACACGGAGAGAACATGCAAACTGCACAGAAAGGCCCTCGCCGGCCACGGGGCTCGAACCCGGACCTTCTTGCTGTGAGGCGACAGCGCTAACCACTACACCACCGTGCCGCCCATCCCAAAGATTGTATTGCTATAAAATGCAAAATGTTCAAGGGGGTGAATACTTATGCACAGCACTGTACACTGCATATAATACAGTATGTAAACTTGAGTATTATTAATGCAGCCATTATTTTTCATATCCTGGAGAACAAACCCTGATGGATGTTGCACTGTAGTCTACTAGAATCTCTATAAGGAATTGTAATCAGAGTCACACAAACACAACCAAAGATCTCTGCTCCTTGTTTTCCATGACACTTTTGTAAAGGAAGTATTGCCCTGCTGTGGCACAAGTGTTCATTTGCTTGCTAAATAAGGCCTCAGCCTTGAAAGTCCTCTCAGCATCGGAGTGTGTTTCTTTTGCGAAAAAACATCTCAGGATGTGGGACGGCAGGAGCTCCCAGATTCCTTTGCCTTGTAAGGCTAAAGGCCTGCGTGGCTGCCTGAGGCACAATGTTGACCTTATTGGCTGAGTCATGAACAGGGAGGTGTGGTGAAGACGCTGAAACGTTAAACAAACGGCCTGTGCTGTGGGAGAAGCAGGAGCAAGACCAAGGCTCACGCTGAACCTGCTGCCACTCAACACTGAGGTGAGCTCAACACATCACACTTACTTTTCATAGCAATGTTGTTTACGCTGCTAACAGCCTTTGAAAGTGTTTCATGCGTGTTATTTTCTGGAATAAATCATCGAAATAGTGCATCATGAGTCAGCGTCTCAGTGGCATGTTTGGACGTATTAGTGAGCTGAAAACCGTTATTAAAAAGTGCATGCTTGCCAAATGTTTAATCGTCCTGCACAGAAAAAACAAAACAAAACACGAGTACAGTAAGTTTTCTGGAGACAATTATATTTGCGCTTCAAGGGTCTGTTAACAATTTCCTCTTCTTTTCTTCTATATATTTACTTCTCTGATCTTTAAAGTGTTGTAACTTTGTACGTACCTTTCTATTTTCTGTACAGCTAATTTAATTTCTTTGGGGCTGTATATGTTCGTGCCATAATTTTATTCACTTGTGTTGTTTGACTTCCTGTTTTCTGGAAAACTTTTTCAATAAACAAGAAACACTGTCCAAAAAAAGAGCAGGAGAGCTCAGAGAATCCGATTTACTTCTCTAAGACCTCACTTATCAGGAATTTGGCTGTGCAGCTGCTCACATTTTTTTGCATCAAGCACAAATGCAAAACAAATGAACAATGCAAGTAAAACAGATCACAATATCGAGTAGTAGAACTATGTTCAATATTCAATATCACTATTAAATACTATAAGGTTTTATAAACAAGTGTGGCGTTCAAATACACAAAAGCATGTCTATTTTTATATTTTTTTTTCCTGAACTACTGAACTGTAAGGGTTGTTAGTCAGAAGAATGTGGTTATAAAGTAATTGAAGCAGAAATAAACATCTGATAACATTCTTCTATTTTCCTCTGGAGCGACGGGAGGGGACTTCAGTTTCACAGTGAAATAAACAATAATGTTCAAAAATGACAGTCAGTGGTGATACTAGTACATAGCAGCAATGCAATTTCAGGACAAATATGGTTGAACTTTGGCTCCATGTCTGTTATGGCAAATGTTTTGTAGTCAGGGACCTTTATCTATAAATGACATCATGGATACCCTCAGTACAGCTTGACTTTATGAACACAATCCAACTATTCACATATTAGACCTATTATTGAAATGTTTACAATTATATTTTCAATATTTATTGGAGTTATTGGAAAGCAACCAGTCAAACAAACTAATATTTATAAGAACTCAAGATTAAAAACTTTGATAACGTTGGTTTGATACTTCCATAATTGGAGCAAAATGTACACTGGTGGAAATTCCTTCACAAACCCCACTTTGAGAACTATGGACTTATGGAGATAGTTCAAGTTTCTCCACAGAATCCGGACCCAAGTTAGCCCAAAAACATCTAATAACGTACTCTATTTTCATTTTCATGGGCGGCACAGTGGTGTAGTGGTTAGCGCTGTCGCCTCACAGCAAGAAGGTCCGGGTTCGAGCCCCGTGGCCGGCGAGGGCCTTTCTGTGTGGAGTTTGCATGTTCTCCCCGTGTCCGCGTGGGTTTCCTCCGGGTGCTCCGGTTTCCCCCACAGTCCAAAGACATGCAGGTTAGGTTAACTGGTGACTCTAAATTGACCGTAGGTGTGAATGTGAGTGTGAATGGTTGTCTTGTGTCTATGTGTCAGCCCTGTGATGACCTGGCGACTTGTCCAGGGTGTACCCCGCCTTTCGCCCGTAGTCAGCTGGGATAGGCTCCAGCTTGCCTGCGACCCTGTAGAACAGGATAAAGCGGCTACAGATAATGAGATGAGATTTTCATTTTCTTTTCCATCCATATCACATCTATGATAGTGTGTTTTCACTTCAAGGTTGAGTTGTGGCTAAATTCCAGCACTGGTGAGTTCATTGCTGTCATTCCACAGAGGGATGTGGGCAAGATGAAAGTGGTTAGTATGGACCATCATTCATTTGCAATCAGGGTGTGTCATGGATGGCTGAATGCTCTGTATGCACTGTATGAATGCTATAATCTGTTTGACATTTGACAGTAAGGTGATTCCCTCACTGAGGTTTTTCAGAATTGGATTTATCAAGTATCTTGGCTTAAAAGAGTCTAGGTCAGGGCTGTTTTGTTGTGAATTAGGTGATTTTTCTCAATATTAGTAACCTGGCAACCCCATCGATTGTCCTTGAGGATCTTTTGCTTTGATTTAGATTAAGAAGTCAATTTCTGTTGCCCAACATAGTAGTCACGACCCCAACTGTCAAGAACAAGACAAATACAAGACCAGGACTAGCTGAATCAAGACTAAGTCTTAAAGGAGTCAAGGCCATTCAAAAGTGAAAGTGAGACCAAAAACCAACAAATCTTCAGCTATTTTTTTTTTGTGTGTGTGTGAATTGCATCAATGATTATGATGCAGAACAGAATAAGGAATTACTTCTTGTCAAACTTTGTGCATGAGGAAAGAAAAGACAGGACAGTTATTTCTATTTATTTATTTATTCATTCATATTCCAGGCCAGGACTATATTTAGCGAGACCAATGCTAAAGACAAGTCCAAGCAAAAATGCCAATAATTCCAAGACAATCCAAGTACAAATAATATTAATTTTGACCCAAGTCCAAGTCAATACAGAAAATGTCTCGAGCCCAAATTCAAGTCCTACAGCACTTCCAGGTAATGTCTAAAGTTTAATCCTAAGTAGCTTCCTGTTATAGAACATTACGTAGGATGTAGAAGCTCGTCCTTCATACGGAGCCATTTGGAATTCAGGCCATCCAAAATTTTTATTTAATCTTTCTACTTTCCCAGTTTTTGAGGTTTGGTGCTGTTCAGTACTGGATAAATAATTAACAAGGAAGAAATTTTAAGCCACTCAGTTATCAGCTGACAAAAATGTTGCAAATGTTCCAGTAACTGGAGGTTGTATCTGTGTATATGCTTCCCTCTGTTAAGTCAGTTTTAGATTATTGCACTTAACACTGTATGGCATGATCCCAAAAAAATTTGAGCTGAATTCAATAACAGATTATGCAATAGCATTCTTCATAACAGAATCATATCAGTGACAATCCCTAAGATTTTCTCTGCTTACGTCAATCACCACAACCCAGAAGTCAGCTTAAAAAAACCCAAAAAAACAAATAGACTTTTGCTTATTAAACACAACATTTTTCAATGTGAGTTTAGTGTCTTTTTTCCCCCCTGTCCATTAGCAGGTTCCACTTACATATTGCCATGGCCACTACCATATTTGTTGCTGTATCATGAGTTTGGTACCATCCTATGGCTTTTACCTGAGTGATGCTCAAAATGACTGAGATCAACTCACGATCAAATAATTCTTTAGTCTGCAACAGAAAATTTGACCCAAAAACATATAAATCCAACGAGCCAGTAAATCAGCACCAGCCATCAACACCAATAGACTTACAAAGAAGCTTATCAGATGTGTGGAAATGTGTTCAAGATCCACATGAATCTAGCTCCCTGGATATATTCCTGCACTCTTAGAATAAGAGGCATTGTCAAACACCCCAAAGGGATCTTCAGTTTGTCTGTGAACTTTCAGTGCTGTGTACTGGGTATTGGAGGGCATTCTTTCAGTTAAGGTTGCACTTAGAATCCAAAAGACTCTTGAGGAACATCTTTTAGATTGTGTTAGACATTTATCGACCATGACTTTCTTTTAAAGGTCAAAACCCTTCAGCCAAAATGTCTGCCGCCAAGCGTGCCAAGGGGAAGACGACGAAGAAGCGTCCCCAGAGGGCGACTTCCAACGTCTTTGCTATGTTCGACCAGTCCCAGATCCAAGAGTTCAAAGAGGCATTCAATATGATTGACCAGAACCGTGATGGCTTCATTGATAAGGAGGATCTTCACGACATGCTTGCTTCTCTTGGTAATTGTTTAGAAAATCCATATGTGCAGCATGTGAGATAATATTATCAAACTAGAGTTTTAAACATTTGCCATACTGCTTCATCCTGTCTTCCAGGAAAGAACCCGTCAGATGAGTACCTGGAGGGTATGATGAGTGAGGCTCCAGGTCCAATCAACTTCACCATGTTCCTCACCATGTTTGGGGAACGACTCAACGGCACTGATCCTGAGGATGTCATACGGAATGCCTTCACCTGCTTTGACGAGGATGGCTCAGGTAGCTTTCGGTTTTTATGATATACACTGAAACAGCCATGGTGTAACCATTCATGGCATCATCCACCATGATTTACACTGTGCATATTTCCAATGAATTATTTCACAAATATCAAACAAAGTTAGTGAACATGAATGGTTATAGTTCCATCAAGATGTCCTCCCATCATTCCTTACCACATATAGCTTAAACAAAAATGGGACAAACAAAGGTTCAGTCCCATGGCTGCCCACTGAACATATAGTGCTTCATTTAAATTTTGGAGTGAATTTCTGTCTAAACCGGTCATCTTTTCTTCAAAGCTGGTTCCTGGGTTATCTATGGTTCAGTCCCAAATCCCTACCCGAGTTTTGCACCCAGTATAAGTACCAGTCACTCATATTGTTGTGTTCAAATTCTCTGTGATAGTCTCCTGATCTTACATGTCTCATCCTGAAGGCTTTATCCATGAGGACCATCTTCGTGAACTCCTGACCACCATGGGCGACCGTTTCACAGATGAGGAGGTTGATGAGCTTTTCCGCGAGGCACCAATTGACAAGAAAGGAAACTTCAATTACACAGAGTTCACCCGCATCCTCAAACACGGTGCCAAAGACAAGGATGACATGTAAAAAAAAAAGGATACCAGATTCATCTGAAATCAGGACTATTCTCAAAATGCTGATTGTATGCTGATGACTTTACTGTGTCTGCATAAGTACTCTGGGCATTCTTTTGCACACACAGATTAAGTCTAATGCTGGACTAGAGAGCTATTTACATGTACACTGGTGCTTGAAAGTTTGTGAACCCTTTAGAATTTTCTACATTTCTGCATAAATATGATCTAAAACATTATCAGATTTTCACACAAGTCCTAAAAGTAGATAAAGAGGACCCAGTTAAACAAATGAGACAAAAATATTATACTTGGTCATTTATTTATTGAGAAAAATGATCTGATATTACATATGAGTGGCAAAAGTATGTGAACCTCTAGGATTAGCAGCTAATTTGAAGGTGAAATTAGAGTCAGGTGTTTTCAATCAATGGGATGACAATCAGGTGTGAGTGGGCACCCTGTTTTATTTAAAGAACAGGGATCTATCAAAGTCTGATCTTCACAACACGTTTGTAGAAGTGTATCATGGCACGAACAAAGGAGATTTCTGAGGACCTCAGAAAAAGCATTGTTGATGCTCATCAGGCTGGAAAAGGTTACAAAACCATCTCTAAAGAGTTTGGACTCCACCAATCCACAATCAGACAGATTGTGTACAAATGGAGGAAATTCAAGACCATTGTTACCCTCCCCAGGAGTGGTCAACCAACAAAGATCACTCCAAGAGCAAGGTGTGTAATAGTCGGCGAGGTCACAAAGGACCCCAGGGTAACTTCTAAGCAACTGAAGGCCTCTCTCACATTGGCTAATGTTAATGTTCAAGAGTCCACCATCAGGAGAACACTGAACAACAATGGTGTGCATGGCAGGGTTGCAAGGAGAAAGCCACTGCTCTCCAAAAAGAACATTGCTGCTCATCTGCAGTTTGCTAAAGATCACGTGGACAAGCCAGGCTATTGGAAAAATGTTTTGTGGACGGATGAGACCAAAATAGAACTTTTTGGTTTAAATGAGAAGTGTTATGTTTGGAGAAAGGAAAACACTGAATTCCAGTATAAGAACCTTATCTCATCTGTGAAACATGGTGGTGGTAGTATCATGGTTTGGGCCTGTTTTGCTGCATCTGGGCCAGGACGGCTTGCCATCATTGATGGAACAATGAATTCTGAATTATACCAGCAAATTCTAAAGGAAAATGTCAGGACATCTGTCCATGAACTGAATCTCAAGAGAAGGTGGGTCATGCAGCAAGACAACGACCCTAAGCACACAAGTCGTTCTACCAAAGAATGGTTAAAGAAGAATAAAATTAATGTTTTGGAATGGCCAAGTCAAAGTCCTGACCTTAATCCAATCAAAATGTTGTGGAAGGACCTGAAGTGAGAAGTTCATGTGAAGAAACCCACCAACATCCCAGAGTTGAAGCTGTTCTGTAGAGAGAAATGGGCTAAAATTCCTCCAAGCCGGTGTGCAGGACTGATCAACAGTTACCAGAAACATTTAGTTGCAGTTATTGCTGCACAAGGGGGTCACACCAGATACTGAAAGCAAAGGTTCACATACTTTTGCCACTCACAGATATGTAATATTGGATCATTTTCCTCAATAAATAAATGACCAAGTGTAATATTTTTGTCTCATTTGTTTAACTGGGTTCTCTTTATCTACTTTTAGGACTTGTGTGAAAATCTGATGAAGTTTTAGGCCATATTTATGCAGAAATATAGAAAATTCTCAAGGGTTCACAAACTTTCAAGCACCACTGTATCTTTTCCATAACATCATTTAGTCTATTTTGCCAGGCTTAATGTACATCTGCAAAACCATTCCCTGACCAGCTTCATAAGGGCTTAATTCTGTCACGTTTACTGTATAGTGATATCATTATAAGCCTAAAGGCAAAAAAAAGGACCCACCAACAGCTGTGGAATGAGCACTGTTTTAAATTTGGTCATGAACCCAAATATCTTTCTCTGTTTATTTGTTGAACACAAAAGAAAGATTAAAACTGAACTAAATAGTATGGTTTTGGTTTCCACAATCTCCCACTGTTGTTGGAAAATTTAAAAAAAAAAGAAAAAAAAAAGAAAGCTTTGGGGCAGCACGGTGGTGTAGTGGTTAGCGCTGTCGCCTCACAGCAAGATGGTCCGGGTTCGAGCCCCATAGCCGGCGAGGGCCTTTCTGTGTGGAGTTTGCATGTTCTCCCCGTGTCCACGTGGGTTTCCTCCGGGTGCTCCGGTTTCCCCCACAGTCCAAAGACATGCAGGTTAGGTTAACTGGTGACTCTAAATTGACCGTAGGTGTGAATGTGAGTGTGAATGGTTGTCTGTGTCTATGTGTCAGCCCTGTGATGACCTGGCGACTTGTCCAGGGTGTACCCCGCCTTTCGCCTGTAGTCAGCTGGGATAGGCTCCAACTTGCCTGCGACCCTGTAGAAGGATAAAGCGGCTACAGATAATGAGATGAGAAGAAAGCTTTGTGACTGAAGTGGAACTTTATGTGGAAAGCACCGCAAGACTTGTCCAAATTTGGCTAGTATGGTTGAGATCAGGCCCCTGATCAACCCCATGGTTTACTGAGAACGTTAGTTACGAATGATGTTCCATCTAGGATAATGGTAGAAAACTTAATTTGGCACACTTTTATCAAAAGTGGGGCAAAACCTAATCCACACTGTCAGAAATAGGGGTATAGTAGGAGACCATTTCTGTCCCCCAAGGTACAATCTACACTAATGTACCCCCTAGGGCTCATTTTTGGACCTCAAGGCAACTATGTGTAACTTTTTAGGGCCAAAAATATACATATGCGCTCCCAAGCAGTATATGAAGGGTACAAATAAGTACTTTAGAAGGAACTGCAGCAGTGACAAGCCATTGTCCCCCTAGAGGTACAATAATGTACTTTATTTTCTGAGAGTGCAGCTGAGCAGTTGAGCATTGAGGGCCTCGCTCAAGGGCCTGACAGTGACTCGCTGTAAATTCAATGATTTCAATTCACAATCCACAGGTCAGTTCGTACAGAAAATGAAAACAACTACGCTACATTACACTACACTCCTTTCTGAAAAGAAATGGAATTTTTCCATGGAGTTGAAACAAAGCTTAAGAGTACTAGCTAACAATCCTAGCTAACACTGTGTGAAGATTATAATTATAGGAACCTTTGCTTCAAAAAATGTTCTAAGTTTCAGGTGTATAGACAAACCTAACAGTAGGAACATTATCACAAAGAGTTCTTTATTGTTTGGGGAACTGTGTGAGACCCATGCTCAAATAACATTTTGTAGCAAGCCATTATTAGCAAGGAACATTGATATTTTTGGAACGTCACACCATAACCTTCTTAGAACCTGTCAAATACTCAATAAATGTTCTCTGTTAGATGGGTGCAGCCCCCAAGAGTGTACCACTCCTCTCTATGCAAGTACAATACCCTGTATGTATTTGAAGATCAACCTGTTGCCTGGTATAATTTGGGGTAATTATTCAGTAAAGTGTTCCTCTTTTTAATGTTGTCAGGAAGCCCAACTTTCACAATTAAAAATTAATGTTCAACTGTAAAACAGGAAACAATCATGTTTTACTCGGACTATATAGCCTTCCAAGTCACAGGTAAAGTTACTGAATATCCATAAGAAAAAAAATAACTTCGCATATGCCAAAGTTAACAAAACCCTGAGACTGCTATTGCTTTTCATGAGGAGCCTGAATGCTAGCTGCGGTTTGTACATTTTGTAAAATCTTAAGCATTTCTTGCAAATTTATCTTGATATTTTCTGTTCCGCATAACTCCCATTCAAGACAATCTGTTCTTACATTAAAGGGGTACCAAATATAATATATACAGTTGCTGATGTGACAAAGTAACGTATTCTTAAGTATTCTATCAAATTTATATACTAGAAAACAACGAAATATCTTGGTAATTGTAAATATAATAGTCGGTACGCTAAACGGCACAAGAGTTGCCATTTTTAAAAGACTGTGATGTCAGCCCTACCCACTGCACTAGGAGAGAAGCGTGTAATCATGGCGTCGGGCGCATCAAGTGAAAGCGACAGCTCTGTCGAATCGTACGAAGAGATCCCGCAAGACACACTGCAAGCAGGCTATGGCTTAGAAGGGTACCAGTTTGAACCTAGGAGAGGTACTCTCGACTCCGGTGATGACGAAAGAAGAGAAGAAAGCTCGGATGACGGCGAGGATGAGACTGATGCTGACCATGGGCATGGCGAGCGTGGGGCAGAGCATATGCGTGCAGGTGACACGGCGTGGTGCTCGTGCGGAAAATGTAACGTGGAGTTGCTCACGAGTCCAGCAGAATTTATTTGCTGCAATGAGATAGGCGCCACCCGTGGACTTGCGAAATCGTCGCAAGAGGCAGAAACAGGTATTTCCATTGAAATAAAACACACACACACACACACACACAGTGGCATAATAGACTATACTACTAGTACTACTACTAGTTTTTCAGCAGAAACGAGTGAAAAGACACGTCTGGAGGATCGTTATGCTTTCCATCGGTCCTGTTATTACACCAGAAAGCAACACACTGTGGCATTATGTAGCCGATCACTTACAATTCATCCTACTTTCCGATTCACACGCGCTAGTCCCAACCTCAATGAGCCAACACAACTGGGCACATACATACGTCATGAGCGTTACGCAGAGAAAATGAACGTGCATTCTGATTGGATAAAATTAATATCATGGCGGGCTGTTCAAACTGCGGAAATAGTTTGCTCGAGCTACTTTCAAAACACTATAACTTTCCAACCTTAGAACAAAAAACTTTTGTAAGTCTTGAATAAGGTTCGTTAATGTGTGTTTTATTGTTATATTTACTCTATATATTGCCCTCTGTTCCCCTTTAAGTTTGTGCATATGATCCTACTTTAATTACCATTTCTTAGACCTCTGGCCCTACTTTACTGCTTTTCCAATGCTAAGACCAGGACTCTTAAAGCAAACAAATCCATGATGTTGGCCAAGATAAGCAGCGCATGCCTTCCTGTACCACCCTGTTTGGGAAAGAATGAGACTCAATCTCAGTAATTTGCCCCATGCCAGCAATGTCCCAGCCACTCATCTGATAAGGAATAAACACTTTTCTTTTCATATCTCATTACATCTTAAATAAAACTTTATTTTTCGCTGTTGTAAAAGAAATATTCCCACAGCACCCCTATAGTCTACACAGTATAACATTTCATCACCTAATCCTCATTTACTTTATGTGTAAAATAACCATTTACAATAACAATGTTGCCCTTTTTTTTGAGTGAAACATGACAATGAGATCAGCATGGGTACTGATTCGTGGGTAATAAAGACCTGATCTCGGACCAGACACCCCTGAGGATGCACATTTTGTCTAACAAATGTTGCATTCAGGTGCTCATCAGAAAGTCAGACATATTAGAGATCCAAAGCTTCATTCAGATATGTCGGAAGATACACCAAAGATTAAAAATAAATAAATAAATAAATAAAAGGAGGGAAGGAGAAAGTGTTTGCATGATATAGGCGCAAGAACTGAAATGCATAAGATATATATTTTTCCATGTTTAGACTTTGTTTTGACTCGATCATCAAATCCTCATAACAGCGAATTTGCCAGAACATACAAAAAGTCTCTTGTAAACTTGTATTTATCTCAAATTTCCCATTTGTAAATACATCTTGATAAGTTGTTCAAATGAAATTTTCAAGCATGACATTTGGTAATTCCCAAACTGGTTGTGATTAGAACTTTTACAGTTTCCACTACGGGAGGAACAATACACCAATCACTTTTTTTTTTTTTTTACACTCATCCCAAACGAGTAATTACTAAAACATCATTTGACATTAGAAACAATGCAAAGAACACACAGAATTTTTCATAATCATTATTTTCAAGGTCCATGTGGCATACTTTCAATGGCTGAGGATCCCATAATGAACTGTGATCATGCTTAAGTTTCAACATCGTGAATTTTTAACAAGTGTTAACAAATATACCATTGAGAGCATGTAGTCCCAGTGCTGGTCCTGGATTAGGCCAGGCCTGTACATTTTAGTGTTAACTCATTAGCATAAAAGAACATGTTAAAAAAACCAGGACCCTGGGAACCATGAGCCGTGTCTGAAATCATTCCCTATTTACATATACGTACAAAGAGTGCAATAATTTCTGCGTCAGCCACTTTGTAGTGAGGCACTGTCCAACCTCACAGTGGAAAATCATATTACCTTGGATAGTTCGCTACGTTGTTACCCAGAGTGCACCAGAAATCCAGAAAACATCTGCACTAAGGTACAAGAATTCATAATTTTTTTTAGCTGAACAAATAAACAGCATGGGAACAGCCAACTCTGGATATAAATGTAAAGGATGTGTAAATGTTGTTTAAGACCAAAACATTAGCTGTGGCCATATCTACTATAACCCCAGTTCAAAAAAAGTTGGGACACTGTGTAAAACATAAATAAAAACAGAATGTGAAGATTTGCAAATAATGAAAACCCGATATTTTATTGAAAATAGTACAAAAGCAACATCTCAAATGTTGAAACTGAGAAATTTTATTGTTTTTTGAAAAATATGTGCTCATTTTGAATTTGATGTCAGCAACATGTTTCAGAAAAGTTGGGACAGGGGCAACAAAATACTGAAAAAGTTGTGTAATGCGAAAAGAAACCTAATTTGGTTAATTGGCAACAGGTCAGTAATATGATTGGGTATAAAAAGAGCATCCCAGGCAGGAGGAGTCTCTCAGAAGTAAAGCTGGGGAGGGATTCACCGCTCTGTGAAAGACTCTGTGGACAGACAGTGCAACAATTTAAGAATAACGTTCCTCAGTGTAAATTTGCAAAGAATTTGGGGATCACATCATCTATGGTACGTAATATCATTAAAAGATTCAGAGAATCTGGAGAAATCTCTGTATGCAAGAGACAAGGCTGAAAACTGACATTGGACGCCTGTGATCTTCAGGCCCTCAGGAGACACTGCAGAAACGTGTCTGTAGTGGAAATCACTGTGTGGGCTCAGGAACACTTCAGAAAACCATCGTCTGTGAAAACAGTTCATTACTGCATCCACAAATGCGAGTTAAAACCAGATATAAACAATATCCAGAAACACCACCACCTTCTCTGGGCCAGAGCTCTTTCACGATGGACTGAGGCGAAATGGAAAATTGTCCCGAGGTCTGACGAATCAAAAGTAGAAATTGTTTTTAGAAATCACGGACACCACGTCCTCCAGGCTAAAGAGGAGAGGGACCATCTGGCTTGTTATCAGTGCACAGTTCAAAAGCCAGCATCTGTGCTGGTATGAGGGGGTATTAATGTACATGACATGGGTAGCTTGCACATCTGGGAAGGTGTTATTAATGCTGAATGATATATACACGTCTCAGAGCAATATGCTGCCATCCAGACAAAATCTTTTTCAGGGAAGGCCTTCCTTCTTTCAGCAAGACAATGCCAAACCACTTTCTGCACATATTAAAACTGCATGGCTCCACTGTAAAAGAGTCTGGGTGCTAAACTGGCTTGCCTCCAGTCCAGACCTGTCTCCCATTTAAAACATTTGGCGCATTATGAAGCACAAAATATGACAAAGGAGACCCAAACTGTTGAGCAACTGAAATTGTATATCAGGCAAGAATGGGAGATTTCTCTTTCAAAACTACAGCAACTGGTCTCCTCAGTTGCCAAACGTTTAGGAGTGTTGTTAAAAGTAGAGGTAATACAACACAGTGGTAAACATGCCCCTGTCCCAACTTTGAAACATGTTGCTGACATCAAATTCAAAATGAGCATTAAAAAAAAAAATTCTCAGTTTCAACATTTGATATGTTGTCTTTGTACTATTTTCAATGAAATATAGGGTTTCCATGATTTGCAAATTATCACATTGTTTTTATTTAGTTTACACAGCGTCCCAACTTTTTTGGAATCGAGGTTGTACTACAAATCACTACAGAATACAAGAGCACCATCATTCTTTGATATTGCTCTTGATCGTACCTGTACTGCTAACCTTCTAAGTAATTAATGTTAATTACTGCTATTGTACTGTTATCTGTTAATGTTGCTCGTCTATTTTTGTGTGTGGCAGCAGGTCATTTCCAACACACTGACGCTATTTATAGTAAATCGTGAATGAGCGAGGGAGGGTATGATTTCAGACCGAGCTCCTGATTTAGATGTTTGTAAAATGAAACAGGAATTTCAAAAAGTTATCATAGCTATTATAGTTAACAGAGCTCGAGGTCATATTTGTTGCTGGTCCCTGTGCCTTTGGTCAGACTTTAAGTCATTGTTTTGATTGATATGAAATGATCTCTTGATAGCTTGTCAGCCTAATAGCAGGGTACTAGCTAAGAAATTTGGATATTTTTTGCATTGACTAACTTGTCCAATGAATCCTACCAAAAACTTGTCTAGCTGTACTACTGATTTTGAAAGTGGCGTGGTGGTGCAGGTTGCAGTGAATGTAAGGTCAGTTGATGGTATGAGCATCTTATAATTAAAGAAGAATACAAACCAGAAGTCCCAAAGTGACACTCCAGTGCTAAAAATCATCAGACTCGTGTGAGCCTACATTGGAAATACTGTTAATACTTAATGTCCAGCAAGATTTACACAAGACTGATTTGATATTGTCCTTTGTCCAATGGTATTTCAAATGTACAAAGTCCTCTACAACGTTCCTCTAAAACAGAGGGAAAGCGCTATAAAAAGCAGCCTTGATCATCTGCTGAAAGTCTGCTGGAGTCATTCCTCCATCACTGAGTCGACGCAAGCTGTAGCCCTATTGAGATTTGATGAGCCAATGTTGATCGCGCCATCCCAAAACAGGTTGAGGCAAATAATCCACAGAAAAGGATTGGCAAAGCCCAAGAGATATTGCTATACCATGCAGAGATCTTAAATCTTTTATGCTAGGTTTGGCTTAAAATATAAAACATGTTTGTTATCTCCAGAACAGGATTAGACACAGAAATATAGGAGGTAAAAGTAAAAAAAAAAAAAAACAGAATAAGACACAAGATCATTGAAACTAACACAGAACAAAAATTTCAACCCCACAGTGTTCATCTATAGATGAATTCTCAAAAACCCAAGGCTAGCTTTTCTGTATTCACATGGGTGTGACATCCTCTTGCAAATAAATATGGAAACATACAGTATGGGTTAAAAAAAAGAAAAAAATTATCTATTTATGATTGCTAAATAAAGATTAAGCGCCATCTCCTTGTTACTTCCTACACCTTTATATGCTGGCTTTTATTAAAACAATACTGTACTTTGGTCAAAAATTTTAATGTGAATTAAACGTAGATGACCAGCCAGGATGAGGGCTACCAGCCTAATGTAAAGTAAAAAGTTAAAAGAAAGGCAAGCTGATAGCTACCAGTTCAGTGTTGTGCAAGTCATCGCATGCTCATCAAGGTGTTTATACTCGTCAATCAGCCATACTGATGTGGTTTCTAACACTGCACAATACATAGTTATCCATAAAAATGGACATCGCAGATGCTAAAAAAAAAAAAGAAAAAAAAAAGTCATGGCTCCGTCGCTTTCTTCCTCAGCACCCAGTTTGATGGCAATCCACACCACAATCAATCAGACTTCGGAAGGGGGTATGGCTTAAATTTTGAAGGTGGAATTGTACACGTGATTCGGGTCATAACGTAACATAACGCGAGTTTGTTCCGTTTCTTTATTTAAAAAAAACCCCAAAAAGAACAATTAATGTACAAATGGCATCACTGAGCCAAACAGATGTTTGTAAGGAGGCAATCATGATGTACAACACATATGTATCACAATGTACACAATGTACAACAATAAACTGGCAGCTATAACCTTACTCGTTAGCAACTGTACGTTAACCGTTTAACTCCAGTTAAAAAAAAAGGAAAAAAAAAGTATGGAAGCAAACATTTTTGGATAAAGATAAAATGTCGTACTGTAATTACCTACAGATTACTTTATGGATCCAAAAGGTAAGGTCGTTCATCTTTGACAGAGTCTAGACTGCAAAAGGGTGGCGCAGTGGTTTGCACTGTTGCCTCACAGCGAGAAGGTTCTGGGTTCAAGCCCAGCAAGTCTTTGTGTGGATTTTGCATGTTCTCCCTGTGTCTGCATGGGTTTCCTCCCACAGTTCAAAAAGATCTCATCTCATTATCTGTAGCCGCTTTATTCTGTTTTACAGGGTCGCAGGCAAGCTGGAGCCTATCCAGGTCATCACAGGGCTGACACATAGACACAGACAACCATTCACACTCTCATTCACACCTACGGCCAATTTAGAGTCACCAGTTAACCTAACCTGCATGTCTTTGGACTGTGGGGGAAACCGGAGCACCCGAAGGAAACCCACGCGGACACGGGGAGAACATGCAAACTCCACACAGAAAGGCCCTCGCCGGCCACGGGGCTCGAACCCGGACCTTCTTGCTGTGAGGCAACAGCGCTAACCACTACACCGCCGTGCCGCCCAGTTCAAAAAGATATGAAGATTATTTTAATTAGCTACTCTAAATTGCCCATTAGTGTGTATGTGTACCCACCACCAGATGAGGGTTTGGTGCGCTATAAACACCCAAGAGAATTCATGGAAGATAGTTGATGGCTTCCTGGAATGCCGGCCTTCAACTATGAGCATGGCAGCAGACAGACAGAGTGCAAAAGATATCAAAATGGTAAGAAAATATCTTCACTACAGCCAAATATATTTAATATTTCTAATATTTGCGATTATGCTTTTAGTGTACAAGATAATTAATTTTACAAACTCAATTCCCAAAAAGTTGGGCAAACGTAAATTAAAAACAGAATGCAAATCATTTGCAAATCCTTTCTGACCGATATTCAGTTGAGTACAATACAAAGACTAGATATTTAATGTTCAACCTGATCAACTTTATTGTTTTTTTTAAATATATACTCATTCTGAATGATACCTGCAACACGTTCCAAAAAAGTTGGGACAGGGCAACAAAAGCCTGGGCAAGTTGTAGAATGCTCAAAAAAAAAAAAAACACCTGTTTGGAACATTGTACAGGTAAACAGGTTAATTTGTAATTGGAAAGGTTCAGTCATTCACAAGAAAGGATGGAGCAAAGTTCACCACTTTGTATAAAAACTATGTGGGCAAATAGTCCAACAGTTTATGAACAAAAAGTTTCTAAAAGTACAAAGTGCATTTTCACAATCAACAATCCATATCATGATCAAAAGATTCAGAGAATCCAGAGTAATCTCTGCACGTAAACGACAAGGTCTACAACTAACATTGAACACCTATGACCTTTGATTCCTCAGGCAGCACTGTATTAAAAAAAACCCAACTTGATTGTATAAAGGATGTTAATACATGGGCTCGGGAACACTTTAGAAAAACTACTGGTCAGTAAACACAGTTCATCTACAGTGATGCTTGAAAGTTTGTGAACCCTTTAGAATTTTCTATATTTCTGCATAAATATGACCTAAAACATCATCAGATTTTCACACAAGTCCTAAAAGTAGATAAAGAGAACCCAGTTAAACAAATGAGACAAAAAATATTATACTTGGTCATTTATTTATTGAGGAAAATGATCCAATATTACATATCTGTGAGTGACAAAAGTATGTGAACCTTTGCTTTCAGTATCTGGTGTGACCCCCTTGTGCAGCAATAACTGCAACTAAACGTTTCCGGTAACTGTTGATCAGTCCTGTACACCGGCTTGGAGGAATTTTAGCCCATTCCCCCGTACAGAACAGCTTCAACTCTGGGCTGTTGGTGGGTTTCCTCACATGAACTGCTCACTTCAGATCCTTCCACAACATTTCGATCGGATTCAGGTCAGGACTTTGACTTGGCCATTCCAAAACATTAACTTTATTCTTCTTTAACCATTCTTTGGTAGAACGACTTGTGTGCTTAGGGTCGTTGTCTTGCTGCATGACTCACCTTCTCTTGAGATTCAGTTCATGGACAGATGTCCTGACATTTTCCTTTAGAATTCGCTGGTATAATTCAGAATTCATTGTTCCATCAATGATGGCAAGCCGTCCTGGCCCAGATGCAGCAAAACAGGCCCAAACCATGATACTACCACCACCATGTTTCACAGATGGGATAAGGTTCTTATGCTGGAATGCAGTGTTTTCCTTTCTCCAAACATAATGCTTCTCATTTAAACCAAAAAGTTCTATTTTGGTCTCATCCGTCCACAAACATTTTTCCAATAGCATTCTGGCTTGTCCATGTGATCTTTAGCAAACTGCAGACGAGCAGCAATGTTCTTTTTGGAGAGCAGTGGCTTTCTCCTTGCAACCCTGCCATGCACACCATTGTTGTTCAGTGTTCTCCTGATGGTGGACTCATGAACATTAGCCAATGTGAGAGAGGCCTTCAGTTGCTTAGAAGTTACCCTGGGGTCCTTTGTGACCTCGTCGACCATTACACGCCTTGCTCTTGGAGTGATCTTTGTTGGTCGACCACTCCTGGGGAGGGTAACAATGGTCTTGAATTTCCTCCATTTGTACACAATCTGTCTGACTGTGGATTGGTGGAGTCCAAACTCTTTAGAGATGGTTTTGTAACCTTTTCCAGCCTGATGAGCATCAACAACGCTTTTTCTGAGGTCCTCAGAAATCTCCTTTGTTCGTGCCATGATACACTTCCACAAACATGTGTTGTGAAGATCAGACTTTGATAGATCCCTGTTCTTTAAATAAAACAGGGTGCCCACTCACACCTGATTGTCGTCCCATTGATTGAAAACACCTGACTCTAATTTCACCTTCAAATTAACTGCTAATCCTAGAGGTTCACATACTTTTGCCACTCACAGATATGTAATATTGGATCATTCTCCTCAATAAATAAATGACCAAGTATAATATTTTTGTCTCATTTGTTTAACTGGGTTCTCTTTATCTACTTTTAGGACTTGTGTGAAAATCTGATGATGTTTTAGGTCATATTTATGCAGAAATATAGAAAATTCTAAAGGGTTCACAAACTTTCAAGCACCACTGTACCATGCAAAGTGAAATCCATACATAATTATCCAGAAATGCTGCCCACTTCTCTGGGCCCGAGCTCATCGGAGATGGACTGATGCAAAGTGGAAAAAGTGTGCTGTGGTCTGACGAGTCCACATTTCAGATTGTTCTTGGAAATCATGGATGTTGTGTCCTCAGGACTAAACAGGAAAAGGACCATCCAGATTGTTATCAGCACAAAGTATCTGTGATGGTATGGGGGTGGGGGGTGTTTGTGCCCATGGCAGGGGTAACATGCACATCTGTAAAGGCACCATTAACGCTCTAAAACCTGTATGTACCTTTCAGCAAGATACGCTGCCATCCAGTCGTCTTTTCAGGGACATCCCTGCTTATTCCAGCAAGACAATGCCAAGCCACATTCTGCACGCGTTACAACAGCATGGCTTTGTCGTAAAAGAGTGCAGGTGCTAAACTGGTACTCCCACCGAAAATGTATGGCGCATTATGAAGCACAAGATACAACAACGGAGACCCCGGACTGTTGAGCAACTTAAGTTGTAGATCAAGCAAGAATTTTGCATTCAGGGGGTGCCGTGCCATGGGTCCGGGGACCCGGGTTCGGTTCCGGCCCGGGGTCGTTTCCCGGTCCCTCCCCGTCTCTCTCTCCCGCTCATTTCCTGTCTCTGCACTGTTCTGTCCAATGGAGGTGACAAAAGCCCAAAAAAAAAAAATTATATATATATATATATATATATATATATATATATATATATATAAAAAAGAATTTTGCATTCAAAAACTTCAACAATTAGTGTCCTCAGTTCACAAACACTTACTGAGTGTTGTTAAAAGAAAAGATGTAACTCTGTGGTAAACATGTCCTTGTCCCAACTTTTGTGGAACGTGTTGCAGGCATCAAATTCAGAACGAGTGTATATTTACAAAAGACAATAAAACGCATCAGTTCGAACATTAAATATCTTGTCTTTGTATTGTGTTTTTGGACTTGGTTATATTTCAAACAAATAATTTTAACTTTAGAAGCTGACCTATTCGAGCAGAGTGTACTGATGAACTGGACAGACCAATGGATTAAAGCACCGCCGCATCGCTCTCTTTAGGAATAGATGAAGCGAGGCTAAATCCCACTGCACCATTATCAACAGGTAGTCCAAATGTATTGTGGGTAATGTAGGAAGTGAAAATAAACCATGTCAATGAACAAAGTTTAAACGAAAAACCTCAGAATTTCATTATAAAATAAATGTTGGACTCCACGGATCATGATGTTCGTATAAATATGCAGGTTGCTCAGACTCTTGGACAGTATTGAGAGGATTCAAACTCACAAACTTAACTGTTCCGCTGCTGTTTACGGGAAATAGTGGTACGTTACGACTACATAAAATATCTGCTATGACTGTAGGACTATTGATGCTTTAGCTTGAAGACAAAACAATCCCATTTTCCCCTTAATTCAATCATTCCAACTTAATGATGATAAATATTATGCAGTGAAGTTCATGCTTTCTACCTGAATCCAGAAATCAGCGTGTGAGATAAAGCCGAGTGGGACTGCGCTTTAATAAACCTTCATCTTCTTGCAAAGATCAGTGGGTGGTTCATAAAACAGAGTTCACATCTGACAGTTAAATTAAAGGTTTGACACATTTCAGTTTCATTACTCACAAAACCCAATAAGAACCTCCAAACAAGACAGCGAGCAGGATCCCTTACCCGCTGACATGCACCTCACCGCCACACACAATTTATTATAATCAAAAAGTGAAAAGGAGAGAGAGGAAAAAAAAAAAGTGTCTTTCATTTTTTTTTTTTGTAAAATATGAAATGGTGTTGCTCTGGGATCATGTGATGCTATCGTTGTGCAGATTAAACGTAAAAGAAAGCTGAGAGATGAATGATGACCAACACGATGTCTAAAAAAGAAAAGGAAGTTTAATATTTCTCTGGACAATGAAAATGTACAGCTTGTCAAAAATTTTTCCAAAATATGCACATTCTGTAGATTCTAAAACTAACGCTAGCGTACATTTCGGTCTACGGTACAGGAAAAAAAGTTGGATTGTAGGAGCGTCATGAAATCATGAAATCCACATGGATCATGAGCGCTCATTTTATGTGTAATGAGTTTTATGGGTAATGTGATGTTTGCTGGCAAGATTCAAAAACAGTGTGAAATCGGAGTGTTGCATGATGGAGCTCACAGATATGCCGTACAGCGCTCTCTCCCTCACACACACACCTATACATTAAGAGACTGGTATCTTGGTGGTACTCGGGGATGGACAGCCATGTGTTTCCAGGAGCTCTTTGTATGGGTTGTATCACTCTACATTCACACTGGCAAGCAACAAGTAGCTTGTGTCACTTGTGGGCGTGGCTTGTACAGCATTTTTGTTTTTTTTTCAGCTATAAATATCTTCTATAAAGCTAAAACACTAATCAGTGCGAAGATCAGATGTTTGATTTACATGCCTACTTTGAACTAGCTTCGCGGTCAGATTAAATTACTAACGCAAGCTAACTCTCCCAGCTACGTACAGTTACCAGTGGTACCAACTACTTCCTGCCAAGCTTCAATTTTCTTCCTAATGTCTCTATACACGCCCATTTTTGGAAATAATTTCAATTACAAATTGAGTAAGTAGCAAACTAAGGACACATCGGTCCACAAACACTAAAGCGATGGTCCGAGAGATCATTTGAGCCAGGAATTATAGCTTGGACTTCATAGCGTCACAACTAATTTGCATAGAATTAAGAAAATCTCAATTCAAATTTCAAGTGCCGCTAAAATTGTGGCTCTGTGACGAGCATGTATGCAGAAACAACAAACAGCTGCTTGTCGCTCACTAGTGTGAATGCAGGGTGAGGAGTGATGTGAAAAAAGGTGTCCGATACATTATGAAGGGCAGCACGGACCAAAAATTGGTCATAAATTGCTATTTTCAATGATGTAATGCAGAATTGTGAACTCCAGATGACCATTTCATAGGATTTACCCTGAAGCTGGAGTCTGGTCTCAAGACAATAGGTGTAGACTAAAGTGATGTACAGTGTCTTGCAAAAGTATTCATCCCCCTTTGTGTTTGTCCCGTTTTGTCGCATTACAAGCTGGAATTAAAATGGATTTTTGGAGGGTTAGCACCATTTGATTTACACAACATGCCTACCACTTTAAAGGTGCACATTTTTTTTTTTTTTTAAATTGTAACACAAACAAACAATAATTAAGATGAAAAAACAGAAATCTGGACTGTGCATAGGTATTCACCCCCCCCCCCAAAGTCAATACTTTATAGAGCCACCTTTTGCTGCAATTACAGCTGCAAGTCTCTTGGGGTATGTCTCTATTAGATTAGCACATCTAGCCACTGGGATTTTTGCCCATTCCTCAAGGCAAAACTGCTCCAACTCCTTCAAGTTAGGTGGGTTGCATTGGTGTGCAGCAATCTTCAAGTTATGCCACAGATTCTCAATTGGATTGAGGTCTGGGCTTTGACTAGGCCATTCCAAGACATTTAAATGTTTCCCTTTAAACGACTCCAGTGTAGCTTTAGCAGTATGTTTAGGGTCATTGTCCTGCTGGAACGTGAACCTTCATCCTAGTTTCAAACCTCTGGCTGAGTCAAACAGGTTTTCCTCCAGAATTGCCCTGTATTTAGTGCCATCCATCTTTCCTTCAGTCCTGACCAGCTTTCCTGTCCCTGCAGCTGAAAAACATCCCCACAGCATGATGCTGCCACCACCATGCTTCACTGTAGGAATGGTGTTCTCAGGGTGTTGGGTTTGCACCACACATGGCATTTCCCATGATGGCCAAAAAGCTCAATTTTAGTCTCATTTGATCAGAGAATCTTCTTCCATGTGTTTGGGGAGTCCAAACATGTTTTTTTTTTTAAGCAATGGCTTTTTTCTGGCCACTCTTCCATAAAGCCCCGCTCTGTGGAGTGTACGGCTTAAAGTGGTCCGATGGACAGATACTCCCATCTCCACTGTGGATCTTTGCAGCTCCTTCAGTGTTATCTTTGGTGTCTTTGTTGCATCTCTGATTAATGCCCTCCTTGCCCGGTCTGAGAGTTTTGGTGGGCGGCCTTCTCGTCAGGTTTGTAGTGGTGCCATATTCTTTCCATTTTGCTATAATGGATTTAATGGTGCTCCCTGGGATATTCAAAGTTTGGGATATTTTTTATGACCCAACCCTGATCCATACTTCTCCACAACTTTGTCTCTGACCTGTTTGGAGGCTCCTTGGTTTTCATGTTGCTTGCTTAGTAGTGTAGCAGAGTCAGGGTCCTTCCAGAACAGGCTGATTTCTACAGACATCATGTGACAGATCATGTGACACTTTGACTGCACACAGATGGATCTTAATCAACTAATTATGTGACTTATGAAGTGAATTGGTTGGACCAGCTCTTATTTAGGGGTTTCAGACGAAAGGGGGTGAATACCTATGCACACTCCAGATTTCTGTTTTTTCTCATCTTATTGCGTCACACTATTACAACAATGTGCGCCTTTAAAGTGGTAGGCATGTTGTGTAAATCAAATGGTGCTAACCCTCCAAAAACCCATTTTATTTCCAGCTCGTAATGCGACGAAACAGGACAAACACAAAGGGGGATGAATACTTTTACAAGGCACTGTATGGTTACTGTCTGGAAATCGGTTCGAATAAAATAAAAAGTACCCATCCGACTAAAGACCTCTTCTCAACGATCCCAAGCATTCAAAATGTTCTACAAATGTAATATATTCTACAGGATCCAAATAACAGATTTTCAGAACAACCTCTTCATGAGATGTGCATGACAAAGAGGAACGAGAGAGGAGCAATTTTTTTTTTAGCGCGAGCCAAGCATGGTGCCGTTTCCACGGCAACATCCACGCTCCGATTATTGACTATTGATAAAGTGCTGCTGAGGGGACAGGTAATATTTTTCAGCGAATGCTGTGGGCGAGATGAAATAATGACCCTCAATGAGCTGCCTTGCATAAAAAAAGAAGAAGCATGGCAACAGACTATGGTGGAAAATATTGCAGAAGAAAAAAACCCCATAAAAATACCTGATAATCAGTATCAGACAGACATTCTTACATTCACTGGGGAAAAATAAATCTGTAGATGGTGGATGAACTTCAGGAAGCTAGTAAGCCTTAAACAATGAAACAACCCTTGACGAAACCTTCAAAAATTCCAATCGGAGTGCTGCGAATGAGTCAGTGTGTGAAGAGACACCCTTGAAGTATTTTAGATTCCCCTCGACATTCATAAAGCAGTAGATTTGAGACTCAAAGCTCATATTACACATGGAATGACGACAAGCACAAAAGACAAAGTCGCTTAAATATAAACAACGATTCAAACAGGAACTGTAAGACATGGATGGTGGGTAAATTCAGTCAAAAATGCAGGATAAATAAAATATTAGCTGGACATTTTACAGTTGAAATGCTCATGTCTGGCAAAATACAAACCGAATAAAATAAATATGGAGGAGTTAAAAGTTGTTTCACTCGTTTTGAGATCTGCATCCCGACCCTGAGTTCACACCTGCACGCTTTCTGTCGGAGTGTTTTCAAGATCCGTGAAAAATGCGTGGAAAAACAGGAGTAGGCTTTTTTTCTACATAACCTCCATCTAGACTCGGAGAAAGAAAGAAAGAAAGAAAGAAAGAAAGAGAAAGAAATTCAGTCTAAAACCTTTTGTTTGATGCGAAACAGCACGGTGCTGCTGAATTCTCAAATCTGATTGGCCGATTCATTTTCTATCATAGCAGCTTCAAATCACAAGTTTATATCAATGCGCTCCTTCTAACATGCTAAGGTTTGCCAAAGACATCATCTAAGCCCAATAATAATTAAAAAAAAAATGTTATTAACAAAGAAAAATGCATAATTGCTGCTATGGTGAAGTTGCCTGTAATAAGACATTTATTTCACGTCTTTGTTCGGAGTGTCCAGTGTCGGCGCTTTGCAACAGTCAGTCAGTACATTTTCAGGACAAAGTTACTCACGCTTCTGACATGACAAGCTGCATTTTTGTTTTCTTAAAGTGCCATTCCACCATTGGATGCATTCTTTGGCATAAAATACAATATATGACAACATGACTAGACAGAGAAATCTTTTAGCTTCAAAATGATATATCAAACATAATTTTTTGACAACGACAAGTATATTAATTTTGCGACCAAAGTCACCTACCCTTTTAATTTCCGCGCGTGATGTCATCGGCAGGTTCCCCTTCTTGTGTACCACGTCACGTGTGACGTGGCACAGATAATCAGCAACGGCGGATAGAACGCGATTTCCACTTGTTGATTGCTGTGCCGATATTCACCATCGACCGTCTCCTTTGGGCATCACTTGCTATTTTCCTTCGCTTCTTTTCCGAAGCTGACAATCGCGTTCTATCCGCCATTGCTGATAATCTATGCCACGTCACACGTGACGTGGTACACAAGAAGGGGAACCTGCCGATGACATCACGTTTCACTACCGCGCGGAAATTAAAAGGGTAGGTGACTTTGGTCGCAAAATTAATATACTTGTCGTTGTCAAAAAATTATGTTTGATATATCATTTTGAAGCTAAAAGACTTCTCTGTCTAGTCATGTTGTCATAAAATATATTGTATTTTATGCCAAAAAAATACATCCAATGGTGGAATGGCACTTTAACCTGAACAGAGAGACTGGTGAGCGACCGACAGGTTTATAGCTAACTTAACAGAAACTAACTTGTTTCACGGATGTTACACATAACTATAAATGGACAACAAGTATGCATCGTTCTTTAGTCAATAAATAACTTGAGTCATTGGCAAACTGCCATTGACTATTTTCCTAGAACGGCATGCCCTGCAGTCTTTTATTCCCTATGAGGCATATTACAAAATGGAGAAAATCGAACAAAATGGGAAATTTATTCGGAAATGGATCTTGCGAGTGTGAACGCAGGGTGAATGCCACCGTTGTGACGTTTCACTGATGAATTGTCAAATGTGTGATGCCTGAAGGTTGGCGAGGATTAGCGCCATAAAAACTACATCTCGCATTCCTATGCTTCAAATGCCCTAAAACATGAACTATTGACAATAATAATAATAATAATAATAATAATAATAATGAGGGCAAGGAGAGGAAGACCACATTGCTGTAAAACAAGTGCACACGTGCAGAATCCTGAGTGCGTGCTTGGGGGCGTGTCGGGTTGGGATGAGTGACTGAAGGGCGTAGGATTCTTTAGAACACACTCCCACATAAACACACGCGACGTGGCGTCTGAGATATGAAGACGATTTACAGGCGGGTGTTTGATATATTCCGTGAGATAATTACAGCTCTGTAGAATAATTCTTATTACAACAAGAACAGTAATAAACTTCTTCGGCAGCACCGCGAATCCCCACGCTGACACACAGTTATTATTTCCCAAGTTTGTACTGTTTGTAGTTTTGTGCCTCCATACGCTTCAGAAGCATGAGAGTATGCAGGTGTGTGTGTGTGTGTGTGTGGTTTCTCTCAGAGGCGAGTCTGAGCCTCAGGGACGTAGATCTCGATGCTGTCGGCGCTCTCCGTGGCAGAGTTCTGGCGCTCGGATGCGGCTCGTTTGGCAGCCATCAGCCGCTTGCGTGCTTCCTGTCTCTGTTTCTCAGCGGCCGAGTCTCCGCTGCTCTTCTCCTTTGGCCCCGCTGCTTTGGGCTTCGGTACTTTCTTCGGGGTCGTCACGCTCACTGACTTCCTCTCCTCCTGTTGGAACAGACAGATGTGTGAACAGCTGGTCTTTAAAAAGAATATGCAGTGTGTGGTGGGGGGGGGAATGTACACTTGATTAGATTAAATAGAAATAGCATTGTTATACACAGCACTGTCGAATCCTGGATTGTGATTGGTCAGAAGGTGTTGATTAATTTTCTATAATATAACGGGGGGCGGCACGGTGGTGTAGTGGTTAGCGCTGTCGCCTCACAGCAAGAAGGTCCGGGTTCGAGCCCCGTGGCCGGCGAGGGCCTTTCTGTGCGGAGTTTGCATGTTCTCCCCGTGGGTTTCCTCCGGGTGCTCCGGTTTCCCCCACAGTCCAAAGACATGCAGGTTAGGTTAACTGGTGACTCTAAATTGACCGTAGGTGTGAATGTGAGTGTGAATGGTTGTCTGTGTCTATTAGGGCTGTAACGATACACCCAACTCACAATTCGATTCATATCGCGATTTTTGACCCACGATTCGATACCCCCACGATTTTTTAAAAAAAATGTTTTTTTAAAAGTAGTAAATTTGACTTATTAACATTTACTTACTTACATGAACTATTTAATAACAAATAATTCAGACCACTGCAGAGAATGAGTAATATGTATGCAAAAATGAACAAATGTATATCCAAAGATTGTTTTATTTCTCAAAATAATACTGTTGAGCCGGAAGCTCTGTTTTTTTCGGTTCTGAAAAAGTCATTTTTCCAAATTGTGTAAATCCGCTAAGATTTTTTTTTGGGGGGGTGGCTCTCTCACTGTCTCACTCTCATAGGGCCAATGATTTTCTGTGATCGCGGAAAACAGATGGAAATTACGGAATTTTTATGGTGACACATTGCTCGCGTGTCAAAATGTAACTGCCGCAGAAGGCTTCCGCCCAAGCAGACATGCCTTCAGTGTTGCCAGATATTGCTAACGTTTTCCACCCCAAAATATGTTCAAAACCAGCCAAAAAGCACCTAAACCTGCCCAATCTGGCAACACTGCATGCCTTTCCGGTCAAGTGATTGTGATTGGCTTGTGGCACACCTAGCCAGCCAATGAGCTGCTTGTTTACAGATTCGCTCCCCGCGTCGCAACCAGAATGGCGACCGCTTAAAAGAAATGAATGCTCTGCCAGTGGCGAGTGTGGACGTTGCGTGACTCGCAGAAGATTGTCGCAGGTCGGCGAAAAAACGACTTACTAATAGATATAAAAAAAAGTAATTTAAGTAAGTTTAAAATGTAATTTAAATAAAAAGTAAAGTATTCATAAATTGAAGTTTGGAAGCGCCTCTGTTTTTGGGCTGAGGAGAAGTTTGAAAGGGTGTACCGCGATTCTGCCTTCTTGTATCGCGATACGGATCGTGGCTCTGCGTATCGCGATTTCGATTTCGATACGCATATCATTACAGCCCTAGTGTCTATGTGTCAGCCCTGTGATGACCTGGTGACTTGTCCAGGGTGTACCCCGCCTTTCGCCCGTAGTCAGTTGGGATAGGCTCCAGCTTGCCTGCGACCCTGTAGAACAGGATAAAGCGGCTACAGATAATGAGATGAGATGATATAATGGCAGCAGTGCAGCTGCAAATCACAAACAGAAACTATCAATGTGCGTGTTGGTGATCGTTTCTATAGTAACAGCTCATTCGCAGGGACTCGTATATAAAAGTGTTGACGTGAAGAAGTTTTCTGTGAGGATACGTCGAGTTAAATGTTTACAGAAGGAGGCTCCAGTCAGAGGTAAAGCTGTTTACAACTTATAGAGGAATTTATGCTTCTTTACAAACAACCCACACACACCACAAAAAGTTGCGTCTTTTTTTCCCCACAAGAACAATTTGTCTTGCGGATGTTTCATAGCATTAAATGTAACTATAAACGGATAATAAGTGCGAATGCTGCTCATTAATAAACAGAAACAAACTGCTGTGGCATAAGAAGAATAAAATATTCTCAGATAAACGTCTGTAGCGTGGCACCTTGCTGCTGCTGCTCTCTGGTAGTTTCCAGTCGTTGGCCTTGAGCAGGTGGAGCTCGTCGAACTTCATGCTGATGTCCTCGATGGAAAGCTGCAGAAGATCCCAGAAGCCTGCCAGGTCCTGAGCAGTGGGCCGCGGCTGAGCGTTCACGTCCTGGTGTTCACAAGAACGCAAATGTTACACACGTGCACAAAGAAGAGCGTGTTAAGTGAGGAATAAAATACGTAGGCCACTCAGGAAAATATTCAACACGTTACCACGGTAACCACCCTGCAGCGGATAACAACGGCACGTTTTATGGCTCTTACACCACGGCCAATTGACTCGTCGTACTTTATCAATTTATAGTTACATTTAATGTTGTGCAGTGCCCGTTAGTTCCTGTTCTCGGTTACATTAGTCTTTAGGACAGCTCAGGACGCTTCGCGGTTCGACACGCTGCCTTTTTTTGCTTTAATATTTACTGTTCTTTATTCAATAGAGACAACAAAAGTAAGATATTGACTGTTTATAGCTGCAAGAACATAAATGAGAACAGGAACCAACTTGTTCTGCGGACGTTCAGACGTCTGAATTGGCTGTTAAAGGAGCTAAATGTAAAATTAGAGCCACTTGAGACAAATTAAAAAACATTAAATAGATTAATATTCAAATCCTATTTGGAAAAGCAATACATTTCAAAAATATACATTTGTTGTACAAGAATAATTATATAGTACAAGAGAAGTCAATCATACTCAAGAAGATTTTATTTTATCTGAATCCATCCATAGAAAAACTTATTGCAAAATAAACAATATACAGTGGTGCTTGAAAGTTTGTGAACCCTTTAGAATTTTCTATATATTTCTGCATAAATATGACCTAAAACATCATCAGATTTTCACACAAGTCCTAAAAGTAGATAAAGAGAACCCAGTTAAACAAATGAGACAAAAATATTATACTTGGTCATTTATTTATTGAGGAAAATGATCCAATATTACATATCTGTGAGTGGCAAAAGTATGTGAACCTCTAGGATTAGCAGTTAATTTGAAGGTGAAATTAGAGTCAGGTGTTTTCAATCAATGGGACGACAATCAGGTGTGAGTGGGCACCCTGTTTTATTTAAAGAACAGGGATCTATCAAAGTCTGATCTTCACAACACATGTTTGTGGAAGTGTATCATGGCACGAACAAAGGAGATTTCTGAGGACCTCAGAAAAAGCGTTGTTGATGCTCATCAGGCTGGAAAAGGTTACAAAACCATCTCTAAAGAGTTTGGACTCCACCAATCCACAGTCAGACAGATTGTGTACAAATGGAGGAAATTCAAGATCATTGTTACCCTCCCCAGGAGTGGTCGACCAACAAAGATCACTCCAAGAGCAAGGGCATGTAATAGTCGGCAAGGTCACAAAGGACCCCAGGGTAACTTCTAAGCAACTGAAGGCCTCTCTCACATTGGCTAATGTTAATGTTCATGAGTCCACCATCAGGAGAACACTGAACAACAAATGGTGTGCATGGCAGGGATGCAAGGAGAAAGCCACTGCTCTCCAAAAAGAACATTGCTGCTCATCTGCAGTTTGCTAAAGATCATGTGGACAAGCCAGAAGGCTATTGGAAAAATATTTTGTGGGCAGATGAGACCAAAATAGCACTTTTTGGTTTAAATGAGAAGCGTTATGTTTGGAGAAAGGAAAACACTGCATTCCAGCATAAGAACCTTATCCCATCTGTGAAACATGGTGGTGGTAGTATCATGGTTTGGGCCTGTTTTGCTGCATCTGGGCCAGGACGGCTTGCCGTCATTGATGGAACAATGAATTGTGAATTATACCAGCAAATTCTAAAGGAAAATGTCAGGACATCTGTCCATGAACTGAATCTCAAGAGAAGGTGGGTCATGCAGCAAGACAACGACCCTAAGCACACAAGTCGTTCTACCAAAGAATGGTTAAAGAAGAATAAAGTTAATGTTTTGGAATGGCCAAGTCAAAGTCCTGACCTTAATCCAATCGAAATGTTGTGGAAGGACCTGAAGTGAGAAGTTCATGTGAGGAAACCCACCAACATCCCAGAGTTGAAGCTGTTCTGTACGGAGGAATGGGCTAAAATTCCTCCAAGCCGGTGTGCAGGACTGATCAACAGTTACCGGAAACGTTTAGTTGCAGTTATTGCTGCACAAGGGGGTCACACCAGATACTGAAAGCAAAGGTTCACATACTTTTGCCACTCACAGATATGTAATATTGGATCATTTTCCTCAATAAATAAATGACCAAGTATAATATTTTTGTCTCATTTGTTTAACTGGGTTCTCTTTATCTACTTTTAGGACTTGTGTGAAAATCTGATGTTGTTTTAGGTCATATTTATGCAGAAATATAGAAAATTTTAATCAAAGTCCTTCCCACGCCATGTGGCGCACAGGGCGGTGCCGATCTCCGCTTCCGTAGCCCTTGGCCTCTTGCCTATTACATAGCTAGGGCTACAGTGTGGGGCTAGTCTTCTGGTAACTGCAAGAGTTTGAATTCCCCACTCACATCTGTATTGCAGCGTGCCTTGCCAGATGGCAGTTGGTACCATTTTTATGATGGTCTTTGGTATGACCTGACTGTGAATAGAACTGGCAATCTCCCAATCGAGAGGCAGACATGCTAACCACTAAACCAACCTGCGGTAGAAAATTCTAAAGGGTTCACAAACTTTCAAGCACCACTGTATTTGGTCATGATTGTGATATTTCCTTCATTTTAAAAACATACGTTGATCATAAACAAAATGGACTGCTTCAGTTCGTAAAATCTGATCGAAGACGTTGTTAAATCCCCGATACACACACCTGAGAGTGAAATCACAACTGAATTCTGCATTCATGTGTCAGATTATATACCCCCCCCCCCACACACACACACACTAAAAACCATTGTTCTTCATTGTTTTCATCTTCCTAATATTTATTGAAGGCTGATTTTTTTTTACCGTTATAGAAAAACAGTAAGCTGCTTGAGATTTACTCTGTATCCAAGAACGCCCACACGCTCTCAAGTGTCTTACTCCTTTCACATTTATGTTCGAATATTTTATTAAATACAACATACACTGATTAAAACCACTGACCGGGGAAGTGAATGACATTGGTTATCTCATTACAATAGCACCTGTCAAGCGGTGGGATATATTAGGCAGCAAGAGAACAGTCAGTTCTTGAAGTTGATGTGTTGGAAGCAGGAAAAATGGGCAAGTGTAAGGATCTGAGCGACTTTGACAAGGACCAAATTGTGATGGCTAGATGACTGGGTCTGAGCATCTCCAAAATGGTGCATCGTGTGGGGTGTTCCTGGTATGCAGTGGTTAGTACCGAACAAAAGTGGTCCAAGGAAGGACAACCGGTGATCCGGCAACAGGGTCATGGGTATCGAAGTCTCATTGATTCGCATGGAGCATGAAGGCTAGCCCATATGGTCCAATCCCACAGCATGAACTTTCTCAGCAGTTTGTGCTACAGTAGCTCTTCTGTAGGATTGGACCATATGGCCTAGCCTTCGTGCCCCATGCAATTCGGTGAGCCTTCGACACCCATGACCCTGTCGCTGGTTCACCGGTTGTCCTTCCTTGGATCACTTTTGCTCGGTACTCAGGGCTGCTGACAGCTTTGGCTGGGCCCGGGACAAAATACTCTGACTGGGCCCCCCCTAACAACCCCCCACCGGGCCAACCCACACACAAACCCACCTCTCTTATCCCAGTCTCTACTCACTCCAACCCTTAAATGACAGGTATTCAAAAAGGTATTCCTAAACTCGTGGATAGTCTACTATAATCACGCGATTGGGGTGCTCTTGAAGGAGCAGCGATGGACGGGGGATTTCGGGCAGGGCTGGGGGCGAACATCGTATACTGTGCGTGCGTACTGTCCAGTGTGAAAAGCAGAGAAGAACACACCGCTCAAGAAACGGCGGGATATGATTGCGGGCTAATGTGAATATTCTTAGCTTCAATCAGATATATGAAACAATGTTATTAAGCCGTTGTGGTTATGAAATGATTCAATGCCCTGTGCGTTTGATATGGTGTTCAGTGCGACTTGCTCTCCCCTCGTTTGTAACATGAATTGCGTGCCGCGCGTGCCTTGGTTGGGGTTACTTTACGGGGCTGGAAAAAGTTGGCTGTGTCTTACCTGGCTCAGCTGCCCCACTGCCTTTGCTGTACCTGCTGCATCATCCCAATCTTTTTTAAAATATTTATGCAGTGAGCCCCTGAGTCTCTTGGTTTCTTCCTCTCTTTTTCTCTTTTCTTTTCTGTGCTCCTGACTTGTGCATGTTGGCAAAAGGCACGCACGCTGATTGTCGAAGCGCTATGATCGAACGATGTCGTTTTTTTCCCCTTAATCAAAGAGTCAGACCAAACCATTTTTGCATTAGGGGTGGTAGGGGGTTCTTGACACCTTTTTCAAAGACAATAAAGGCAAAAGATCTAGAAATCATTTATTGAATGCAAATATAGCACATTTCTCCCCCAAATCAACACATTTTGAAATGAAATAAAATAATTTAATCGCAACTTCATGAGAATCCAGTTCTGGGCCTCCCCATTCCTGGGCCCGGGACAACATACCCGTTTGTCCCCCCCTGTCGGCGGGCCTGTCGGTACTAACCACTGCATACCAGGAACACCCCACAAGATGTGCCATTATGGAGATGCTCAGACCCAGTCATCTCGCCATCACAATTTGGTCCTTGTCAAAGTCGCTCAGATCCTTACACTTGCCCATTTTTCCTGCTTCCAACACATCAACTTCAAGAACTGACTGTTCTCTTGCTGCCTAATATATCCCACCGCTTGACAGGTGCCACTGTAATGAGATAATCAACGTTATTCACTTCACCGGTCAGTGGTTTTAACATTATGGTTGATCGGTGTATATTCCAAAAAGAAAAACATGTCAACTCTTTCCCATACATTTTAAAATACATTGCTTTCCCATCAGGCGTGAACAAGCTCACCCATTGTGATCGGTGTAAATAAAATCTGAGTCAAACAGGAGCTTCCGAAGCAGCTGGCTGATTGACGTAGGCATGCTCATGTGTGTGAGTGGTTCATGAGGATGATTTGATGCGTGAAAGAAACTGAAAGTGCGCACGATCTCACATGTAGCTCCTTTAAGAAGTGCGGAATGAAACCGCGTTAAAAGCCGAGGCTCTGGGACTCACCAGGTTCTGCTCACACAGGCCTCGAAACTGCTGGAACTTCTTAGACATGAGCAACTGAGCGCTGCCTACCGCACTGCGGATCTTCCCCAGCACTACACACACACACACACACACACACACACACACACACACACACGATGAGAGAAACTTAAGCATAACACTAGCCTTTTATGGAAGATACACTACACTCATCCGGTTGCCACGTCCTATATTAATCCTCCTTATGGGAAAATCCTAAAAGTCCCAGGGTTAATGCTAATCTAATTTCCCTCTTATAACTACACTAATATTCTTCTCGTGGGACTTTTTTTTATGTCCGGTTCAACCCGAAAATCCACACGGTGGTTAATTAAAAGCCAAAAATATCAGCTTAAAATGAGACAAGTCTAATTAAAGCCAGAGTTAGAGCTCATCCTTTATTCTGGATTTATCACGCTGTGATTAAACCTCCAACCTGACGCGACCGGAATAGCCTCGGTATATATTACACACACACACACGGCTTCCGGACCGGTGGCTATCGGTCATCGTTAAGGGCCACTGTTTCAGTTAACATGCCTCTGTGTGGAGTTTACATTTTTAAATTTCGCGCCATTGCTTCTGAAATAACTAGGAAAGCCTCGTCCGGAACTGCCATCAATTCATACAGTTATGAAAGAAAAAGAGCTTTCACATCTGTCTTAGCTGTGACATCCGTTAAAGGAGCTAAATGTAAGATGAAGGCGTTCTTTTCCAGATGTTCCACCCCGTCTGGCCTGTCCGCTCCCATCAGTCACGATTGGACACCAAATTTGGCCAGACGACACTAGATGAGCACATGAGTGATAGTTAATGTCTTGCGAGTGATTAATGAGGATTGTAAAGAAACAAAAACAAAGAAAGTAAAATAAAATCTCACATGTAGCTCCTTTAGGAGGATACGAGCTGACAGAGGGAGGATGTACAGAAATAAATAAATTAAAGAAAAAATTTTAAAAAAATGTTAAAGAGCAGCTCTGTCTGGGAAACCAAACGTGACGATGATCCGCTTATGAAACTCAGCACCGTGTGCAGGCAGTAAAACAGGAAAGGATTTGTGACATCGTGAAATGTTGGAGGATTTGTGAAATATCTGGCGTTTAGCGTTTTAAGTCCAGCATGGATTAGAACCGGTGATGAAACAGGATGAAATTTTCCATCGAAAGCGTCCTGAGGGGACCTTAGGGTTCCCATTAAGGCTGCTTTCACACGTTTCTCTGAAGCACGTTTGACATGGGATATGACAGGAAGTGGCTGCGAAGTGGGCGGAATGTGCTTCCGTCTACATTTTTTTTTTTTCGCTAACAGCAGCAGAGCTTTAAAAGTTTTGGGAGAAAAAAAAAAAAAAAAAAGTTATGAGTGACATCAAGTACTTAACATTGTGACCATTCAGGATGCAGCCCAGGGGAGAAGTGAGAAAACAAACAAGCAAACAAACAAAAACATGGAGGACGAAGTGCTGGTGCTGGTGGGGAAGTCATGACAGCGAGTGAACATGTTTGAAATCGAAAGCATTTCTGATATTCCAGTGTAACTAAAAAAAAAAAAAAACACAACAGTGCGTGTAATGTTTGGGATGATAACCAGACGTACATGATGTGACGTCTCACTGAAGTTGCACAAGCAGCTCAAAATCAACTGATTTTCTTCCTCCAAAGCTACATCAAAGAAAAACAAGCTCATGACCAGAGTTACACCGATTTTTATTTACTGAGAAAAAAATATATCTAATCTAGACCACAAGTTAAGCCAGATGGTTAGCAAATATCAGTGAAGACCAATGGTGTGTCTCAATTTGCGTACTTCCTTACTTACCCTTGCTACTTTGAGTGCACAAGTGTGTTCACACTGATTGGTATGGCAACATGCAGCGCACTACGAGTACTCAGATGATGTACTCAAAAAAAAAAATCAACATGTAAAATGTGCAAATCTGCATGTGTCAGATAACGGAATCCAGGGACACATGTCGGCCCGGGGGCATTTTGAGTTATTGACAGATTCAGAAAGTACAGTTTCTAAGCTTTCCAATGATGCCTTCCATGTGGAGATCTGACAATATTTGAAGAATGTGTGGCCTTTTGAAAGTGTATACTTCTTAAAACAGAAAAGGGAGAAAATCACCCTCAAAGTTTTCCATCTCAGCTACTCTGGGTGCAGGGCGGGCACATAATGGTGCTCATTTGCATGACATTAAGGAAAGCTCTACCCCCTACTAGCTAGCACGATGCTACTTTCATGTAAAAGATCACCACGTCAATTTTCCTTCCATGCAAAGTATGCCCAACACAATTATGAAGTACAAAAATAAGTCCTAAAGTATACTTTAACGTTTTGTGGTTGAAAAATTACTCACACCGTAAGAAAGAAAGATAACACAATGATAACTAACACAACGCTAGTTTCATGTAAAGCCTCGGTCACAACCGGCCGTACAGTACGCGCTCCTACGGCCGGTCTACATGCAAAAAACGCAAGAAACGCACGGAGGGCGCGCGTGTCACGTGCTGATTTTCGAGCCGCAGAGGTTCTTTGTCATGTCAAACAAACTCTACGGGCGCTTACGTTTTTTTCAGGTTGCAAGACAAACTTACGGTCAACGTGCGTCTTTCTCCACGAACAAAAAAAAAAAAAAAACGCAGCGATTTGGGAAAAGCCAAAAATCGCACGGCCAAAAAATCGTACGCCCGGTTGTGACCTAGGCTTAACCAAACCACAACACTCTCCATTACATGCAAAAATAACCACACAGCCTTAGATTAATAAACTTACCCCATCAGAAAGAGAAACGGCGCCTTGCACACATCAATGCCTCCGATGGAATGTAATCCTAGAACGGTCCGTGTATCATCCGATCATTCAAGTATTCCATTCAATCTGGAAAACGAGGTTGCGTGTTTTTTTTTTTTTTTTGCTAGAAATGGTTATCTCCGATGTAAATACCGTGTGTCTGTTTGCTTTGCGGTGTTTCAGCTCCTCTGCGATCTGTTTAGCTTGCTCATTCCATAGTGAAATTACATGCCTGTATGCAGCTTAAGTAGCCACGAGCTCAGCTCGTATCATACAGCTGATTCGCGAAAAAAACCACAAATGACTTAAATCATCATGTGAATGGCCCATATGGTAATTTACCCACACCCCCCAGCAGGCTACAGTCCTGACAAAAACAAGACAATTTGCAACAAAAAAATGTATGCTTTTCCAACAAAACAATCTATTACCTGAAATACTGATTGTATTCTTCAAGATCTCAACTTGCACATTATGGAAAAAAACGAAAATCACAAATTTCGAAAAAAAAAATGCTTCTTTTGCGATTATCTCGGATTCGTTTCGGCCGACATGCGTCCCTGGATTTGGTGAGGGGTCACATATTTATGACCCTCAATGGTCGCCATCTTGGCTACGTAATGAAAGGGGAGGGACCACCAACCTGTCTTCAGCCAGTCGGAGGAGGGCACGTAGTCAAAGTCGATGGCGACGTAATTTCCATGTTGCATGAAATACAGGAACAGTCAAAAGTTTGGACACACCTTCTAATTCAATGTTTTTTCTTAAATTTTATTAACACACACACACACACACACTTCATGTCTTGAATTGAGACGGCCTTTCGATTGTATAAAATCAGCAAAATTTAGTTCCCTCTGTGATTTGGTCATTGTGATACATATTTATTTCTGTAATATCTCACAAAATATCAGGCCATTCTGTGGCTGGGAAGTGATTTAATTTGAGGGGATTCCCGAGCAAATAACGTGCATGAAATCGCTCGCTACGTGCAGACAGAGGAAGGGAAGTCCGTGTGCGCATGCGCAGGTTTACCTTGACCATGCACTGACAGTTCCATCATTCTGTCGCTAAATTGAACCGACCGCCGATATTTATTAGTTTGGTCCCGCGTTTCCTTTCCTTCGCAACAGAACGTCTTTTCTTCTCGCTTTCCGTTACTGTAGTAGGTCTTTTACGTTTCATTCGCGTCCTCCATTTTTCTCTCCTGTTTCAAATTTGTATCCCACAATGCCTTGAGTGAACGGGGAAAGCCCACCACGTGATGCATGACGTAGTGTCTTGAATTGGGTCATGGTGAAGCAGGAAACAATAGCGGAGAATTTAGGGCCACGTGGCTCTAAGTTCATTAATTGTTCCATTTTAAAAAACTAATAAAATTGGAAGTCTGTGATTCGAGTTCAGTGGCTTTCGGTCCACTAAACAAAAATAATTGGGTGTCGGGAAAAATTCTTTATGAGCTAAACTTGAAAAATCTGAAAGGCAGTCTAGTTTTAAAGTGATGGTGGATGTCACGCCAAGTTTATTTTTTATAGTGCTTTTAACAATAAACATTGTCGCAAAGCAGCTTTACAGAATTTGAATGACTTTAAAGCTGAGCTAATTTTATCCCTAATCTATCCCCAATGAGCGAGCCTGTGGCGACGGTGGCAAGGAAAAACTCCCTCAGACGACATGAGGAAGAAACCTCGAGAGGAACCAGACTCAAAAGGGAACCCATCCTCATTTGGGTGATAACATTTTTAACATGAAGTCAGTTTCACTGTCGTTTCTCTTTACTTAGCCGAGTGGTTCTCGACACTATGGATTATTACAGTTGTAGAACAGGGCTCACTCTCATTATTATCTAGCCGCTTTATCCTGTTCTACAGGGTCGCAGACAAGCTGGAGCCTATCCCAGCTGACTACGGGCGAGAGGCGGGGTACACCCTGGACAAGTCACCAGGTCATCACTAGCCTGGGCCCGCCCATCCTAAGTGTGACGCAACACGAGGGCCTGTTGCGAGCTTAGTCTGGCAAGGCAAGCTATCTCCAGCTCTTCCAAGCTCCCGAAAAATCGGGAGCCAATCAACTTTGAGCATCTCCAACGGCCCTGGGTAGAGGCGTGTTCAAGGCAGTGACGTAGTAGAACTGCGACCGGAGGGGGCGTCATAGCTCAGCTGGCTAAGGCGCCATACCATAAATCCGGGGACCCGGGTTCGATTCCGACCCGAGGTCATTTCCCGATCCCTCCCTGTCTCTCTCTCCCGCTCATTTCCTGTCTCTACACTGTCCTATCCAATAAAGGTGAAAAAAAGCCCCAAAAAAAATCTTAAAAAAAAAAAAAAAAAGAACTGCGACCGGAAGCGCTTCATTCACTAGAAACATTACGAACATGGAGCAGCGGCAAGCCTTTGACACAGCGGTAGATGCTGTATTGAAAGCATTCAACGGGAAGTTCTCATTGAAAACGGAGCAAAGAGCAGCCCTGGAGGTATTTATCTTCTTCCTGTTACTCAAGCAGTTTCCGTCGCGTCACATACGTCAGAGGAAAGAGTGATGTGATTGGTTTAAGCTTCGTCACAGCCTTTTCTGGCTTCGACCAGTAGCAAACTGAGGCATTTCAGGGAGGCGGGTCAACCACTCGCTTTGGGAAACGGTTGGCCTTAATATCTTTGCCAGACCAAATGCTCGCAGAGCTGTGAAGTCGCGTTAGCCAGACTAGGTCATCACAGGGCTGACACATAGACACAGACAACCATTCACACTCACATTCACACCTACGGACAATTTAGAGTCACCAGTTAACCTAACCTGCATGTCTTTGGACTGTGGGGGAAACCGGAGCACCCGGAGGAAACCCACGCGGACACGGGGAGAACATGCAAACTCCGCACAGAAAGGCCCTCGCCGGCCACGGGGCTCGAACCCGGACCTTCTTGCTGTGAGGCGACAGCGCTAACCACTACACCACCATGCAGCCCATAGAACAGGGCTATTTACTGTATTTTTATTATTTACTATTTGATGTCAAACTCATTAATAAGGCAAGAGATTGCCTTATTAATGAGTTAATTAACTTTTGACAAGGCACAACTGTTAATTGAAAAGTGTTCCAGGTGACGACCTCATGAAGCTGGTTAAGTTAATGATAGTGTGCAAAGCGTCATCAAGGTAAACGCTGGCTACTTTAAAGACTCTAAAATGGGGGTGTCGTGGCTCAGTTGGATAAGGCGCCATACCATAAATCCAGGGACCCGGGTTCGATTCCGACCCGAGGTCGTTTCCCGATCCCTCCCCGTCTCTCTCTCCCGCTCATTTCCTGTCTCGACACGGTCCTATACAATAAAAGGTGAAAAAAGCCCCCCAAAAATATCTTAAAAAAATAAAGACTCTAAAATAAGAATTTTTTGTCCTTACGCTTTTTTGTTTACCACATCAGTCCATTTATGCTCCATATGTTATGGAATCGTTTCGTCATCTTCAGTATTGTTCTATAGTGTAGAAGATACAAAAATACACAAAACCCTACGAATGAGTAGGGGTGTCCAAACTTTTGACTGGTACACATAGCAGCCAAATGTTGTGATTCTCATTTCCTGTAAGTGCGCACCTTGCCGTGTTCGTTTTGAGACCACATTACCCTGTAATTTGCAAGTACGTACATTGGGTACACTGTGTACGTACTTGTGCCTGGAAGTTTACTAACAGAAGTACACGAACTGAGACGCAGTGTGAGATTAAGACTACTAAGAAGACCACTGAGGAGTAAAAGCGTCGTCATGGTTACAGTATGCATGCAGCTTGAGCACTCAAATTATCTGAAACAAACAAACACCCAAAAACAAAAAAAGTAGAAAAACGCTGAGTGTGAACGCAGCCTTCGACGACGGACAGATCGTCACACCGCAAAACCTTTAGTCCGTTACGTCGACTGTAGAAAACACCGACCGCGCGGCTCTGTTGCCTCACGTTCTGTAGAAATGCAGCCAAAATACCTCTGCCACGTTGTCAAATTCGAGCCAGTGTCTGCGCAGTAGAGACACAAGTCAAATTTAGGTACACCCTTTCCTTTGGTTGGCCCCGCCCCCTTCCCCCACAACATACAATGATAGAACTGATCAGATGAACACGGGCACGTTCTCAAATTCTTTATTACATCGATCCAGAGAGCGTAGCGCTTTAGCTGGAGAGATTTCACTAATACGGATGCATCAAGGAAGAACATTTATCACGTGATCTGGAAATTCACTGACACTGATGTGACTCATTCATCATCGGTGAGTTAATAACTCATGATTTGGGACACGTGGCTATTCTGAGCGCACAGCAAACTAACAAGCTTACTTATATGTTACCAATAACTTTAGGACGGATTTTGTGTGTTCACTGATGGGGAAAAAGAAAAAAAAAAAAGACTTGCACAGATTAGGATAGCTGGCTGGCTAGCTGGATGTCGTTCGTACTGGAATAACAGCGCGATCAACCATGGCCGTAGCCAGCTATGAGGCCACCGTGGTCCGGACCTCGGTCATTTTTAAGAGCTGAAAATACATTTGTACACTAAATATTCAACTGGATTAAAAAAAAATAAAATAAAGAATAACATTAAAACGGCTCCGTAAAAACTGCATTGTTAATTACGTTAAACGCTGATTCTGTCTTCTGTGTCTGTTTTGTGCGCACAGCTCTGAGACCAAGAACACAAACACGAATGAGCGCGCGACTCGGGGGAGGAACGCAGTGCAGCAGACACGGGGTTTTCATGGGAACCATCAGCGCACTTTCATGAAGCTGTTACCCCTACTCTTTATTCAAACATGGTGGTGTATACTGATTTTTTTTCCCAAAATTTTTTTAGTGTGTGTGTCGGTGTAACAGATGCCAGATTGTTAATGTATCTTAGCTCCATAGGCTGCATGGTTAAGGTATCTTTTGTCCTCATTGCTTGGGCCAGATCAAACCATTAAACAAGCTTAAATTATTCTTACTCTTGCCACATACATGATTTTTTTTTTCAAAACTGATTATATTTAGTTCAAACACCATTAAAAGTAATTTCAGGAATAGATCTCTTGCGTGACCTCTCATTTAAACATGTCAAAAAATTTTCGGCACGCGCTTTGCGGACCTCGGTGATTTTAACAGGGATCCCAGCAGTAATTGAAAAAAAATACAGGAATGTAAGAAACTATCAGCAGGGGTCAAGGGCGCTGCAAGCCCCCTGAAGCTGTTGAGATTTTAACATTTAAAGATGCTATAGAACACATTTTTTACATAGATTTAACATAGAAAAGCAACAGAATTTAACAATAATGTGTATCTATTTGATGCCATATTTTGTAATCAAATGACATAAGTGGCAAAAAAAAATTATTTATAAAAATTAGATGAAAATGTAGCTTTGAAGAATATACTTCTTCTAACCCGGACACTGTTCCGCTATCTCTTTTATGGACGATATCTTTTTTCCACGACATATTGAATTAAGTTCAACGCATTAGAAACAAAAGCACGAACGGAGTTAAAACACATTTTCTAGCAAATGGGTGCAGCCATATTGTTTTCTCGTTCTATCGCGTACAGTCTCGCAGTATTTACATCAATTTAACTTCCAAGTGTTCCCGAATGTCAACGAGAACAAACGAAGCTGACAAAAACATCGCTAAACAAGCAAACCAAATCAGAACATATTCTGCTGGTCATTTTACTTAAACAAAACATTTTTAACGGATATACAAGAGATTTAAAAAAAAAAAACACCCCACCACCACTTTGGCTAGAAAAAATAGTGGAATTCCGCTAAATAGCGGACGTCTGGGATCCCGGTTTTAAAATGCTGCCTATGGCCCTGCCATCAACGTGGCTATATGGCTAGTAGGGCTGTGCAATTAATCGAATTTTGATCACGATTTCGATTTTTGTGTCAAACGATCTCAAAATTCATATAATCGAGTTGAAACGATTATTTTGCCATTTGTCGGGGACGCGCACACGCAATACATGTCCTTCCCGCGGGCCCATGCGCAGACTTGCCGACAACACTCACGCGGTGGAAGCAGTGTGGAAGCAGTGTGTGTGTCTCTATGGCTCTCCACTCACGCAGCTGAAAGGAGGGGAGATTGTGAATTGTTTGGCGCGAGGTAGGCTCGCATGACGACAAAAGGAGGGCAGAATCGGTTGGTCGACAAAAAGGGATGAAAAACGTCTGTAATATGGGATCACTTTGGATTCGAAGAATCCGACGTGGAACAGAAGCGCATCGTGTGTAAGATTTGCAACAAGGTAGTATCCGCGCCTCTTGGCAACACTACAAACCTCTTCAACCACCTGAAACTGAGCCATAAAGTTATTCACGACGAAACAATAAAAAAAAAAAAAAAAAAGATAAAGCCGATGCCGCCACAACCAGCAAGACAATGCAGCCATCCATTTCAGCCACTCTCTACAATGCCACTCCGTATGCCACGAGTTCGGACAGGCACAACGCACTCACAGCATCCATTGGATATTATTTAGCCAAAGACATGCAGCCTATGTACATTTGTTTTTCTCTGTCTTATGTCAAAAGAATATTTTTATTTTGTTTTATACACCACAAACTTAAGTTTTTCTAGACTATATTTTCAGTTTGAAAGAAAGGTGAACGTAAATGATCAATAACAAAGAGGTTTTTTTTATTTTAAAAGAGAAATGCTGAATAAATGCATGGTTTCAAAAAATCGTTTGAATAATCGTTATTTCAATATTGACTGAAATAATCGTGATTATTATTTTTTCCATAATCGAGCAGCCCTAATGGCTAGGTAGCTAGCTTGATAAAGCTAGCATGATTAAGCTAGTCGTCCTATGAAACCGCTCAGTGTTGTTAACAGAAACGGCTAACAGTTTGCATGTGTCTAGAGAAGTTCAAATCAGTAGGTCTAAGTGATGAACAGACGGCACGACGCAGCCAAAGCTGTTAATCACATCATTCACGCCACACCTTCTCAGGATATAGTTTTAAAAACTAATTTCTGGGGTTAAATAAAATAAATAAAAAAAAAGTGCAGATATCATTACAGAGTAAACTAACTTAGAATTCGATACTGTAGATGGAAAGACAGTTTATACGAGAAAAGTGACATACGGGGGAAAAAAGAAAAGGCTAGCTTGTCATTGAAACACATAGGGATGGGCGGAGCTTTACAAAAAATAAAAAATAACTGCTGCAGCCAGCTGGCGGGGGCACGAAACCTGTGGCGGCTTCGTTTCTTACAGATGACATGCTTGTCCATGTTTTCTACAGTCAGTCAATGAGGTGTTATGATAACATTTATAGCTAGAACTAAACCCGTCACTTCCAGCGTGTGCTAACAGTACTGAAACAATACAGAGCTACAGAATCGGTTTTCTACCTCGGTACTGTCACGAATAAAAGGTTCGATTTTTAAAAATGACCCTGCTACAAAAAGCACAGAGTTTTGAGAAACTCGGCCCGCTCTGAAAATCCAGCTCGGAGAGATCTTGAATTTAAGAATTCAAAACAAAAATACATCGTTTCCATTTTAAAAAGTGGCAAAACGAAATGATTTACAACATCACGTCCATGTTCGTGAGACCACATACAGCTCGTCTCTGACGCGCTCGAACATTGCCAAGTAGTTATTCCATTTACGGTTGCCAGATTAATCAGGATCCCTGACAAAATACACTATTTTAAAATCAGCGGGAGATGTAATTTGTTAATCCTCTTAAAGGTGGTTTGTATGGTATTCAATCTGGCAACCCGGATTCACTGACTCATCCCGCAAGCTCTCGTTTTTCACTGATGACGAAATGTTCATATTGTGCTGCCGGATTTGCTGATTTCTATCCCACTTTTTAATTATTATATTAGAAATAAATACAGAGAAATTTATGTAGCAAAAAAGAAGAAGAAAAAAAAAAAAGATTCAGGATTAGCTAAGAACAGACATTTTGAGTACATCGCAGGGCAACTCTGTGTACAAAAAAGTTAGCAGGAACAAAAGCAAATTAATGAATGATTAGAGACACACCCCTTGCCTCATATTTCTACTCACCTTCTTCCGAGAGCTGCTTCTCTTTGCTTTCCTGCTCCATCTGCTGGCACCAGGCGTCCATGCGCCCCGTCTCGGCCTGCAGGAGTCGGAGGAAGCAGTGTCCGTCCCTGAGGCACACCGCCGGGGCTCCGGGCTGCTCCGACGCTCCGTTCACACTCACGCTCTGCAGGGACGGAGGAGGAGGAGGCAGAGAGGATGGGTCCAGAGCCACCTCGACACTCTCCGACATGGTGTAAAAGGATTTCTGTGATCTCTCTGCACTGCTGAGAGAGTTGAGCGTCTGAGTGCTGCAAGCGGTGCTGCTGATCTCTGACGTTTTACTGTCCGTCCGGTCCTGAGTCTCGGCGTCAGCCGTCTCCTGTCTGGACGCCATGCTGCTGAAGCGACTCAGCCTGGAGACAGACACACACACACACACACACGAGGGAATATAGAAATAAAAATCAAGAGCTGACTAATTTCTAGCTCTGTTCACACACAAAAAAAAAAAAAAAAAACTACTGACAAAGTGATCTTACAATTTCCAACAATAATTCAAGCCATGTTGGAAATAATTAATTATTTCAATTGCAATCAACTGTTAATAAGGGGCTGAAATGAAAATGATGAGCGATACACATAAAAAAAGCTAAAACAATTAAACAGGACATTAACAACATATCCCTCGTAAACCCTGTAATGGTTTCTTTCTTCATTTTTTTTCCTCTTTTTCATCCGAATAAGTGGCATTTTGCACCGTTTTCACCCGAGTTATCGGATGCTATACTAACTGATATATACACGTCTAATATTAGCCAAGTTTAACACACACCGACAGGTTTTATTTCGTGTTAACCAGCTCAAAAACAGTCTACATTTAAGGGTGCATTAAGAAAGAAAGAAAATAAATAAATAAATAAAAAACCCAAGAGTGCTCTGAGAGCACAATAGCTCCTGCTGGCAACTCGGCCATAACTCTGGTAAAATGCGACTGAATTTAACGAAACTGCAATATGCGTATTACCGACATATAACAAAGAATCCTGTCAAGTTTCGTGAAATTCCTCCAAAAATTGAGAGGGGAGATGATTTCAGAAGGTGAGTACTCTTCCTGGGATGGACGGACGGATGGACGGACATCGCCACAATATAATCCCCCTTCGGGTCTTTCGGCCAGCGGGGAATAAAAATTGTTAGGGAAGTTGATTTCAGAAAGCAAGCACACCTTGATGAAACTGCCAAAGTACAAGTTTGTTAATAATCAAGGGCATAACTCTGGTAAAATTTGCCCAAATTAAACGAAATTTCAATCTGCGTATAACTGCCATATAACAAAGCCTTTTGCCAAGTTTGGTGAAATTCCTCCATAAATTGTGAGAGGAATTGATTTCAGAAGAACATACACCCTCATGAAATTGCCAAAGTACAAGTTATTTAATCAAGGGTCAAATCTCTGGGAAAATTTTCGCAAACGAAATTAAATCGCAATCTGCAGATTACCGTCATATAACAAGGCCTTTTGCCAAGCTTCAAGAAATTCGTCCGAAAATTGTGAGAGGAGTTGATGTCAGAAGGCAAGCACACCTTCATGAAACTGTGAAAGTACAAGGTTGTTAATCAACAGCCACAACTCGGGTAGAATGCGACTGAATTGAACAAAATAATCTGCGTACTACTGACATAACACAATGCCTTTTGCCAAGTTTTGTGAAATTCCTCCAAATATTGTGAGAGGAGTTGATTTCAGAAGGAAAAAACTCTCATGAAAATGTCAAAGTATAATTATGTTAAATCAGGGCTGTAACTCTGGTAAAATGTGACCGAATTGAATGAAATTGCAATATGTGTACTACTGACATATAACAAAGAATCCTGCCAAGTTTTGTAAAATTCCTCCAAAAATTGAGAGAGGAGTTGAGTTCAGAAGGTGAGTACCCTTCCCAGGACGGACGGACAGACATCGCAATGACATAATTCCCCTTCGGGCCTTTCGGCCAGCGGGGGATAAAAACCTCATCTTTTAGTTTTTTTTTTTAAAAACAAAACAGTTAGTGTTCACAAAGCTCCGCCCCCACGCTTCCCTATAAAACGTCTCAGGAGTGTCTATAAAATGACTGACAGGATGCGCATCCAAACACACGCAAGCATTCCGGACCAGAAGCCTGCTTTCCAAACTGTTTTTTTCAGCGACTTATTACATTTTTGCTCAGGCCGCTTAATCCACTGTGTCCATCATGTTCTACACATCTTCTCATCTCATCTCATTATCTGTAGCCGCTTTATCCTGTTCTACAGGGTCGCAGGCAAGCTGGAGCCTATCCCAGCTGACTACGGGCGAAAGGCGGGGTACACCCTGGACAAGTCGCCAGGTCATCACAGGGCTGACACATAAGACACAGACAACCATTCACGCTCACATTCACACCTACGGTCAATTTAGAGTCACCAGTTAACCTAACCTGCATGTCTTTGGACTGTAGGGGAAACCGGAGCACCCGGAGGAAACCCACGCGGACACGGGGAGAACATGCAAACTCCGCACAGAAAGGCCCTCGCTGGCCCCGGGGCTCGAACCCGGACCTTCTTGCTGTGAGGCGACAGCGCTAACCACTACACCACCATGCCGCCCACTCATCTTCCATAAAGAAAATTAATGGACTTTGTATAAGTAAAAGAATGATTTAAAAAAAAAAGACTACTACACCTTTAAATGCGACAGCATCATGTCAGCTCATCTTACAAGAAGAAATCAAGTCAAGACAAAATCCAGGGTTGAAACTTGGCACCACTAACACTACGTTCGGACTGCAACCTGAAACGACCCATATCCGATTTGTTGTGAAATCCGATTTTTTTGTTAGGCCGTTCACATTACCAATTATATGAGACTTGTATGCGATCTCCAATATGAACGGAAAACGACCCAAAAGTGTCCCGCATACGCAAATTGACATGTAATAAGCACATCTACGTAATACGTAAACAAAAAAAAAAAGCGCACTCTTCATGTTTAATGATTTCTTTTTTTTGTTTGTTTGTTTAATTATCTGGTTAGTGTTAAAGTGTGAGGTCTCGTGTGTGTTTTTGTTTCTGAACTGAAATGAAAACGTGTAGCCTGGTAACGAGGGTTGACTCCTAAATGTCTCTCTAATTTCTATATAAGTGCACTACATGTTACTAGGAAGTAATGGATTTTTAAACTCTATATAGTGCACTCGAGCTTCAGTAGGCAGTCATTTGGGATACGGCCGCTGTATTACCAAACTCTTAATTCAGGCTTAATAATTTGCACATATTTATTTCGTCATATTAATAAACTTTTTCTACATTTTTATAAATATTTATTTAGATTGTTTATAGCCAGCTGAATTCTGCAACTTCTCTCAGCGCTGGCTCAAGGTGCAGAAACACCAGTGCAGTTTGCTATGGAGATGAGGCGAGACCTGGCGATGTGGTTTTTGTGGCGACGGCGGAACTCACACAATAATCTGATTAATGTGGGCAGCAGACTAATGAGACCGAAGGTGTCAAATTACTGGAAATTTCCAGAACAATCTTATAATCTTGTAATACAGGATGGTTTAAGTTATAAATCAGTTATAGAAACTGTTTTATTTAATCAGGCTAACAGATAAACATCCAGGTCCCTACCAAATCCACCATTAGCTTGATCAATTCTATAAAAGTCTATTTAAATTCTGAAAACTGTACAAATGTTGTTGTTTTCCACCAAAGAGGCGGGATTAGCCAACGCAGAATAGTGACGTTTGTCTCTTGTTGATGACGTGTAGGTCGCATGAATGCGACCTGTCCGGTCAGACTGCAGTCGCATGTGAAAATATCGGATATGCATCGGATTTAGGACCACATATCCAAGCGGCCTGGGTCGCATGTGAAAAAATCGGATCGGTGTCGTTCAGACTGTCAATAACAAATCGGATACAGGTCGCATATGGGCAAAAAAAAAATTGGATATGGGTCGTTTCAGGGTGCAGTCTGAACGTAGTCTATGAGTCAGTGTGTTCGCCCAAAGGGCTACGAGGATTTGAGAAGTATGAAAAAATTTACAATATCAATTAAACAAAATGTCCTTTGCTTGGAATACCTTTCTTTTCTTTCTTTAACTCCGAGTTTGTGAATTCTAGCAAAAGTTTACTTCTAAAGTGCAAAATTAAATGCCGTTCGTGAGGTTTCAGATCGCCCATGATATCCACTGCTGTGTCCAAAATCACTCCCTACTCACTATATACGGTAGTGCACTTTATAGTGAGTTCGCCATTTTGTAGTGCTGTCCGAATGTATAGGGAGAATCATTACACCCTATTTCATGGACTCGTAGTATCCCACAATGCACCGTGAAAAGTAGTGTATAACCGATGGTCACTAACCAAGCAATATGCATCATGCATTGCAGTTGTGCATTTTCACAGAGCTGTAAAAGCTATTTCATAAGGACCGTTAAGTACGAGTTTAGCAGTAGTTTGTGTTTCCTTATGATGATGGGCACGAGACAAATTTATAAGTTGTGGTGTGAAAATGGCAATAATATTGTAATGTGCTGGAGTGACTGGACAGAAGCAGAAACGCATTATAAAGGGACATTCAAGTACAATTAAAAATAGTAAAAGAATAGAAAATAAGCTAAAATAGAACAAGACAGATAAAATGCAAGAATAAAAGTTAGAGTGCAGCGCGAGGAATTAACCAAAAGCCTCAAATTTCTCATCTCATTATCTCTAGCCGCTTTATCCTGTTCTACAGGGTCGCAGGCAAGCTGGAGCCTATCCCAGCTGACTACGGGCGAAAGGCGGGGTACACCCTGGACAAGTCGCCAGGTCATCACAGGGCTGACACATATGCCGCTTTTCCACTACCAACGCGGCTGAGTCGGGCTGAGCCGTGCCGTGCTGAGTCGGGCTGAGCGGGGCTGTTGGAGTTGCATTTCGACTACAACCGCGCTGAACCGTGCTGGCTGGAAGTGGGTGGACACATTGGGTGGAGTTAGCGAAAGTGGGTGGACGTCACGTGATGTCGTTAAGCAGCGCAAACAGTGACATCAGTGATCTTTTAAGCGGTAGTCTCACGACCCGGATAGTAAACAATAAACATGGAGGACATGGAGTCGTTAGTGTTGCTGGTCTTGGTGCTGTGGCTTGTTGTCACCGACAACGCGGACAGATACTGGCAAGAGCGTATAGATGAGGCGAGGTGCATAAGGCTTCAGAAATTCTCGTAATTCTTCTCCTTCCGGGTTTGCGGTGTTTACAGATCCCAGCGCGCTCGCGGGGCGTGTGTGGGCATGTGAGGACACTCCTCCTCACCAATCAGTGCACAGGGGAGTGTCTGCTCACGCCCCTAGCCCCACTCGGCTCGGTTTGGCTCACTTCAGCCCCACTCCAAAACCGTGCGAGTTTTGGGGGCTAAGCAGGGCTGAAGCGAGCTGAGTCGTGCTGTTCTGAGGTAGTCGAAACGCGAGCCGTGTCGGGCTGAAGCGAGCTGAAGTGAGCTAAAAAAGGGTAGTGGAAAAGGGCCAATAGACACAGACAACCATTCACACTCACATTCACACCTATGGTCAATTTAGAGTCACCAGTTAACCTAACCTGCATGTCTTTGGACTGTGGGGGAAACCGGAGCACCCGGAGGAAACCCACGCGGACACGGGGAGAACATGCAAACTCCGCACAGAAAGGCCCTCGCCGGCCACGGGGCTCGAACCCGGACCTTCTTGCTGTGAGGCGACAGCGCTAACCACTACACCACCGTGCTGCCCCGCCTCAAATTTGATTTAATTAAAAGCAGCGATAAAAGAAATTATTCAGAACTAAAAAGATGCAGCAGACACAAAGTACGTTGTATTTATTAATGTGGGAAATGCGCTCAGTATAATATGGATTTAATCACAAAAATACATGCGTGTATTTATTATTTTGAATGAAAACCCACCAACCGACTGATCTGGCATGCTTTAATTGTGCGACAGTAATGACGTAAATAACGGTGTGGTGGAATAGTGTCCGAAAGTTTTTTTTTTTTTTCATTTTATCAATGAGCTCACTATATAGTCCTCTAAATATAATTCCCTTACCAGCGAGTAAGGAGTAGTGACTGAGTGAGTGATTTCGGACACAGCGCACAACTTTCCCAAACTCTAGCCTTTCTCATGATTCATTGCTGCGTCGTAGCAGAAGCCGGGATCTTTCTTCCGCTCCACCGTGTTGACGTTTGTAGCTAACGCTAACTGCTAGGTAGGTAAGATCAAAGATGACTAAAAGATGGTTACACAGGTCTGATTTTCTGACGTGCTCTGGGATATGATCAAAGTGCCACATCCGTCTACCCTCATGGAATGGCTAGATGACATGAAATTGTGGCCTGACATCACATTATCAATTATTTCATTCTTAGCGAGAGCGTTGATGGCGAGGAACTAAGGAACTACAAAAAGCACAGAGGCATACAATTATCTACACGGTAATAAAACTGGCAAAACTATGTGTAAAAGAGAAGGCGAGTTTGTTTTCTTAAAGGCTGAGGTTGAGTCAGGAAATCCTGCACTCATGCAGCAGCCATCATCTGCAAGGTCGGCTCGGTCAGAGTGGAGCGATTGTATTATTGTATTGGTTTACTAATAATGTAGTGTTTATACTAGGGCTGTAACGATATGCATATCGAAATCGAGATACGCAGAGCCACGATCCGTATCGCGATACAAGAAGGCAGAATCGCGGTACACCCTTTCAAACTTCTCCTCAGCCCAAAAACAGAGGCGCTTCCAAACTTCAATTTAGGAATACTTTACTTTTTATTTAAATTACATTTTAAACTTACTTAAATTACTTTTATTTTTTTATATCTATTAGTAAGTCGTTTTTTCGCCGACCTGCGACAATCTTCTGCGAGTCACGCAACGTCCACACTCGCCACCGGCAGAGGATTCATTTCTTTTAAGCGGTCGCCATTCTGGTTGCGACGCGGGGAGCGACGCGGGGAGCGAATCTGTAAACAAGCAGCTCACTGGCTGGCTAGGTGTGCCGCAAGCCAATCACAATCACTTGACCGGAAAGGCATGCAGTGTTGCCAGATTGGGCAGGTTTAGGTGCTTTTTGGCTGGTTTTGAACATATTTTGGGGTGGAAAACGTTAGCAATATCTGGCAACACTGAAGGCATGTCTGCTTGGGCGGAAGCCTTCTGCGGCAGTTACATTTTGACACGCGAGCAATGTTTCACCATAAAAATTCCGTAATTTCCATCTGTTTTCCGCGATCACAGAAAATCATTGGCCCTATGAGAGTGAGACAATGAGAGAGCCACCCCCCCCCAAAAAAAAATCTTAGCGGATTTACACAATTTGGAAAAATGACTTTCAGAACCGAAAAAAACAGAGCTTCCGGCTCAACAGTATTATTTTGAGAAATAAAACAATCTTTGGATATACATTTGTTCATTTTTGCATACATATTACTCATTCTCTGCAGTGGTCTGAATTATTTGTTATTAAATAGTTAATGTAAGTAAGTAAATGTTAATAAGTCAAATTTACTACTTTAAAAAAAACATTTTTAAAAAAATCATGGGCGTATCGAATCGTGGGTCAAAAATCGCGATACGAATCGAATCGTGAGTTGGGTGTATCGTTACAGCCCTAGTTTATACTGTATATTGTAAGTCGCTTTGGACAAAAGCATCTGCCAAATACCATAACTAACACTACGTTCACACTGCAGGCTGAAGTGACTCAAATCCGATTTTTTCGCCCATATGTGACCTGTATCCGATCTTTTATTGACAATATGAACGACACAGATCCGATTTTTTCAAATCCGACCCAGGCCGTTTGGATATGTGGTCCTAATTCCGATTCCTATCCGCTCTTTTCATATGCGACTTCAGTCTGAACCGCCAGGTCGCATTCATCCGACTTGCACGTCATCAACAAGCCACAAACGTCACTATTCTGCGCTGAAGTAGGCGGCGGGTCTCTCAAAAAAAGTTACAACAACATGGCGCATGACATCAATGCGACTCCGCACCCACACGTTCCTTTGAACGGAGGTTGCAGTCACTACCCCGCAGAACGCCTGAGCCAAAACCCTTGCCCTCTTCCTTCTCAACCTCCTCCTTAACATCAGGCTATTGTGCATGTTCTGGCTCCGTCGCAACAACAACTGCATCATCGCCAGGTACTCCATGCTGGCTACTGTCATACACAGGAAACTTTAGGTTACTTCTGTAAACACTGGCCATGCTCACTGCGTGTGACATCATCGTATCCTGCAATGCGCATGCGGAACACTTTTAGGTCACTTTTCGTTCATACTGAGGATCACATACAAGTCGCATATATTTGTTAATGTGAACAACCTCACAAAAAAAATCGGATTTCACAAAAAAATCGGAATTGAGCATTAAGCCTTGCAGTGTGAACGTAGTGTAACTATATTAACCATAACCACCTAGATCTAGTCTAATAGAGATCTTGCAGTCACGTGACCGGAAAGTACACAGCCGCCATCTTGTCGGTAAAAAACACCGCTGAATACTGCTGCACTCGTGTACAGCATGGATCAATTTCAACCAACGGACTACACGGCTCATTTTTCTAATGAACAGATAACTAGATATATGTCTAAAATAAACGATCTACAGATTAGTGACCCTTATGGCTTACCGGACGGAGTTTTCACGACCGTGTCAGTGGATATTGAACTGCCAGCGTAATACCCAGACGTGTATAATTACCTCATTAACTTTCCCTCACTGTTCAGTGGTGAAGCACTGCGTGCTTATAAATCTCTGGACAGTTATCTTTACAGAAATTCAGGATTTGTCAGTGACTCAGCCCCCCCTCAGATGTGGCATCTTGTAAACAAGAAAACAATCCTCATTGGACGGGTAAGTCACTTAAGTATCTAGTATAGCACTGACCAGCTGATTATAGAATAGAATAAGGTAATTCCAGCTGTAATTCCAAATCGTCCGTCTTGTTTACATGGATCTGGCGTTGGAGACGTAGAGGCGGCAGTAGAGGTTTGAGTGGCTGTTTTCTGAGCTTAGTCAACAGGCCGGCTCTGTAGCCTCCGTTTTTGCTTCCGCTCCCGACGCCTCCTTCGCCTGCCAGACCCGATAACAATCCACGGAGACCCTGCTGGTCTCGCTATCTCGTCCGGAATGTTGTGCATGCGATGGAAATCACTACAAACCGTCATTTTCTGCTGGAAACCAATGTCCAGTAAGTCCATACGGTTGTAGTGGATATTGAAGTCCGGTACAGACGAACACCACACAAAAAAACGTGCACAGGTAGGGAGAGCTTGTAGCCGCAGCCGTTGTAGTAGAATTGTGTATATAGTAGGGTTTTCCAGAAGAAAAGGTAGAAGCAGAAGCAGAACCAGAAGTAGAAGGCGGAAATATGGCGTTTGACCGACAAGATGGCGTTTGTTACAATCTGGATTGGCTGTGACGTCACATGCAAGAGCTCTATAGAACTCTAGCAGCCGACTGTACCGTAATGTCTCTTGTATAAGCTCAGGAAACAAAAGCGAGGTCAGAGAAGCACAGGCTAACCATTTTAATGCAGACACAAATGCTGTCAAACTTTGGAACCAATAAACATCTCATTATCTCTAGCCGCTTTATCCTGTTCTACAGGGTCGCAGGCAAGCTGGAGCCTATCCCAGCTGACTACGGGCAAAAGGCGGGGTACACCCTGGACAAGTCACCAGGTCATCACAGGGCCGACACATAGACACAGACAACCATTCACACTCGCATTCACACCTACGGTCAATTTAGAGTCACCAGTTAACCTAACCTGCATGTCTTTGGACTGTGGGGGAAACCGGAGCACCCGGAGGAAACCCACGCGGACACGGGGAGAACATGCAAACTCCGCACAGAAAGGCCCTCGCCGGCCACGGGGCTTGAACCCGGACCTTCTTGCTGTAAGGCGACAGCGCTAACCACTACACCACCGTGCCGCCCACCAATAAACATACCATACTTAAATAATTCCTTGTCTATGTATTTGTCCAAGCGTCTTCAATTTCTTAACCATCCGGATCATTCCAGATATTATTTGTAGGTTATTTGTTTACACTCGTACTTCAGCACTGGTCGCTCTTGGATTGTCTCAGCTCTATGCACTTATCGTTAGTCGCTTTGAATAAAAACATCAGCTAAATGACTAACGCAGTGTAATGTTGAATAAATGTACAATATCTAAACAACAAATACACAGAAATACCGTTGTTGATTAATCCATTTCTTTGGGGCATACGCTAAACACCGTGGGTGTTATTCAAGTAAAAACGGTTTTAAATTTCTTTGTGTTCGACTAGACGAAATTTAAGGGCCACTTTATTTTGGCCTGGGCCACCAAGAATTCAGGGACACTGGTCTGAGTGGCGACCAAACACTGAAATTAAATTTTTAGCTCTGAAAATCTGGCCAAAACATTACAAATGTGAGATGGAGGGAAGGGATGGAGCTTACAAGGTGTCAGTGATGCTGTATCTGATTTAGCTTGGAAGCAGGAGCTACAAATTACAGTGTCTTGCAAAAGTATTTATCCCCCTTGGTGTTGGTCCTGTTTTGTCGCATTACAAGCTGGGATGAAAATGGATTTTTGGCGGGTTAGCACCATTTGATTTACACAACATGCCTACCACTTTAAAAGGTGCACATTTGTTGTTTTTATTGTGACACGAACAAAAAAAAAAAAAAAATCTGGAGTGTGCATCGGTATTCACCCCCTAAATACAGTAAGAGCTGGTCCAACCAATTCACTTCATAAATCACATAATTAGTTGATTAAAAGATCCATCTGTGTGCAATCAAAGTGTCACATGATCTGTCACATGATGTCTGTATACGTAAATCAGCCTGTTCTGGAAGGACCCTGACTCTGCAACATGAAAACCAAGGAGCCTCCAAACAGATCAGAGACAAAGCTGGAGAAGTATAGATCAGGGTTGGGTTATTTAACAGTTATTCCATGACACGGAGTTGCACACGAGCGGATAGCCGACGAGGCACGTAGCTAACCAGCTAGCCCTGGGGTAAGAGGAGATTGCTCTTTTGCCACGTTTTTGACAGATTGGTACCACAGGGCTCAATATTAAATGGTAGTCTGACTGTCCAGGACAACCAAATGTTTGGTCCGGACAAGTCAAATCCACATCTGCCTGTCTGACTGGACAAGTTGAATATTTGTTTAAAAATCAGCATTTTATAGCAATTATTCAAGAGTTACATCAATAAAGTTCCAACAAAACGAGTTCAATCCCCTCAGCGATCCGGCCGTACTGTTGTTTACGAAATTCCAGGGAAGCAGAGTACAGCAGGTGTGTGTGTAAAAATAACCACGTCGTAATACCTAATTATAGATTATTAGACTCGGAATTCATCGAAATACCTCAATAAAATAAATATCTGGGGCGAATCTTCATTTCATTCGGACATTCATTGTATTTTTCTTTTGCATGGTTCACATTAACCATCGCAAATGTTGTAAAACATTTCAGGGGAATTTTACGACAGCGCCGAACTCACTCACGGTTTGTTTTCATTCACAATGGGATTCTGTCCCCCTTATCATGACCCTTATTTCTTTCAGTTTCATTTCATTAAATTAATTTATACTTCAAGTTTTACTGGATTAATCAAGAGTTAACTTTACTCCAGACGCTTTGAATTTGGGTGAGTCGAACTCTTAAAACTGCAGATCAGGTAATGGGTTTAACACACGCACCATAATGGGGCACTGCATAGTTTGTTTATTGTTACAGTTGGAGTTTTATTGAAAAGTCAAATCATTAAAAGCATAATGATTATCATAACTATACCTGCTTTTTGACAATCTTTCTTAAAAATCGCTTTCCTTTCATTGAACCAGTAAATACATAGTCATTAAAAGGTTACGGTCAGGACAAGTGAAAAATCTTGTTACTTGTTAACCCACGTTTCCAGTCGGACAGTTAACGTCAAGCTGCGTACCAGCATACGAAAATACTGAACTCCTACACAAAATGAGCGACGGTTTGAAACTCTGCTTTAAAATGTCTCGTCTCTAATCAGGATTTTTAGGTGACCAACTTTTCAGCTTGTCAGTTTCAGCCACTGGGAATTTTAAACAGGACACAGAATGAAGCTGACAGTGATCATGTTTGACTGGCACGAAGATTTCTCTCACACACACACACACACACACAGAGCAGATGAATCATTATCTACAAGAATATGCGAGTGAGACCAAAGGAGTCTGTGTCAGGAAGATAAATGTAAATGTGTGTGAGCGAGGGACAGGTATGGAAATCCAGAGTGACGGCGGGAATGAGGAGCGGATGATGTGACCTGCAGGATTTGATTATCTCCATTACAGTCGGCTCTTTCTCTCGTCAGCGTGGAGCGATGTGTGGACACACTGTCTATTCATCAGCGTACACACTGCGTGATAAATGAGCCTGTGCACGATGTCTGAGAAAAACCCTTCACTTCCTGAATACTGACTGCTCCGCTCACGCTGTAGTAATAAATAAATAAATAAATAAATCCATCCCACACAAATATATTATATAATAAAAATTGAAATGCATCATAATTGTTGAGCTGTAACCAACAGCGATTCTGAAAAGTCATAGATGTGAATAATGAGAACCTGGTTAATCATTAGCAAGGAACAAAAACACTCTGCGTCATGCAGTTATCGGAAAATAATCAAACATGTTTTGGTGTGATTAAGCAGAGCTACTTTTACCACACCCAACCTGATTATATTTCTATAAGGGCTGTTTTACAAATCAGGGTACGCAAGCTAAAAAAATCACATTTAACACTTATCTTCAATATCAAAAGGCTTGACTAAATAAACTTGGTTGTTTATTGTAGCCCTGTGATAGCTCTATTTACCATGCAAAAAAAAAATTTGGTGATAACGTTATTTTTGGTGAGTGTATGGCAATACAGTGGGGCAAAAAAGTATTTAGTCAGTCACCCATTGTGCAAGTTCTCCCGCTTAAAAAGATGAGAGAGGCCTGTAATTTTCATCATACGTATACCTCAACTATGAGAGACAGAATGAGAAAAAAAAATCCAGAAAATCACATTGTCTGATTTTTAAAGAATTTATTTGCAAATTATGGTGGAAAATAAGTATTTGGTCAATAACAAAAGTTCATCTCAATACTTTGTTATATACCCTTTGTTGGCAATGACAGAGGTCAAACGTTTTCTGTAAGTCTTCACAAGGTTTTCACACACTGTTGCTGGTACTTTGGCCCATTCCTCCATGCAGATCTCCTCTAGAGCAGTGATGTTTTGGGGCTGTCACTGGGCAACGCGGACTTTCAACTCCCTCCAAAGATTTTCTACGGGGTGGAGATCTGGAGACTGGCTAGGCCACGCCAGGACCTTGAAATGCTTCTTACGAAGCCACTCCTTCGTTGCCCGGGCGGTGTGTTTGGGATCACTGTCATGCTGAAAGACCCAGCCACGTTTCATCTTCAGTGCCCTTGCTGATGGAAGGAGGTTTTCACTCAAAATCTCACGATACATGACCCCATTCATTCATTCTTTCCTTTACACGGATCAGTCGTCCTGGTCCCTTTGCAGAAAAACAGCCCCAAAGCATGATGTTTCCACCCCCATGCTTCACAGTAGGTATGGTGTTCTTTGGATGCAACTCAGCATTCTTTCTCCTCCAAACACGACAAGTTGAGTTTTTACCAAAAAGTTCTATTTTGGTTTCATCTGACCATATGACATTCTCCCAATCCTCTTCTGGATCATCCAAATGCTCTCTAGCAAACTTCAGACGGGCCTGGACATGTACTGGCTTAAGCAGGGGGACATGTCTGGCACTGCAGGATTTGAGTCCCTGGCGGCGTAGTGTGTTACTGATGGTAGCCTTTGTTACTTTGGTCCCAGCTCTCTGCAGGTCATTCACTAGGTCCCCCCGTGTGGTTCTGGGATTTTTGCTCACTGTTCTTGTGATCATTTTGACCCCACGGGGTAAGATCTTGTGTGGAGCCCCAGATCGAGGGAGATTATCAGTGGTCTTGTATGTCTTCCATTTTCTAATAATTGCTCCCACAGTTGATTTCTTCACACCAAGCTGCTTACCTATTGCAGAGTCAGTCTTCCCAGCCTGGTGCAGGTCTACAATTTTGTTTCTGGTGTCCTTTGACAGCTCTTTGGTCTTGGCCATAGTGGAGTTTGGAGTGTGACTGTTTGAGGTTGTGGACAGGTGTCTTTTATACTGATAACGAGTTCAAACAGGTGCCATTAATACAGGTAACGAGTGGAGGACAGAGGAGCCTCTTAAAGAAGAAGTTACAGGTCTGTGAGAGCCAGAAATCTTGCTTGTTTGTAGGTGACCAAATACTTATTTTACCGAGGAATTTACCAATTAATTCATTAAAAATCCTACAATGTGATTTCCTGGATTCTTTCCCCCCATTCTGTCTCTCATAGTTGAGGTATACCTATGATGAAAATTACAGGCCTCTCTCATCTTTTTAAGTGGGAGAACTTGCACAATTGGTGGCTGACTAAATACTTTTTTGCCCCACTGTATGTGTCATATTTAGCAAAATTACTCGTGTCATTTAGAAAAAGTGCTTTTTTGACCACAGGTAGCTCCAAAAGGGATGCACTTAAATCATTCTTTATACCATAAAACAAATATTTGGTTCCATATCATTGGAAACATAGCTAAGTTTTAATGTTGAATGCCAGTAAGTTTTCAGACTATTTTGATCAAATTAGTATGTAATTGTGTCAAAAAAAAAAAAATGTCCTCTCCGAGACAGCTAATTTTTCAATATAAAATAACATCTAAAATTATTATTTTCATCCTAAAATGTGGTCAAGATATTGGGACATAAATATTAGAGACAACTAACACAAAGCTTACAGCCTTATATTTAAAAGCACTATGGAAGTAGTGGATTCCGAATTGTCAAAAATAAATAAATAAATAAATAAATAATGTCCTCTCCGAGAATCACTTCATTTGTTTCTCCCAGCCCTGCTTAAAGCTACACTTAATCTTCTTTATCTTATAGCAGATTACACAAAACTACCATACACACACGTCAAAAAATTACCTGAAATCTGTTCTTTAACTTGTCCTTCACTTAAAAACTGGTACAAGAACCAGTTTGAATCAATTTGAATTTTGGACCCGTGACACAAACTTTGTACCCTGATTGTAAAACAACCCATAACAGCATGTCCTGACATGTTTTATTCTTTTTATACCACAGAAAATTACCAACAAATGCAATGTTTTATTTATTAAAGAATTATCCGTCCCATTTTATTTTTTAAATTTATTTTTATCCTGTTTAGGAGTTACATTTAAGGTTGTGGAACTCCCGTGAAATACATATTTAGTCTTTAACTCACAGCCAAACGCACACTAATTAATTATATATGAGCTTTGCTCCATTCTGAATTTTTCATTATTTATTTCTAGCGATGGAGTTGATATCAGTCTGTGTGTATATGTATAAATGTATGTATAAAATATAAAAATGGACTCTTTGTTAAATAACAGCATTATTTAGTGAATGTACTAATTTCAGATTGACAAATGCAAAAAAAAAAAAGAAATAAATTAAAAAAAGGGGGGGGGGGGGGGGGGGGGGCCCACACCAATCATTATTCAGATTTAAAAAAAAAAAAAGGCAGATGGAGGGTGACAGTTGCTGCTATTGTCCTCATGAGGAAGTCGTTTAAAAACCGTTTAAACTCACACCAGCCCTACCCCCTCTTTCACAGGCTTATGGAAATTATGTCTGTATGATATCTGTATGATAGCGCCAGCTGAAATGGATATGAAGTGGAAATGGAGTAGGGAGTGTGAACTCACGGCCTGCCGTCCTCCACCTGAACTCCGATGGACTGGAACTTCGTGGTGGGAGTGTATTCCTCTCGGAACACAGGCTGAACGCAATCCACCTATCCAACACACAGATGCCATATGGTCAAAATCACTTACACACACAGTCCATAATATGGCATGGCTTACAGACAATAATTCAGTCCAGCATATATATATATATATATATATATATATATATATATATATATATATATATATATAAAAAAAAGTGACAGCACCAGGCATTTTTTGAGTTTATTTTCCGAGTGTCCTCAGAGGGTTGCCATACTTTAGCTTGGTATAGTTTTAATCATGAAACACACGCATGAACATTACGTTATACGTCATGTACATCAAGAAACCTGTGAATGAAGTAGGTGTGCATAGCAGTCATGTTCATATCTACAGAGGACTAACATCCATGAAATGTAATCAGTCCAGATTTAGATGTCATCACAGCACAGAGACAGCACTGGTTAAAGTAGTAAATGTCCTACTACTAGGCTCTGATCAGGGCTGTCTCCCCTTGCTTGTATTGCTTGACCTTTGACACCACTGATCATACCATTTTCCTGGATAGACTAGAAAATACTGTGGAAATCAAGGCTCAGGTCTTATTTAACTGATTGCTATCAGTTTGTTGATGTAAATGGTGACTTTTCTATGCATACCAAGTTTGATGTTACACAAGGTTCCATTCTGGGCCTACTGCTTTTTTCCATATATACAGTAGGACACGAGTGTTTTACTGGGAAATATACCACTCGTATTTTTTCCGTACGTACCACACCCGGGACATGGAGATTCAAAACTGTGACAAATTTTTATTTGTCAGTTGTGAGGAAATTGATGAATCGTTTTGATAAATTTGGGTACTTTTTGTTTGGGAATGTGTCTATATAATAAAAGAAAAATCACACGTTAGCTTGAAGATATGAAGTTTCTCTTCTTGTGTTGAAAAACTTGCATTTTACATACGGAATACATCATAGACCTGAGTGACATATTTCCCGATATTTCACTCTGATGACGTCACTCCCAGTGTTTTCCTGCTGACTAGACATGCGTTATCAAAGTGGTGAACAGGTTTAAAATTAAATTTTTTTTTATTAACTTGTGTGTGTGTATATATATATATATATATATATATATATATATATATATATATATATATATATATTTTTTTTTTTTTTTTTGTGGAAGTGTCCATATAATATAAAGAACATTACACGGTGGCGCGAAGATATGAAGTTTATCTTCTCGTGTTAAAAATATTTTCACTCGTTCGCTTCGCTCACTTGTGACTATGTTCACCACTTGAAGATAAACGAGGGTTATGTATATAACCGCGGTTCTATGAGTTTCGGATGACCGCCAGAGGCGGTGCTTTCAGCACATGGATATCCATCACACGAACGTGCAGGTCGAGTAATAGTAACAACAAAGTCACGTGTGACCTGGGTGACGTCACCTCGTGACCCCGGCATAAAAGACCGGTAAACCCAGGAAGTGACCTCTTGGCAAATCTTCTCGTGTACACTCCGAGTGACTGCCAAGCTCTGGCGGTCATCCGAAACTCATAGAACCGCGGTTATATACATAACCCTCGTTCTATTTCGTTTCTACTGACCGCCAGAGGCGGTGCTTTCAGCACATGGATGACTAATACCAACCAGGTCATGAGGAGTGCCTACCCGTACCCAGTGCTGCTGCGACGGGCCTGGAATGACAGCCGTCGCCACAGGATTATGTGGGACGACATTAAGACGGTAAAACCTGGTGAAGGTGCAGCTGGAAGCCCAGGAGGCTGCGCTGCATATGTCTGAAAGGGGCACGCCCTTCAGTGATGCCCATGAGGCTACCACGCCCCGTGCAGAGTGCGCCCTGGCAGCCGGAGGAATCGGGAAGCCACTGTGCCTGTAGGCATGTAATATGGCCTCGACTATCCACTTGGATAGCCTCTGCTTAGAGAGCGCCAGACCCCTCGACGGTCCTGTGTGGCACAGAAACAGGGCGTCACTCCTACGGAAGCCCTCTGTACGCGACACGTACACCCTGAGGGCGCGAACTGGGCACAAAAGTTCCGACCTCTCACCATGGCCCGCCTCGAACGCCGCAAGGCTAAGGGGCTGGTTGACGAAGGTAGCAGAGAGGGTCTTTGGGAGGAAAGAGGGGTTAGGCCACAGGGTGACCCCACTGTCGCCGGAGTGCCACTGCAGGCACTCCCCACTGACTGACAGCGCGTGTAGTTCCCCGACGCGCCTCGTCGATGTAATAGCCAGAAGAAAAGCAGTCTTCAGGGAGAGCCATGAAATGTCTGCCGTGAGCAGGGGCTCAGAACGGTGCGTCGCAGAGAGCCTGCAGCACCAATGAAGGTCCCATGTGGGTACCCGGCTCCGTCGGGGGGGGTCTCAACCGGAGAGCACCCTTCAAGAAACGTGCCACCAAGGCGTGGGACCCCACGGTCCTTCCCCCAACTCTGGCATGCTGAGCAGAGATGGCAGCTGCATAGACCTTGATGGTGGCAGGGGTAAGACCCTTATCAAAAGCAGAGACTGGCGGAACAGTCAAATGGTCGGCAGGGGGCAGCATGTAGGCTCCTCCCCCCGAGTTAAGCACCAGTTGGAGAAAAGCCTCCATCTGTTGGCATAGAGGGCATTGGTGGGGGGTGCCCGAGAGCTTGCAATGGTATTGACCACTGCCGGCTCACAAGGACCTCGCAGGGGGTCCGGCCCTTCAGCGGCCATACCCAGAGCTGCAGACGGGCTGGATCCGGGTGCCAGATCTGCCCTCCCAGCTGTGATAGCAGGTCAGTCCTCACTGGCAGGCACCAGGGGTCGCCGTTCAGAAGTTGCAGCAACTTGGGAACCACACTCTGCCCGGCCACCGGGGGGGCGACAAGCAGCAGCCCGTGGTGGTCCATCGCAACCCTGTGTAGGGTTGGCATGATCAGCAGCAGAGGGGGGGAGGCATACAGCAGTTGCCTCGGCCAAGCATGCGCCAGCGCATCCTGGCCCAGGGGACTGGGCCGTGGAGGCTGAACCACAGAGGGCAGTGTGTCGACTCCCGGCAGGCAAAGAGGTCCACCTCTGCCCTGCCAAAATGTTCCCAGATGGCGAGAACCACCGCTGGGTTGAGTCTCCATTCCCCGGGATCGGGGTCCTGGCGGGACAGCAGATCTGCTGCCCTGTTGGCAGTGCCTGGCAAGTACATGGCACGCAGGCTCAAGAGATGTCGATGGGCCCACCGCAGAAGTTGGCCAGCCACTTCCAAGCACTGGAGGGACTTTGTGCCTCCCTGGTGGTTGATGTAGTACACTACCGTAGCGTTGTCCGTCCGCACCAGAACGTGTCTGCCGGTCAGACCTAGGAGGAAGTGCTGTAGGCCGAGGAACACAGCCCGTAGCTCCAGCACGTTGATGTGCTGCACCCGTGCAGCACCGGGTGGAGGTGGAGACCGTTGAACCACCTCTGAAGCGGCATAAGTCCAGAAGTCCCAGCGGGACCAGAGAGGAGGCTGCCGTAAGCATGCCCAGCAGGCGCTGAAAGGTCTTCAGGGCGAGTGACCTACCCCGTCCGAAGCGGCCAAGCAGTAGGCGGATGTTGTGGATCCTTGTCTGGGAGGGAGTTACCATCAACGACCTCGAATCCAGGTGCACGCCCAAGAAAGTCGTCCCCGGCTGGGCACCAGCGAGCTCTTCTTGTAATTCACCCTGAGCCCCAGCTCTACGACATGCGAGAGCATAGTCGCGATGTTGGTGCGGGCCTGAGCTGCTGACCGTGAACAGACAAGCCAGTCGTCCAGGTAGGGCAGGACACGCAAACCCCTTGCCTGAAGTAGTGCCGATGCCGCTGCCGCACACCCGGTGAACACACGGGGTGCCAGCGATATCCCAAAGGGCAGAACATTGAACTCGAAAGCCTGGCCCTCGAAGGCAAACCGCAGGAACTGCCTGTGGTGTGGCACAATGGGAACATGGAAGTAGGCGTCTTTCAGGCCAAGGTGACAACCAGTCGCCCGCCTGGATGTGGTGTAAGACATCCACTGTACGCAGCATGCGGAATCTCATGGTCCTCAAGTGGGAATTGAGGGACCTCAGGTCGAGGATCGGGCGGATACCGCCGTCCTTCGGAACCAGAAAATACCTGGAGTAGAACCCACCTTGCTGTCTCTGCCTGTCGACGGGAGAGACTGCTCCTTTCTCCAGGAGGGTGGCGATTTCCTGCCGGGGGACGAGGGACTTCCCCGGATGGCTCACGGTGGTGTTTGACCCCATGAAACGTGGTGGACGGCGGCAGAACTGGATGCGGTAACCCTCGGTGAGGGTCACCAGCACCCAGGGGTCAACGCTCTCCAGCTTTGGAGCTGTTCGCTGGAAAAGCGGCCGACCGCCAGCGCGCTGATGTCAGCGCCGTCCAGAGCGCCCCCGTCGGTCACCATGGGGGCGACAAGGAGTGGACTGGGTGTAGGGGGCGGCACCGCGGGTCCGGGAGGTGGTGGGGTGGCGAAAGTCATCAACCCGTCTGGTCTCCTGGCGGGTGCGTGGCCGAGACAGAGTCGGTGTGGGCCCCCTGAAGGACTGGGCAGCATTGCCATGGTGGTGGGCCTGGCGGGGGCCAGCGAACTGCTGTTACGCCTAGATGACCTGGGCACTCCGATCCAGGGCTTGCTGAGTGGCTTCGCCAAACGGCTCCCCGGGGACAACAGGGAGAGAGTGCAGCACACGCCGGTCGGGCTCGGCCAGAGGGGACTGTGCCCGCCATATCTGCTGGCAGCCGAGGGTGAGATATGACATCAGCCGGCCCAGTTCCCGCGACGAGTAGGCAAAGGCCTGGAGCCGCGTCACACAGCTCCCGTGATGCCGCGCTCGTCCCCTCCAGCGTCTGGGGGTCTATGACACCTGGCTGGCAGAAGGGAACTTAAATAGGGCGAGAACGCTCCAAGTAAGTAGCCCAAAATAAACTATCAGGCGGAAATAAAAAATAAACGACCGGGCGAACACACCCGTGGTCGGGAATATTAACAAGGATGGCGCCGTGCGCTACAGAACTGATAAACAGCGGCGAGAAACACCGCTTTAATTTAAATGAATGAAGACCGCTTACCTGAGCGACAACAAACCGGCCTCCAGCAGCGAGGACACGCCTCGGAGGGCTAGTCAGCTAACTCCACCGAGCGAGAGCGCTCAGCTTAACGGAGTAACAACCAATACGAATATAACACACAAGACAGCCGGCCCGTGAGCAGGCCGGAGACAAGACTACACAAAACAAGCGGTTGATAATATTAACAAGGATAGGCACTGTGCGCCACAGAACTGATAAACAGCGGTGAGAAACACCGCTTTAATTTAAATGAATGAAGACCGCTTACCTGAGCGACAACAAACCGGCCTCCAGCAGCGAGGACACGCCTCGGAGGGCTAGTCAGCTAACTCCACCGAGCGAGAGCGCTCAGCTTAACGGAGTAACAACCAATACGAATATAACACACAAGACAGCCGGCCCGTGAGCAGGCCGGAGACAAGACTACACAAAACAAGCGGTTGATAATATTAACAAGGATAGGCACTGTGCGCCACAGAACTGATAAACAGCGGTGAGAAACACCGCTTTAATTTAAATGAAAGCCGCTTCTCAATGTTGGGCATCTGCAGGAGGCCATAGGTAGGGGTGTCCTGCATTGCCGCCAGGGCCCTGCAGTCACTAGGGAGGTGGGAAGGCATCTAGGGTCCGCCCAACACCTCTAACTCCTCGATGTATGAGGCCGAGGGCGGAACAGACAACGAGGAAGGCTATGTGGGACCTCTGAAGAAAGCGCTCTGATGCTGGGCCACCAGGGCGTGTCCAACCCCAGACGGGCCAATGCAGCCCTCAGCGTTGGCTGGATGCTCAGGCACATGCAGTCTGCGCAGGCCATGTCCGTCAGCCCCTGCCGCAGGTGATCAATACCCAGGCATGAGGGGCACTCGCGGTGGCCGTCCTCCGGTTCGAGGGGGACCGGCAGTTGGCGCAGCGAGGGAAGAGGTCCATGACGCCTGGCTGGCAGAAGGGAACTTAAAAAATAGGGCGAGAACACCCCAAGTAAGCAGCCCAAAATAAACAATCAGGCGGTAATGAAAAACGACCGGGCGAACACACCCGTGGTCGGGAATATTAACAAGGATAGGCGCCGTGCGCCACAGCACTGATAAGCAGCGGCGAGAAACACCGTTTTAATTTAGATGAATGAAAACCGCTTACCTGGGCGACAACAAGCCAGCCTCCAGCGGCGAGGACACCGCCCCGGAGGGCTAGTCAGCTAACTCCACCGAGCGAGAGCGCTCAGCTTAACGGAGTAACAATATGAATACAACCCACAAGACCGCCGGCCTGTGAGCAGGCCGGAGACAAGGCTACACAAAATAAGGCGGTTAATAATATTAACAAAGATAGGCGCAGTGCGCCACAGAACTGATAAACAGCGGCGAGGAACACCGCTTTAAATTAAATAAATGAAAACCGCTTACCTGAATGAAGACAAGCCAGCCTCCAGCGGCGAGGACACCGCCCCGGAGGACTAATCAGCTAACTCCACCGAGCGAGAGCACTCAGCTTAACGGAGTAACAAACAATACAACACAAGACCGCCGGCCTGTGAGCAGGCCGGAGACAAGGCTACACAAAATAAGGCGGTTAATAATATTAACAAAGATAGGCGCAGTGCGCCACAGAACTGATAAACAGCGGCGAGAACCACCGCTTAAAATTAAATGAAATGAAAACCGCTTACCTGAATGAAGACAAGCCGGCCTCCAGCGGTGAGGACACCGCCCCGGAGGACTAATCAGCTAACTCCACCGAGCGAGAGCACTCAGCTTAACGGAGTAATAAATCAATACGAATACAACACACAAGACAGCCGGCCTGTGAACAGGCCGGCGGCGAGGCTACACAAAACAAGGTGGTTAATAATATTAACAAGGATAGGCGCCGAGCGCCGCAGAACTGATAAACAGCGGCGAGAGGAACGCCGCTTTAATTTAAATAATGAAACCCGCTTACCTGAAGCGAAAACAAGCCGGCCTCCAGCGGTGAGGACACCGCCCCGGAGGGCTAATCAGCTAACTCCACCGAGCGAGAGCGCTCAGCTTACGGAGTAATAAATCAATATAACGACAAGAAGAAAAGAGTTGGTGGACTTAGCGCAGTTTCTTGGAGGGTGCATAAGCACAGCCCCAACCCTACGGGTAACGAAACTACCACAGCGCTTTGTCCAAATTTCAATCCAACTCGCAACCTGCAAACGCGAGAAGATGTAAGAGGTCACTTCCTGGGTTTACCGGTCTTTTATGCCGGGGTCACGGGGTGACGTCACCCAGGTCACACGTGACTTCGTTGTTACTATTACTCGACCTGCACGTTCGTGTGATGGATATCCATGTGCTGAAAGCACCGCCTCTGGCGGTCAGTAGAAACGAAATAGAACTTCGTATCTTGATGTAACTGTGTAATATCCTCTCTCTAGCTATAAAAACACCACCGAGTAATATTATTCGTAAGCATGGTATTAGCTTCCACGGTTATGCTGATGACACACAGATGTATGTTTCTGCAAAGCCAGATGAGAGACACCAGCTCAAAATTGAAGAATGTGTAAAGGACATTAGCTCACTGGATGCTTATTAACTTCCTTCTAACTTGACTCTGACAAGACTGAAGTACTCGTACTAGGACCACATGCAGCTAGAAGTAGGTGTTCTGTTACATAGCAACTCTGGATGGCCTTTCGGTTTCTTCATGTACAGCAGTAAAAGACCTCGGTGTGATCATTGACTCCAGTCTTTCGTTTGAAACTCATATCGATTACATTACCCGAATAGCTTTCTTTCATCTCAGAAATATTGCTAAGAAATGTCACTACATGACGCAGAAAAACTAGTTCATGCTTGTGTTACCTCTAGGTTGGATTACTGTAATGCTTTACTGTCTGGATGTTCCGATAAGTGCATAAACAAGCTCCAGTTAGTTCAAAATGCAGCAGCAAGAGTCCTTACTAGAACTAACGACATCACCACACCCATCTTATCCACACTGCATTGGCTCCTAATCAAATTTCACATTGATTGATTATTAAAAAAACAAACAAAAAAAACCCCAACGACTATCGACCAATAAAAACACTGAATGGTCTCACACCACAGTACCTGAGTGAACTTCTGGTCCTTTATGACCCACCATGCCTACTTGGATCAAAAGGTGCAGGCTATCTGTTGGTACCTCATATAGTGAAGGCTACATCAAGGGGCAGAATCTTCTCTTACAAAGCCCCACAGTTATGGAACAGCCTTCCAAGTAGTGTTCAGGACTCAGACACAGTCTCAGCGTTTAAGTCTAGGCTGAAAACAGATCTGTTTAGCCAAGCCTTTTGTTAATAGCTTTTTATTGGGTAAAGGAGTACAACCCCGATTCCAAAAAAGTTGGGACAAAGTACAAACTGTAAGTAAAAATGGAATGCAATGATGTGGAAGTTTCAAAATTCCATATTTTATTCAGAATAGAACATAGATGACATATCAAATGTTTAAACTGAGAAAATGTATCATTTAAAGAGAAAAATTAGGTGGTGATTTTAATTTCATGACAACAACACACCTCAAAAAAGTTGGGACAAGGCCATGTTTACCACTGTGAGACATCCCCTTTTCTCTTTACAACAGTCTGTAAACGTCTGGGGACTGAGGAGACAAGTTGCTCAAGTTTAGGGATAGGAATGTTAACCCATTCTTGTCTAATGTAGGATTCTAGTTGCTCAACTGTCTTGGGTCTTTTTTGTCGTATCTTCCGTTTTATGATGCGCCAAATGTTTTCTATGGGTGAAAGATCTGGACTGCAGGCTGGCCAGTTCAGTACCCGGACCCTTCTTCTACGCAGCCATGATGCTGTAATTGATGCAGTATGTGGTTTGGCATTGTCATGTTGGAAAATGCAAGGTCTTCCCTGAAAGAGACGTCGTCTGGACGGGAGCATGTGCTGCTCTAGAACCTGGATATACCTTTCAGCATTGATGGTGTCTTTCCAGATGTGCAAGCTGCCCATGCCACACGCACTAATGCAACCCCATACCATCAGAGATGCAGGCTTCTGAACTGAGCGCTGATAACAACTTGGGTCGTCCTTCTCCTCTTTAGTCCGAATGACACGGCGTCCCTGATTTCCATAAAGAACTTCACATTTTGATTCGTCTGACCACAGAACAGTTTTCCACTTTGCCACAGTCCATTTTAAATGAGCCTTGGCCCAGAGAAGACGTCTGCGCTTCTGGATCATGTTTAGATACGGCTTCTTCTTTGAACTATAGAGTTTTAGCTGGCAACGGCGGATGGCACGGTGAATTGTGTTCACAGATAATGTTCTCTGGAAATATTCCTGAGCCCATTTTGTGATTTCCAGTACAGAAGCATGCCTGTATGTGATGCAGTGCCGTCTAATGCCGCTTTTCCACTACAAACGCGGCTGAGCCGTGCCGTGCCGAGTCGAGTTGAGTCGAGCTGAGCGGGGCTGTTGGAGTTGCATTTCGACTACAACCGCGCTGAACCGTGCTGGCTGGAAGTGGGTGGACACATTGGGTGGAGTTAGCGAAAGTGGGTGGACGTCACGTGATGTCGTTAAGCAGCGCAAACAGTGACATCAGTGACAGTGGCGGAACAAGTCAGAGCCGAGCCGGGGGCGGGGCAAATGACCGGGCACTTTATTAAAGCTTATCATAACATCGTTTTAGGCTACAAAATGTCCGCAACTGCGGTGTTTACCAATTTCAACACTACCGGGTGCAACTATGTTATTTAGTACATCAAGTCCTTCAAACGAACATGTAACTCAGAAACAAAAAACATTAGGATACTGTACATGGCTCATAATAAAACATCAATAGCCTATACTGCGCACATTATTTGAAGGGCATACGAATGAGCGCTCAGAGGTTGCAACGGTGACAGGAAGAGTCAGAAATAAAAGGAGGGCGGTGCAAACCTCACTGAATGCACTGTGTTTACCAATTTCAACACTACGGGGTGCAACTATGTTATTTTGTACATTAAGTCCTTCAAACGAACATGTAACTCAGAAACAAAAAAACATTAGGTGACATACTGTACATGGCTTATAATAAAACATCAATAGCCTACTGCGCGCATTATTTGAAGGGCATACGACGAGCCTTGCGCTCCGCGAACTCGTCCACGATGCTCTGTATGTCACTGATTCAGTGAGCTTTTAAGCGGTAGTCTCACGACCCGAATAGTAAACAATAAACATGGATGACATGGAGTCGTTAGTGTTGCTGGTCTTGGTGCTGTGGCTTGTTGTCACCGACAACAGATACTGGCAAGAGCGTATAGATGAAGCGAGGCGCATAAGGCTTCAGAAATTCTCGTAATTCGTAATTATTCTCCTTCCGGGTTTGCGGTGTTTACAGATCCCAGCGCGCTCGCGGGGCGTGTGTGGGCATGTGAGGACACTCCTCCTCACCAATCAGTGCACAGGGGAGTGTCTGCTCACGCCCCCAACCTCAGTCAGCACGGTTTGGCTCGCTTCAGCCCCACTCCAAAACGGTGCGAGTTTTAGGGGCTAAGCAGGACTGAAGCGAGCTGAGTCGTGCCGGTTTTTGGTAGTCGAAACGCGAGCCGTGTCGGGCTGAAGTGAGCTGAAGCGAGCTGAAGTGAGCTGAAAAAGGGCCATAAGGGCCCGAAGATCACGGGCACCCAGTATGGTTTTCCAGCCTTGACCCTTACACACAGAGATTCTTCCAGATTCTCTGAATCTTTTGATGATATTATGCACTGTAGATGATGATATGTTTAAACTCTTTGCAATTTTACACTGTCGAA